>NC_142596.1:43837304-44148100 GCF_965207765.1 Zootoca vivipara
TTCTTTGTTTCGACTACGTCAGACCAACACGGCTACCTACCTGTAACTATGTTTTTAATGTACGTTTGAAGCTGCCCAGAGTGCTGAGGCAACCCAATAAGATGTGTGTGGTATAAATATAGTAAAATTATCATTATGGAATGGGACGTCCCTATTTTCATCGGAGAAATGTTGGAGGGTATGGCATCGCTTTTGGGTCTTTGCTGTCCTGCAAGCTGAGAATTTTATAAACTAAACAAAAAGAAAGAAAGAAAAGAAAATTCATTACACTTTTACAAGGTAGTCCAAGGGCTGCCTTTCAGAGTTGAAGTTACAGGTAGGTAGCCGTGTTGGTCTGAGTCGAAGCAAAATAAAAAAAATTCCTTCAGTAGCACCTTAAAGACCAACTAAGTTTTTATTTTGGTATGAGCTTTCGTGTGCATGCACACTTCTTCAGAGTTGACATTCTCATCCACCTGCCTCAGGTAACAGTTCCTTGAAGTAGCCTGTGGCAGCCATCTTTTTTGTTTGTTTGTTTCATCCAAGTTCCTGAGAGAATGAGCTATCAGAATGTATTTGCTGTGTTTTCTTCCCACTTAGAGCAGCTGTTGCTACCTGTGAAAACTTGAACGTCACCCCTGGGAAAACGTTTTAAAAACTGTAAGCAATGGAAACATTCAGCAAAAAAGTCCAGACAACTGGAGACTGCGCCACAAAACCACACAGACAGATCCGTGAGGAGCAGACCAGGTCAGTTTGCTCCAAAATGCGTAGCAAATTACTTTCTCAAGCACCCATAGTCCGGATTCCCCCACCCTACCTGTAGCTACAACCCTGGAGTGTTTGCGTGTTTTATTACAAGACTGAAGTGCAAATTCACAGGTTCTGGCAGCCAAAATAATACAAGTTTTCATTCTTTTCAAACTATTTTGTCGAAATGCAGAAGATGCAAGTCTTTTACTCCTGTTCGGTTTAAGAATGCTTCTCCCTTTATTTATGACAACCACCCTTCTTCGAATTCTCTCCCTAGAGATTATCGCATATATGAAAAGGAATTATTGATGTTTGAAATACAGGAAAACGTAACCTTCAAGGAACAAAGATCAGAAAGCATGAGCTGCACTGCCATCTAGGTGGAAGGAAGGGGAACAACAACAAGGTTCCCTTCAGCATTAGGTTGTGTTTTTTTGTTTTGCTTCCGTGCTCATGGTTAACTGATTCATAGAGTAGGCTGCAGTCCAATGTACATCTATTGTATTTGAGAGGAAACTCCATGGAGCACAGTAGCGCTTACTTCTGAGTGAAAATTCAAAGGATTATGCTGCCTTATGTTCTTTGGAGAGAAGCAACTGGAGAATTATATAAAAGTAATGTCCAATTCACTGCAGATGGTGACAGCAGTCACAAAATTAAAAGACGCCTGCTTCTTGGGAGAAAAGCAATGACAAACCTAGACAGCATCTTAAAAAGCAGAGACATCACCTTGCCGACAAAGGTCTGTATAGTTAAAGCTATGGTTTTCCCAGTAGTGATGTATGGAAGTGAGAGCTGGACCATAAAGAAGGCTGATCGCCAAAGAATTGATGCTTTTGAATTATGGTGCTGGAGGAGACTCTTGAGAGTCCCATGGACTGCAAGAAGATCAAACCTATCCATTCTTAAGGAAATCAGCCCTGAATGCTCACTGGAAGGACAGATCGTGAAGCTGAGGCTCCAATACTTTGGCCACCTCATGAGAAGAGAAGAATCCTTGGAAAAGACCCTGATGTTGGGAAAGATTGAGGGCACTAGGAGAAGGGGACGTCAGAGGACAAGATGGTTGGACAGTGTTCTCAAAGCTACGAACATGAGTTTGACCAAACTGCGGGAGGCAGTGCAAGACAGGAGTGCCTGGCGTGCTATGGTCCATGGGGTCACGAAGAGTCGGACACGACTAAACGACTAAACAACAACAACAACAAATGTCCAATTCTGAAAGTTTCTGGCCTCCTTCTCCCCTTAGCATGCTCCCTCCCCTTACATGTGCTCTGTCTGGGCAGATGCACCTGGCTTTGCCTATGAATTTGGCGCCAGGCTTTTGATGGCATGACTATGTCCTGCCCCTCTGCCACCTCCTATTGTTCAGCCTCTCCCTCTTGTTAGTGTAATCTATAAATAGAATTTAAATGATCCTTGCATAGTTTTGCCCCTGGCAACAGGTTTTCTCCCAGCAGCAGGGTTTCCTTAGCAACAGACTTCTTTATTCGACATGCTCCGGAAGAGAGAAAGGAATGGGTGTTACTCTTTTCCAGAGGGGAGGAACGAGTCTCTGTACATAGTTTTACTTTATTTTCCTTAGACCAGTAGTTGTATAAGTTGTAATGTTAATTCTTCAGTAAATAACTTAAGCAGAACTGGAATGGGTGAGGTGTTTATTCCCACATGGGAATTCACTAACAGATGAGCAAAACTGAGGAAAAGGATTCTGGAAGAATTTCTGGGAGAGTCTGCTGACTGTAAAAGGAACCCCAAATGATAGCAATTTGCACAGGCACCTCTGCCTGGTTAGAGTTCTTCCTACTTCCTGATGATCCTCTGCACTCTGGGTAGGAGGGACAGTTGTAGTTTAGTCGTTTAGTCGTGTCCGGCTCTTCGTGACCCCATGGACCAGAGCACGCCAGGCACTCCTGTCTTGCACTGCCTCCCGCAGTTTGGTCAAACTCATGTTCGTAGCTTTGAGAACACTGTCCAACCATCTCGTCCTCTGTCGTCCCCTTCATGGATCAATGCCTTGTCGTGGCAAAGGGGCTTGAATAACTCAGAGAAGCTATGAGCTATGCCATGCAGGGCCACCCAAGATGGACAGGTCATAGTGGAGAGTTTTGACTAAACGTGATCCACCTGGAGAAGGAACTGGCAAGCCACTCCAGTATCCCTGCCAAGATAACTCCATGGACAAAGACAACAGGAGGGACAGTAGAGAGAACCAACAGATCTCGGACATGAGGGGGGTGGTTCACAAGGGGAGGACCTCCCTCCTCCATCTCTGGTTGCCAGCCCTCTAGCTCCTCACCATCTGCTCCTCCTCTGCCTGGAGCTGCCAAACCATGCCAAGCAATCCATGGCGATGAGAACACATGGCAACAGGACTAATGAGAACGATGCTTAACAGGAAAAATGTACTTCTAACGAATGAACAGCGAAACCAACAAGGTCTTTTAATCATAAATGGAAAACAGGGAAATTCCCAGCTTTGCATGCGGGGATGGATCTTTGCAATGCCAGCTCCTCATGTTTCCAACCTTGCAATCCAGTTCTCCACAACGGTTTGTGATGAATCAGCATCTTAGGTGTGCATTTTTCACTGCATAGCAACTACAGCCTTGGCCATGTGTTAGTAGCAGTACACATATTTTGTGGGCACAAACACCCCGGGTTTAATTCCTGACATCTTCAGCTGGGCTGTGGCAACCCAACCAGATGGGTGGGGTGCAATCAATAAAATTATTATTATTATTATTATTATTGGGCTGGAAAGCCCCTACATTCTACCTTGGGGTGCTGTTGGCTGTCAGAATAGACGCTACTGAGCCTACAATCTGATTCTGAATAAGGCAGTGTCGTTTGTTCTTATGCCTTAACTCTGCAGGTAGAGCACCCAAGCTTGGCAGACTGGTGAATATTATGCCTCCTGCACTTCATGCTAAGGAAAGAGGTGGGGAACCTGTGGCTCTCCAGAAGTTTCTGAACTACAATCCTCTTAACCCCTGACCATTGGGCCATGCAAACTGGGGCTGATGGGAGTTGGAGTCCAACAGCATCCGGAGAGCCAGAGGTCCCCCCACCTGTGTTAAAGGATTGTAGGTAGCTGGGAAATAGTTCATCCCAGGTTGTTGCAAATTAAGGGTTTACAGTGCTGAATGATACAGACCACAAGGCAACTTCCTATGTTTACATGCACACACCCAAGTTATCTAAGGCTACACAAGACTCTGTTTGCATAAATGAAGATTGGATACATGAGTCATCTCAAAAAAAGTTTTATTAGCATGATTAAAAACATGTGCTGAAGACCAACAGATAAAATAACTTCATCAACATGGAAGAAAATCCATCCCAACACTTGATAAAATCCAGTTTTTTTATACTGGATGGACAGCTTTATTGCCAGTATTCTCGCATGTCCTTGAAAAACCAGCTGCACTGGGTCAGTTTATGTAGCTTCCTGGCTATGGCTGGATCATGATCCTTATCCATAGTTAGGTATAAAAATATCTTCGATTTATTGTTGGATTGCAGGTGCATCGTGGGGGGTTTAAGAAATCATCAACAGAAGAGTTCTGTCTTTTTTAAAAAAAAGAAAGAGTTCTTTCCCCCCCCCCTTCCAAAACATACTACAAAGAAATTAGTATTTTGACCTTTAGACTTCATACATGATGTCGATTTAGAATGGATAACCACAATTTTATTTCCTCCCATCCTGTAATTAATAAAAACCGAGAAAAAACCCCGAAATCAAAATGCTTCATTCACAGACTGCTTCTTGGGTTTGACTCAGAAGACACATTTACACTGGTTTGAGGACGAAGACAGCATCATCTAAGACATAGTAGTCATTATACATGTCACCTTCACATAAGTACGGCAGTCTAGTGAACGCCTCTATGGCAAAGCCAGCTTTCCTGAAAACCTCTGGCAGGCTGTTCACCTGTTCCTCCCACGTCTGTCCTTTGATTTCCAAAACTTCGGAAGGTTTATCCCACTTGCCACCTACTGAAAAAGAACATGGGGTTCGCGTTAGTTATTTATCTCTATTTAAATCTGTTTCACTTTGTCAGAGAGAGGACTGGCAGGAAGCAGACCTCTCTCCCCACACGCACAAACTGGCAACAAGACGGGACAGAGAGCAGCAAGGCAGGAAGGAGGTTCCAGGGCTCTAGCAGCATCCTGGAGCCTCGGGAGATAGAGGAAAGGGGAAGGAGGTTCCAAGGCTCTAGCAGCATCTTGGAGCCGCAACTGCAGTTGGGAAGCAGAGAAGGGGCGGATGCAGGTTTGACACAATGGGGATCCGTAGTGGCGGTAGGAGGGGCATTTTGGGGACCAGTCTTAAAGGCTGGGTCAGAGCCTGCCAGACGCCATTGCAGGCTTCTGCCCCACGCTCAGCAGACATGATTTGAGACATCTCAGCACTGTATATAGAATGCACAATAAAACTCTGAAAATCCAGACGATGTGTGGAGTGCTTACTCGGGAGCAGCCACCCCCCATCCGTGACACACTTATTCTGCCCTTTTGGCCTAATGGCTCTAACAAGGCAGGCTGCGAATCTGTTAGGAAAGGCAGAAATTACAACAACAAATCAAGAACAATAATGGACAAATCCTATGAGCAGTCAAGAGCTGTAAAGCCCAGAGCAAGCTCTTCCCAAACAGCCAGGCAGCATCCAAAGGTGAAAAAAAAATCATCTTAATCCATCTTCTAAAAACCAGGAGCAAGGGAAAGAAACCTCCTTTCCCTATTAGGTCAAGAAATGCAAATTCCCCTCGCTGAAACATGGATGGGTATATGGAAAAACTTGTGCACAAACTGAGAGTACTTGATGGAATTTATAAAAGTTAAATTTATTAAAACCTGGTTTGCCTTTCCAATTTACAAATTCCTTAAAGATAATGATATTAATTCCCCATTGCAATCTGCCACAGTTTGGAACTCATGATGAGATCCCCCCCTTTACCATTTATGTATTACTCCTCTGTGTTTTTCTTTATCCCAATACTGCAAAACTGATTAATTAAACAGTGTGTCTCCCTGAAATCTTATTATTACTATTCTCCATATTTCTTGGATTAATGAATGTAACTGGGTGGTGTTGGTGTTGGGTGTGGTTTTGTTTGATGTCATGAGCACCTCATTTTGTCTATAATGAAAAATCAATAAAATTAAAAGAAAAAATATATACCGCTCCTTTATTGTAGTGGTTATTGTAAAAAGTACCAGATAATTTTAATCATTTGGTTTCTTCCAAATTATTCTACTTTCTTGCAACAATAGGTAGGAGAGTTATTCCCCAATGCTTGAATTTATTTCCTTCTATGTGTGTGCTTCTGCATTCAAAACTCCAAAATGTTTATTTTTAAATTGTGGGACAAAATGAGTACATGAACCGTGGGAAGCGATACCTCTCTCAAACCACTTTCAAGGCTCTTGAAAACTATTGCCTGCCTCAGTCTAAGTTGTTCCAGTATTGCCAATGTTCAAAATGCTCTTTCATCACTACACAGTGTGGTTTCTGTGAGTGAAGTGGCAAAGCAGTTTGGGTGATAGCCACTTCATTCCCAATTTTCAAGAGAAAGGAAGTGCAGGGACCATATGACCCACCATGTGAAGACTTACGACAGAGGCAGTAAAACTTTTGCAGCCCAAAGAAACTCAAGTGTTAGAAACTCAGAAGATAAGCAAATTGTCAAATGACACCTTAAACCTAGGTTATGGTCGCCACAATGGGATGTCTAGAGCCATACAGTGATGATGATTAATCTCTTTCTATACCGCTTTATATTTTAAAGAAAAAATCTCAAAGCAGTTTACAACACATTAAGACATCAAATAAAACAATCCAGAATAAAACAAATTCAAGCTTTAAGTATTTCAGATCCTTCTCTAAGCAACATATTGCTTTCCACTTTACCTGCTTAATTTAAATAGATGCCCCATAGCAGAACTCTAGGAAGCCAGTGTGGTGTAGTGGTTAGAGTGTCAGACTAGAACCTAGGAGATCAGGGTTCAAATTCCCCACTCTGTCATCGATCTCTCTGGGTGACCTTGGGACAGTCACAGCCTCTTTACCTACCTTATAGGGTCCTCGCAGAGATTAACCGAGAAGCGGGTGTGAACCATGTACTCCTCTTTCCCAGCTCAAAATTAAAATTGATATTGGTACTGATAGGAGTAGGTTTGTCTAATCCGCTTTTTAAAAGCCATGCAGCTTGGCGGCCACCACTGCAAATTCCATCTTAACCATGCACTTTCTTCCAACATTCAGCTTTGTTGGATGTCCTCAGGTTCTAGTGCTATGAGATGGAGAGGAAAACAGAGGGGGGGGAGGGGGGAAGCCATGCGCTTTTGATGCCTGGTGTGGATGTGACCTTAAACCCTGTTGCTCACATGGCCCTCTCCATAGTACTGCCTTGTGAAGGGCAAGAGAAAACAAGGTGTAGTTGGAACTGTGCACACTCCTCGAAGGAAAGATGGGATAGAAAGCATAATGATTATAATCTGTCGACTTGGTGAGCGTCTCTCCCTCTTTCCGTTTGCTTGAACCAGATGTAACAATAGGAATCTGCTGTTTTCAGGAAAGGATAATTTGGGACGCGGGTGGCGCCATGGTCTAAAGCACTGAGCCTCTTGGGCTTGCCGACTGGAAGGCCAGCGGTTTAAATACCCTTGATGGGGTGAGCTCCCGTTGCTCTGTCCCAGTTCCTGCCAACCTAGCAGTTCGAAAGCACGCCAGTGCAAGTAGACAAATAGGTACCGCTGTCGCGGAAAAGTAAACGGCATTTCCGCGCACTCTGGTTTCCATCACGGTGTTCCGTTGTGCCAGAAGCGGTTTCGTCATGCTCGCCACATGACCCGGAAAGCTGTCTGCGGACAAACGCTGGCTCCCTCGGCCTGAAAGCAAGATGAGTGCTGCAACCCGACAGCCACCTTTGACTGGACTTAACCGTGCAGGGCTCCTTTACTTTTACTTGTTACTTTAGTTAAATAATTCTTTCCCCTCCTTTTTTAAAGGTTCCTGAAGGGTAGTGTTGTAAGGATTTCCCAGCAAATAAGCCGAAAACAGTTCCACAGAGAGACACCCTGTGCTTTATTTTACATCATGTAAATACAGAGCTAGGAACTTCCTCAGTTGTGCAATATGAAGAACTGTAACTGACAAGGGCTCTCCATTCCGTCTCCACTTCAGTTCCACTTTCTTGAGCTGAAACCCTTTCAGAGGAAACTTTGCAGGCAAAATGGCAATGTTCAAGCAATGGATTCTGATTCTGGTGCTGCAATTTATCTGGGTGACGTATTATGCAGGTAAGGAATTCTCTCTTTCTCTCTCTCTTAATCCTTTCTGTTGTCATTAAGCTTTAAAAACAACAGCTCTTGCAGAAAGCATGAGAACAAGATTTATTTGAGAAAAACTCAGGCAGAGGTGGGGTGAGGCAATTGACCAAAAAAACAGTGGGGGCAGGGGGAAGCTAATTTCCTCTATCTCTGCAGAATCATGCACAGGATTGGGTTGTAAGTCACGCTAGTGGAGGTGATGACTGGAGCCTTCAAACGGCTTGCGGAAACTGTGCAATTAACAGGTAACAGCAAGCTCCCAGATTGTAATATGCAGAGAACCGACTCCTCGCCCTTTTTCAATTGACTTTCTCATCGGGGTATGTTTATTCCTCCTCAATAGGTGCCGACTTTTGCAAAGTGACAGTATCTCAACCTCCATTCATGGAAGGCTACCCTGCATCAAAATATATCACTATACCGTGTACTTTTTCTGCTCAGGGATGCCCCACATCCACTCCGACCATTCTGTGGTTTCGATATCTTGCGCGTACCCATGAAGCCTTGTGCACTCCCTACTGTATAAACAGCACAAAGTTCAAACTGGTTCACTCAAAATCTATGAACCAGGCTCAGCTTGAGATCAAAGAAATCAATGAAGAAGACAGCGCAATTTATTTTTGTGGGGTAGCAATTTCAAGTTCCAATTCCTCCACCTCCAAGCAAACTGGAATCGGAACAGTGTTAGTGATAAGAGGTTGGTTGCTACTTTATTCTTTTGAGCGGGGAAGGGTTCTCTTTATTATTTTAAGGAGGTTTGTATCTAGTGCTTTTTTTTCCCTAAAAAAAATGTTTAGGGGTACTCTCATTTTCCTACTCATTTTGAATTACTGCCCTTCAATGAGGCCAAACTTAGATTCACAAAATGTTTAGGGGTGTGCGTACCCCTGCACACCCCCCCCAGAAAAAAGCCCTGTTTATATCTCACTTGCAGGTCAAAGACTGCTCCCTACGAATACTATTTTAATAAACGGTAAAGCAAATTCGCTAAGGCACATGCGGAAGATCTCAGGCTCAATCTCTGGCATCTCCAGTTAAAAGGATCAGGTGGTAGGTATGGGGGGGGGGAGATCCCTGCCTGAGACCTTGGAAAGCTTATGCCAGGCTGCTGGACTAATGCTCTGGCTCTGCACAATGATTTTCATACTGTATATTCAAACTAATCAAAACCAGAGAGATACAAAGCAAGCCTAACTCTCTCTAACTCAGTTGGTTGATTCACATGATAAACTATGTAAAAAAAATTTTTTTTAATTGTCCAGTAGCACCTTAGAGGCCAACAAAGTTTGTTCTTCCTGCCAACCTAGCAGTTCGAAAGCACGTCAAAGTGCAAGTAGATAAATAGGTACTGCTCTGGCGGGAAGGTAAACGGCGTTTCCATACGCCGCTCTGGTTCTCCAGAAGCGGCTTAGTCATGACCCGGAAGCTGTACGCTGGCTCCCTCGGCCAATAAAGCGAGATGAGCGCCGCAACCCCAGAGTCGTCCGTGGCTGGACCTAATGGTCAGGGGTCCCTTTACCTTAAGTTTGTTCTTAAACCATAGTTTTAAGTGATAAACTATGGTTTACGAAGCTGGGAATGGGCTTTTGTCCTGCGTGTTCCTCCCTTGTTTTGGTGCTTCAGCCCAATTTGAAGAGTGTCTTGCTATCTCAGAAGCAGAAAACTCTGTTTTAATGTCTGCTTGATAACCAGGTTTCTAAAACCATGGTTTGATCTTAGTTTAAGATCCTGGTTAGGAAACCAGCACTAAGCAGCAAGTTTTGAGTGTAATGGGAAATGGTGATTTGCTTTCATCCTGACTGAAGTGCTGAAGCTGGTGTTTCAGGGAAGGAGGAGGAGCTTGCAGACCTGACCGGTTTTTATAAATAGCGGCATATAAAGCTGGAACCATTATATCTGAACTGGCCTAGCAGGCTCTTCTCATGTTCTGATGGTCTAGACCAGGCATCCCCAAACTTCGGCCCTCCAGGTGTTTTGGACTATAATTCCCATCATCCCTGACCACTGGTCCGGTTAGCTAGGGATCATGGGAGTTGTAGGCCAAAACATCTGGAGGGCCGCAGTTTGGGGATGCCTGGTCTAGACTCCTCAAGGTGGAATCAAAACAAGAAACTGGAAACACAGAACCTGAGGTCTCTGCAGTTCTTTGGTGGACTTTTAGGACATATATGAATAATCATTCCCATTTGAACATTGTACCTGCAAAATATAACTTCATATGGAACTCTTTGTGACATCTACATAGGTCTTTATATACAAATAACTTGCACAATCTGTTGTGCCTTTGGGTCTTCAGCTGGATTACATGGTGACCTCTTGCCACCCAGGTCTAGATGCTCCTCCACACCTACTTTTTCTCTCCTTCCCACTCCCTTCCTTACATAGAAGAGCCGGTGGTTTGCTTACTTTATGCTCCGTCATCACTGTTTTTAGGTCTCAGATGATGGTTACGTGTTCCTTTTTATAAAATCATTAAAAAGCACAAGAAAATCATCACTCATACTATGCCAATAATGCAAACTTAAACTAAACTAACAATATTCTTTTTGTCGCTCTTATTTTTAAAAAAGGGAGTGGAACATACAGCCGAGGAGTTGAGTACAGCATGCTGGCCATCTCAGTTACACTCTTCCTCTATCTTGTTGCCTTGTTGGCAGTTTCTAAGTTATTCACTAAGGTATGTTCATCTCTCTGTGTGTGTCTCCTCTCTCTCAATCTCTCTCCTATACCAGATCCTAACAGCTTTACAATGCTTTCAATGAACAAAACCCAAGACCAAGCCTTGGGTTGCAAGTCTATTTGCTGTGAAAATATATATTTTTTTTAATAAAAGAGGGCATGTGATTATGACACCCGCGCCACTTCTGCAAATTCGGTTGGTGCCAAGCTAGATATGTGAGCCACATCCACTTCTTAAAAAAACACACACCCCAAAACTGGGAATATACATAGGAAGCTGCCTTATGCTGAATCGTACAATTGGTGCATCTTCTGATTTGGACTATTGCAATAGTCCTTACGTAAGGCTGCTTTTACAAAGTTATGGAAACTGCAGGGCCTGAATTTGTGGTGGTTCTGCTGAATGGAGCAGGTTATACGGAGCATATGACTCTTTTGTTACAACAACTCGTTGACTTACTGGTTTACTTCCATCCCCTCAGCCTTCAAAGCATTAAACAAGGGCTACCTGCTACCTGCTCCAATACAAACTTGTATCAGATGAACCTCTCCTTTCTCCTGCCCAATTTGAGGTGTGTTTAGTAGAGACGCAAGAGGAGGGGCCCTTTTCAGTGGCTGCACGCTGGCACTGGAATTTTCTCTCTTGGAAGGTCTGCATTGCCCCCTCTTTGATGGCATTCTGTCTAAATGACAAAACCCTCTTTTTTGGGCCTGGCTTTTGGTCTAGCAGCTGAGTTGGCCACTTTTCACTGGATATTTTCTGCTGCTTGCATATATCATTTAGTGCTAGATTTTTTTATGATACGATACTTATGCTTATTTCATTTGTATATGATTTGGGGGGCAGTTTTAAAATATGTTGGCACACTGATGTATTTTATCCACTAAGGAACTCAGGGTGGGTTATATCCCCCACCCACCCCCAAGTACACTGCAGTTACATCCACACCATATATAGTTTGTTAAGGGTGCATTTGTAGCTCTGTGAGGGGTAAACTACAGTTCCCAGGATTCTTTGCAGGAAGGCATGTGTTTTTAATTGTGTGGTGTGGATGTGACCTGTATCTTCGCAATCATCACTTCCGAGAGGTGGGTTAGGTTAAGAGAGCATGCAGTTTGCCCAAATTGCTCAGAGAGCTTCCTGCCCATGCAGTGATTTGAACCTGGGACGCCACAGTTTAAATCCCACACTCTATCCGTATCTCCATTTTTCACCCAACATGACCTGCTCTTCAATTTAACCTCCCAAACATTTTACTTCTCCATGTGACAGGTGGCTCCCATCACTATGGTTCCTTGAAGGCAACAGCAAAAATACCCATTGCCACATCATCTCCAATCTCTGTAATGTTTGCTTAAAAGAGAGAGGGGGGGTACCAATCCCCTTTGCTAAAATGCATTGTTCACCTTTGTTTCCACAGCCTAAACTCAAGAAAACAGAGAGGCATGTCAATGTTTGCGTAAGTGTTTGCAATCCTGTACACAAGGTAGTTAATGAATTCTCCAAGGGTGAATCTTTATATGAGCAGGAAAAGGAACTACCCACGCAAAGGAGGGAGGTATCAGCAAGCTTGGGGTTTGCAGAGGGACAAAAAACTTTAGTTAAAACCCCAGTTCTTAAGAGAGACACCCTTCCAAGCTACTCAGTGAGGCCTAAGCATGTTCAGTAGCCACCCTTGAGAGAGAAACCCCCTTAGAAAACTGGGGGAAGAGGGATTATCCTGAAAGAAGACATGGCTGGCTGGAACCCTGAATATGATCTTTCCACATGGCAACACCTGGGTGCATGTCCAGCCTGTTGCATTTCAAATCTGCAGTGGGCTGGCATATGGCAAGCCTTTAAAAAACCCCTGCAATCTTATACACACAACAGCTGGAAGATCACAAAGTTTGTAGGCTACACAACAGTCTATGGCGAGTTAATTCAAAGTCTCCAGGGAACCGCTGCTGCTGCTGCATATGACGTCCATAGCTGCCAAGTTTTCCCTTTTCTCGCGAGGAAGCCTATTCAGCATAAGGGAATTTCCCTTAAAAAAAGGGAGAACTTGGCAGCTATGATGACGTCTGAAAACAGATGTGTGCAGCCTCATCTCCTGACTGAATTTCTCCAGCTGGGGAAATGGAGCCAGACTACGACTGCTGCCAATCTGGAACAGAGGTGGGGAAACTGCAGTCGATTTGAATGCTGCTGGACTCCAACTCCTTATTGGTCCTAGCCGGCATGGTCAGTATTCAGGGAATTTAGGAGTCCGACAACATCCAGGACGCAAAAGTTTTCCCCTAATCCATTTCTGCTTTAGAAAGGAGGACCAGAAAAGTAAGTGCACCACAATGCACCACTTTATGCTGAGACGGAAACACAGAATTCTGCTGGGGTTGCTTCCTCCTCCTCCTTCCTCTTGTGGTGTTACGGGGAAGAGAAAGGGAGCACATGCGCCGCGTGGGCGGCTCTTGAGGTAGCCAGTTTGCATGGCTAGCAATAGGAACAGCAAGGTCCCTTCCTCATTGGGTCTGCCTGGTGACAGAGCTCCATGGGGAACAGGCAGGTGATGGGCAGAGGGCTGACACCTGACACTCAAGTGTGCTGCATATGTGGAGACGGGCGCCTGGCTAGACCGAAACAAAAGCGAGAGAGGGACCAGCAGGGAACGAAGCAATGCAAGGAAGAGGCCTGGGCCTCTGCTTGGCTAAAGCTGCCACCCTTTCTCTTTCGGAGGCACCTTGACCCATGTTTCCTCTTTTCATTGCTGCCGTGTTTAAATGGGATCGCTTTCATTGCATGATATCATTACAGACGTTGGTATTCCAAATGGTACTTTTCATTGTGTATTACAATTTTATTATTTAGTTATTTCATGTCATTAATGTACATGGGTTTTGTAGTTAATTATGAATGTTTGCATTTTAAGATTTGTGTAACTGGTTTTTATACTTGGAGACCACTTAGAAGTCTATTTGGGCACTGAGCAATATATTAATAATAATAATAATAATAATAATAATAATAATACAGTGGTGCCTCGCTTAACGAATGCCCTGCTTAACGAAATTTCCGCTTAACGAAATGATTTTTCGAGTGGAGGTTGCCTCGCTAGATGAATTCGTTTTATGAAAAATTCGTCTAGCGAATTGCGGTTTCCCATAGGAATGCATTGAAATTCAATTAATGCGTTCCTATGGGCAAAAAAAAAATTAAAAAAAAATTCAATGCATTCCTATGGGATTCGCTAGACGAATTTTTTGTTATAAGAAAAGACCTGTGGAACGAATTAAATTCGTCTAGCGAGGCACCACTGTAATAATAATAATAATAATAATAATAATAATCAGCTTGCTGTTATTTGTCAGGGCACACTGACCAACTTGTGCTCCCTTCCACAATATAACAGCAAAGAGAGGGATGGCTGGAATGGTCTGATCTGGCTCTGTATAAGGCTATGGTCCTGCAGCTGATAAATACCCCGCCCTACAACTGTTAGCAACAGTCATGTTTCCTATTGCATCAGCAGTGTCAGAAGGGGTCATTTTCTCAGTTTCTGTTTTAAAAACAACAACCCACCAGGGTGCCCTACACTGCTAGGCAAGGACAAGTGTTCAAAGCCTCTTTTAAATTTCCAGGGTGGGGGAAGCAAAGCAGCCGTTTGTCGAGCAATCGCAAAGGAGTTTGGCAAAAAGAGGCACAACAGGCAGCGGAGGCATGTAAGTAGCCAGGAGCACTGAAAGGGGGCAGGAACTGTGTTCATACGGGCAACCACAGCGCATCAGTGACAGAAGGGGAAAGGAACCAATTGGGCGGCAGCACAGAGGCTGGGTTATAGGCTGTGCTACTTTGCCAATGTTGCTCTAGTATTCTAAGTTTAGCAATGAATGCAAAAAGAATTATTATGTCTTGTCTGTGCTGTGACTTGGCACCTGTCCTTCCTTATCCATTTCAACCTGGAGGTGGCATAGCTGTTCTGACAATAGCATAATTCTTCCTGCAACTCTCACAGAAATGTATCTTGTATAAATGGGAATGTCGCAATGAAAAACAAGCTACAGAAAGTAGGCTTAAAAATACAACAGTATTACACATACCGTAAAGATTCCGGACAGAATAATATTTCATAGAAAGCTAATCTTTTTGAGCTTGCCAATGGATGCCAGTATGGTATAGGGATCCCTTCACTGAGTAAGCTCTCGGAGAATTTGCAATTGTTTGGGAAGCTGGTATAAGTTTTCCTTTGCTGGTATATGGATATATGTGGTATTTTTTAAAAACAACAAGAGAGAGAGAAGTGCGGTGCACCACTGCAGCAAACATCACTCTTTGGGATCAAGTTTTTTTTGTTTTATTGCACACTAGCAAACTACTGAGCATGCTTCGCTTCTTTTCTTGCAGGGACATTTGGATAAAAGCCACAAAATGGATGAATTATCATAGCAGATGCACATTCACGGGTTCGGTAGAACTGGAAACGCGATTCACACATTTAACATCCGAAGGGGGGAAAGTGAGCTTGATATAGCAAAAAGCTCCTACCTATTGTGTCATACTAAGCTAGGGCTGCCATACGTCTGAATTTTCCCGGACATCACCAGGATCTCAAAGGCGGAACTGATGTCTTGGGGTTTTTTTTTTTTGAAAGGCAGCACCTTGTCCTGGATCTTGTTGTTGTTTAGTCGTTCAGTCGTGTCCGACCCTTCGTGACCCCATGGACCATAGCACGCCAGGCACTCCTGTCTTCCACTGCCTCCCGCAGTTTGGTCAAACTCATGTTCGTAGCTTCGAGAACACTGTCCAACCATCTTGTCCTCTGTCGTCCCCTTCTCCTAGTGCCCTCCATCTTTCCCAACATCAGGGTCTTTTCCAAGGATTCTTCTCTTCTCATGAGGTGGCCAAAGTATTGGAGCCTCAGCTTCACGATCTGTCCTTCCAGGGAGCACTCAGGGCTGATTTCCTTAAGAATGGATAGGTTTGATCTTCTTGCAGTCCATGGGACTCTCAAGAGTCTCCTCCAGCACCATAATTCAAAAGCATCAATTCTTCGGCGCTCAGCCTTCTTTATGGTCCAGCTCTCACTTCCATACATCACTACTGGGAAAACCATAGCTTTAACTATACGGACCTTTGTCGGCAAGGTGATGCCTCTGCTTTTTAAGATGCTGTCTAGGTTTGTCATTGCTTTTCTCCCAAGAAGCAGACGTCTTTTAATTTCGTGACTGCTGTCACCATCTGCAGTGATCAAGGAGCCCAAGAAAGTAAAATCTCTCACTGCCTCCATTTCTTCCCCTTCTATTTGCCAGGAGGTGATAGGACCAGTGGCCATGATCTTGGTTTTTTTGATGTTGAGATTCAGACCATATTTTGCGCTCTCCTCTTCCACCCTCATTAAAAGGTTCTTTAATTCCTCCTCGCTTTCTGCCATCAAGGTTGTGTCATCTGCATATCTGAGGTTGTTGCTATTTCTTCCGGCAATCTTAATTCCGGCTTGGGATTCATCTAGTCCAGCCTTTCGCATGATGAATTCTGCATATAAGTTAAATAAGCAGGGAGACAATATACAACCTTGTCGTACTCCTTTCCCAATTTTGAACCAATCAGTTGTTCCATATCCAGTTCTAACTGTAGCTTCTTGTCCCACATAGAGATTTCTCAGGAGACAGATGAGGTGATCAGGCACTCCCATTTCTTTAAGAACTTGCCATAGTTTGCTGTGGTCGACACAGTCAAAGGCTTTTGCAAAGTCAATGAAGCAGAAGTAGACGTTTTTCTGGAACTCTCTAGCTTTCTCCATAATCCAGCACATGTTTGCTATTTGGTCTCTGGTTCCTCTGCCCTTTCGAAATCCAGCTTGCACTTCTGGGAGTTCTCGGTCCACATACTGCCTAAGCCTGCCTTGTAGAATTTTAAGCATAACCTTGCTAGCGTGTGAAATGAGCGCAATTGTGCGGTAGTTGCAGCATTCTTTGGCACTGCCCTTCTTTGGAATTGGGATGTAGACTGATCTTCTCCAATCCTCTGGCCATTGCTGAGTTTTCCAAACTTGCTGGCATATTGGGTGTAGCACCTTAACAGCATCATCTTTTAAAATTTTAAATAGTTCAGCTGGAATATCATCACTTCCACTGGCCTTGTTATTAGCAGTGCTTTCTAAGGCCCATTTGACTTCACTCTCCAAGATGTCTGGCTCAAGGTCAGCAACCACACTACCTGGGGTGTACGAGACCTCCATATCTTTCTGGTATAATTCCTCTGTGTATTCTTGCCACCTCTTCTTGATGTCTTCTGCTTCTGTTAGGTCCTTACCACTTTTGTCCTTGATTATGGTAATCTTTGTACGAAATGTTCCTTTCATATCTCCAATTTTCTTGAACAGATCTCTGGTTTTCCCCATTCTATTGTTTTCCTCTATTTCTTTGCATTGCTCATTTAAGAAGACCCTCTTGTCTCTCCTTGCTGTTTTTTGGAAATCTGCATTCAGTTTCCTGTATCTTTCCCTATCTCCCTTGCATTTTGCTTGCCTCCTCTCCTCCGCTATTTGTAAGGCCTCGTTGGACAGCCATTTTGCTTTCTTGCATTTCCTTTTCCTTGGGATGGTTTTCGTTGCTGCCTCCTGTATAATATTACGAGCCTCCATCCATAGTTCTTCAGGCACTCTGTCCACCAAATCTAAATCTTTAAACCTGTTCCTCACTTCCACTGTGTATTCATAAGGGATTTGATTTAGATTGTATCTTACTGACCCAGTGGTTTTTCCTACTTTCTTCAGTTTAAGCTGGAATTTTGCTATAAGAAGCTGATGATCTGAGTTACAGTCAGCTCCAGGTCTTGTTTTTGCTGACTGTATAGAGCTTCTCCATCTTTGGCTGCAGAGAATATAATCAATCTGATTTCGATGCTGCCCATTTGGTGATATCCATGTGTAGAGTCGTCTCTTGTGTTGTTGGAAAAGAGTGTTTGTGATGACCAGCTTGTTCTCTTGACAGAACTCTATTAGCCTTTGCCCTGCTTCATTTTGAACTCCAAGGCCAAACTTGCCAGTTCCTTTTATCTCTTGATTCCCTACTTTAGCATTCCAATCCCCTGTAATGAGCAGAGCATCCTTCTTTGGTGTCATTTCTAGAAGGTGTTGTAAGTCTTCATAGAATTGGTCAATTTCACTTTCTTCAGCACCAGTAGTTGGTGCATAAACTTGGATTACTGTGATGTTAAAAGGTCTGCCTTGGATTCGTATCGAGATCATTCTGTCATTTTTGAGATTGCATCCCATCACAGCTTTTGCCACTCTTTTGTTGACTATGAGGGCCACTCCATTTCTACTACGGGATTCTTGCCCACAGTAGTAGATATGATAGTCATCCGAACTGAATTCGCCCATTCCCTTCCATTTTAGTTCACTGATTCCCAGGATGTCGATATTTATTCTTGTCATCTCATTTTTGACCACATCCAGCTTACCTCCATTCATGGTTCTTACATTCCAGGTTCCTATGCAATATTTTTCTTTACAGCATCGGACTTTCCTTTCGCTTCCAGGCATGTCCGCAAGTCAATTGAAAAATCATTTTTTCTTGGTGTTTTTCACCAAGGCAACCCTATAGCTAACATGTTAAATGTAAATGTAGCATTTACACCTTTGCCAGGAGCTGCCTAGAACTGGAATTAATTTCAGTGGGTTTACTTCGAGCAGGGGCTAATGGAATACAACCTATTTCATCGGAAAAGTCATTGAGTTTTTAGTGGTCCTCCTTCCTTTTCCCTTCATTGATTTCCATCTTCCCCACATTCTCCTGCCCACCCTCACCCTTCTTTGCTTAGTTTTAGAGCTGCCTGTGCCTTTTCAAAAGGTGAGCCCATCTTGTACTTCAGAGGCCCACATATCTAGCATCCTGATCTCAAAGCAAACACTGGTCTTTGAACCATGAGGAAACAAATGCCAATATGTGCTTGGTTGCCTTGCCAGGAAGTTGTGTTAAGTTTTATTGTACAGTTACCAAACAGGATCCTGGACATAAAGGTGTGGGAGAGAAACAGCAGCACCCCGGAAATCCTGAGAAGTTACAACCCCACAGAGAGAAACAGAACTGTAGAATTGCAAAGTAAGATATGGAAAACGCAAGAACGACGACCATTTCACAACTCAGGCCAGCTTAAGCACAGATTCTGGGGCCTAGGTCTTGCATGGTACATTATGGGGGCTCCCCCTAAATGGACCAGAAACAGCAACTCTGGTCCATGGTGGAGAATGGTGTGAACAACCAGTCCAGGGCACATACTGGGGCTGGTGACAGTTGCTGAAGTATCCCCTTTAAATTACTGGGTGGGTTTGCTATGCAGGAAAAGACCTGCTGAGGTGCAAGTTGCACCAAACATCTTAATTTCCCCAGTTCTGCTTTTTTTACCCCTCTCCCTTTAAGAGACCACTTCGTGCTGCTGCCTGTTAAGCATGCAGAGCAGGGAGCAGTATAGGAGAAAGCAGGAAGTGGCAGAGCAACCAGGGAAGGGCTTTGTGGGAAGGAAGTCGGGAAGCAGTGGTGGAGCAGCCAGGGCAAGGCAGGAAAGGAGAAGAGCAAGGAGGGCGGTGTTGTCTTCCCCCTGCAAGGGCACCTTGCCCAAGGTCCCTTCAAAACTGGCAACACACCTGTGGTTAAGAAGCATCTACAGGCATACAACTGTACTCCTGGGATTCTGCCCCGAACCTGGGTGCTGCAGTGACCAGAAGTGCATTTACACCAACTGCGCCCGTTCCTTATCAGATCTGGCCACTGTGATGCATGACTTAGTTGTATCCTATAAAGCCCTCTATGCTTGAGCCCTGGTTACAGGAAATATCGTAATTCCCTACACGAACCTGCCTGGGTGCTAACATCCTCAGGTGAGCACCTTCTCTCAGTCCCATCGACATCAGTGACACAGCTGGTGGTGACACAAGAGGGAGCCTTTTTCTGTGGCTGCTCCCACATTGTGTAATTTCCTCCCAAGAGAGGCTAGACTGGTTCCCTATTGATATCCTTCCACCAGCAGGCTAACGCCTTCCTAAGGCCTTTGAAAACGGAGGAGCGGACACTGGGCTGCGGACAGGGCAAAGTGGGTTTAAATTTTTGGTTTTGAATGTGTTCTGCTGTATTTTAATTATTGCTTTTAACTAGCTTGTTTTTATCGCTTTGTATTTCATAGTGCTGTTTTAAATGTTGTAAGCCACCCTGAATCCTAATTTGAGAGAAAGATGGAATATAAATACTAAAAACAACAATTGTGCGCACTCCTCAGTAGTGCTGAAGCAAGACCCCCCCCCCAAAAAAAGTTCTTTGTCAACATGGCATTTTATCAAAATTAATTGGGAAGTCAAATGTTTCTACTTTTGTATGTATGTAGTTCAAAACAGTACAAAAGCTAAGAGATCTGTTGTGGTGGTTCAAATGGGATCCCAAACGATAGGGTGCAAAAAGGGGTCTCTGGACTGTGCCCTGTCCCCTGGCCATGCACCATCAGCTCCCAACCACAGATCCTGGTTTGTTGCAAACTATAGTTTGGCATTTTGTCCGAACCAGGAAACTTTGGTTTGTGCTTTTCTCGCAAACCAGTTTGGAACTACCTCTTCCTCACAAGATATATTATTGCCACAAATGATGGTTTATAAGCTTACACAATTTTTTTAAGAAAGACAGAGAGAGACAACACATCCTTCCCACTTTTCATGAGTGGATGAACAAAGGGTGGGAATAGAAGGTAATGCAGAAACTGAACTTGTAAAGAAGAAAGCCTGGATTTCAAAGCCAGAACAAGTCTTTTCTCATCACCTCATTTCTCTTTTTCTTGCATGTTAACTTCCCCCATCCCCAGCAAAACACGACTGCCAAAATTTGAACGTATACAAAGTACTTTCTTGCATTTTGTCATCTGCATGATGCTGAGGTATGGGTATCTATTCCCATGGAAGAACAGACTCCCTACAAATTAAGATTTGTCTTTGTAGCTTTTGCGCATGATGAACAGGCTGTAAGCTTAGTTTCCTTCCTTTGGTTATTTTAAATTTGCTTTGTACAGTGGACATTATTGACCAAAATGCTGGATATGTGAGTTTTAAAAAAAACCACTCAGAACAAATCAAAACAAAAACTCAGAACCACACACACACAAAAAACAGAGAGAAAGAGAGAGTATTGGAAAAAATGAACTATTATAAAAGTCAGCTTGGGGCATGGGTGGAGTAGGTTCCTTTGCAACTACAACCAGCGTTCTTCGGGTGTGGAGACATAACCTCAACCAGGTATTGCTCCTTAAAAAATTAACGTGGTCCAGCCTTTTATTCTGACTACAGGATATGACTGGCTTAAGCCTCTAAATAAGTCCTCCTAAGAGGCACTTTACATACGTGGAGCCATTGTTGCTTCCATACAGCTCTGGGAATGTGGTTTGCCTGCACTTGCTGGCGTACATGTTAAACATTTCAGAGCAGCATGGGAGCAACCGTGGAAGTGAGGCCAGCCAGGCCACTCCAGGCAAGACATATAGCACCCATGGAGGATTCTAGGCAGGCTGTCTGCAATTGCAAACTGCTCTTGGGACACACCTGCAGAACAGATTCTCATGCAATTGCAGGAGTGAGGAAGTCCCCCTTTCCTTCCCTCCCAACCCCCATCAATCAACTGTTAAAACACTTACCATTCTCCACATATGGATGAAAGGGCAGAACCAATGCCAGGATGACTCTGCCTCTCGTAGGCTCCAGTACACTTCTAATATCTTTTAATACAGTCAATGGCTGATCACAGCGATCGAGAAGATTTAAGCAGCTGATGACATCGTACTGGAACCCTGTGCTCTGCCATTCGTTGATGCCGAGCACTCTGTATAGGTAGGGAGGGGGGAAAATGCTGAGGGTTACAACCAGACAAGGAGAGATTGTTCTCTTTCTGCCTACAACGATGTGAGGCAAAGTAAGCAAATAATGGGTTAACCTCTGCTCATTAAGTCTAGGCCAGTATGCAGACGATTCTGCAAAAGGAGTGTGGGCTTTATAGTGTTAGCATCTATTTTGCAGTGGGAGATCTGCAAATCAACATTGTACGTCTTACTCCAGAAAGATTTCATCACATGAACAGCAATTTGCTGGGTACATGCTGAAGAGGGAATAAACAGACAGGACCTTAAATTCTCTGCAGAGGAACTTGTCACATTTGCAGAACAGTGGCAGCCTAGAGTGTCTGTCATGATCGCAGATGTAATACAGTCAATAATTCCATCAGAGCCAGTGTTAGCATTATTATCTGTTTGCAATAACTTCAAAATGACAATTTTAATACAAAAGGGGTTGTATTAGCTTTGTTAGCTGCAGCTTTTCTTGAAATCGCCAGACACTAGAAAACTTGAACAGGTTATATCAGCTACAGTTGATACAGCAGAACTTGGCAAATAATGGGGCTGGAGAAGCTGACACATAATAGAAGCCTTTGTCAGGAGGCAATCAAAACAAGATGAATTTCTCTCATTTGTAAAGAAAAGGGAGTACTGTATGGCTTACAACTTCCCAGAGTCACAAGCATATTTTTTGCCAGAAACTCACCTCAGCCAAACAGGTCTTTGCACTTGTTCATCAGCATTACCCAATCTGGAGTCCTTCAGATAATTTGGACTACAACTCCAATCATCTCTGACCATTGACCATGCTAGCTAGAGCTCATGGGAATTATAGTCCAAAGCATGGGTAGGCAAACTAAGGCCCGGGGGGCTGGATCCAGTCCAATCGCCTTCTCAATCTGGCCTGCGGATGGTCCGGGAATCAGCATGTTTTTACATGAGTAGAATGTGTCCTTTTGTTTAAAATGCATCTCTGGGTTATTTGTGGGGCATAGGAATTCATTCATTTACTCCCCCTTCAAAATACAGTCCAGCCCCCCACAAGGTCTGAGGGACAGTGGACCGGTCCCCTGCTGAAAACGTTTGCTGACCCCTGGTCCAAAGTATCTGAAAGGTCACCAGATTAGGGACACCTACTTGATGCATTCTGATGGCCATACTTCTAATGTGATCTAAACCACTGGTCTTCAACTAGTGGGTCAGAACCCCCTAGTGCAGGCATGGCCAAACTTGGCCCTCCAGATGTTTTCGGACTACAATTCCCATCATCCCTGACCACTGGTCCGGTTAGCTAGGGATGATGGGAGTTGTAGTCCCAAAACATCTGGAGGGCCAAGTTTGGCCATGCCTGCCCCTAGTGGGTTGTGGCCTGATCCAAAGTGGGTCACAGCAGGAGCAGTACCGCAATGCAAATATATGGTAAAGGTTTAAGAAATAGGTCTCCAAATGCTTGCTTGGGTTAAAAGTGGATCCTGGGTCTGAAACGGCTGGATATACCTGTTCTAAATGTTCATTGTTTTCATTATATTCATTCAGAAAAATAAGAATGGGTTATTTTTAAAAAAGAAAAGAAATGATCATGGTACAGTCATCCTCCAAAACACAAGCTGTAGCTTCTGTCCTACTGCAGCTACAGCATTTAATTTTGGGGAGGGGGGGCAGAGGTGCAGGCGAGAGAAAGGAAGGAGGAACAAAAAAATTTCAAGAGTTAAAAGTTAAGAGACCCACAAAGGTAATTCAGGCTAAATTGGACACTAGAGATCTCCTTTGCAGTAAGTCAACAGCCCCTGTGTCTTGTTGTGGTTTGAAGCTGGATCTCAAAGCAGCAAGGCAAGTCAGGAGTTGCAGAACCACAGATAGCTCCAGGTGAGCAACTTGCTCTGATGAAGGTTGAGAGCAGACAGAACATCTTCAAGCCTCTGCCACTAGACTACGTCTCCAAGGCTCCACCCCTTGTGGATAACCTTAGGATTCTTAAAGGGCCAACCGTCTGGCACTTCTCCATACCCTCTTGCCTTGTTAGCTCCCTATACCAATGGACTGGCGAGGTACTGTGGGAAGCCTTTGTTTTCTCAGTCTCTGATACCTGTGAGGGTCCTGGCTCTAGACCTACAAGCCTTGACAGTTGTTCTCGGGGCTCCTGTCTGACAGCCTCAGGCCTAGTGGACTCTGGTCTCCACCAACAGGCTTAGAGCCCTAAAGCTGGCCCGGTTCCTTGTTTGGCTGCTTAGCTGGAGATTCTGCAGCCTCTGACTCAAGAGTCTTGATTGCTGCTGGCCTCATGGCACCAAGGTCCCAGCTGCACTACTACAACCACAAAGGAAGCGGGGTGGTGCTGTGGTCTAAACCACCAAGCCTCTGGGGCTTGCTGATTGGAAGGTCGGCAGTTCGAATCCCCACAACAGGTTGAGCTCCCATTGCTCTGTCCCAGCTTCTGCCAGCCTAGCAGTTCGAAAGCATACCAGTGCAAGCAGATAAAAAGGTACCGCTGCAGCGGGAAGGTAAATAGCGCTTCCGTGCGCTCTGGTTTCTGTCACAGTGTTCCACTGCGCCAGAAGCGGTTTAGTCATGCTGACCACATGACCCGGAAAGCTGTCTGTGGACAAACTCTGGCTCCCTCGGCCTGAAAAGTGAGATGAGTGCCGCACCTCATAGTTGCCTTTGACTGAATTGTCCAGGGGTCCTTTACCCACCGTACCTTTTTTACTACAACTACAACACGGCTATTGTCCAGCTTTCCTCCTTTCAGCAAGCGCAAGGGAAATGCACACATTACTCTCCTGCCCCATGTCTGAAAAACCACCAGAAAGGCAGGATGTTGTACCTTGGTTGCCGAACGCCTTGGAACTTGTATGTTTCGGCTCCTGAACGATCAAAAACCAGAAGTAAATGTTCCAGTTTTCTAACAATTTTCGGAAGTCAAACGACTGGCGCAGCTTCCTGCAGCCAATCAGAAGCCGCGTTTTGGTTTCAGAACATTTTGGAAGTCAAACGGACTTCCGGAACGGATTCCGTTCGACTTCCAATGTACGACTGTAAATCCTAATGAGATTTTTTTATTTTAAAAAAGCAAACAGATAGTATCTTCCCTAATTTGCAGAAATAATTATCGTTATCAGATAGAAATCTTGTAACAGCCTGTATGCTTTGAAAGACCATGGCAGAGGTGGGGGAGAAGATAGCTAACGTAGTATCGTTGACGTAGCACACAGCCCACTTAGCAAGCAATATACCTGTATTTCTTCTTCTGAAGTTGCCAAATCATAGTTTCAGACAACTCGGTAGCATAGGTTTCTTCAAAGTGAGGACTCATGACTTTTGTGACTTCTCCATCTCCTGCTCCTAAATCGAGAAGCCGACGGGATTTCCAGTCTGGATTTATTTTAAGCAGTCTCTGAAATTGTTCGGGTGAAAACACAAACATGGAACCTCTTCCCAGTAACCTGAAATGTTAAAAGACGATGAGGTTTTATTTGTTTATGAATGAAGTGGGCAAATTTAGGAAGTGGAGACAACATTTCTTTAATTTCAAACCAGTGCAGTCATAGCGATGGGAAACGTTTTAACCATTTCCAGAGTGGTTTAACATTCAGCCCCTATTTCTAGGGATTGTAGGTCACGTGAGCGGAACAGGGTTTTCCTAACAATTGTTAGCACCATTAACATCTACAGTTCCCAGGTTTATTTAGGGAAGGCCACGACTGTTTAGAGTGGTACGATACTGCTTTAAATGAATAGTGCAGATAGAGCTTGACCTGCGTTGGCCCTTAGCCAGCATTTAAAGTTGCCTAGTGAATAACTGCCTTCTGAACTGAGGGGCTCATCTTCCAGCGTCATAACTTTTATATTCCTGTTGTCTTTGTCCATGGAGTTTTCTTGGCAAAACACTGGAGTGGTTTGCCAGTTCCTTCTCCAGGTGGATCACATTTAGTCTAAACTCTCAGCTATGACCTGTCCGTCTTGGGCGGCCCTGCATGGCATAGCTCATAGCTTCTCTGAGTTATTCAAGCCTCTTCGCCAAAAAGGATAAAAGCAATGACAAACCTAGACAGCATCTTAAAAAGCAGAGACATCACCTTGCCGACAAAAGTCCGTATAGTTAAAGCTATGGTTTTCCCGGTAGTGATGTATGGAAGTGAGAGCTGGACCATAAAGAAGGCTGATCGCCAAAGAATTGAGGCTTTTGAATTGTGGTGCTGGAGGAGACTCTTGAGAGTCCTATGGACTGCAATAAGATCAAACCTATCCATTCTTAAGGAAATCAGCCCTGAGTGCTCACTGGAAGGACAGATCCTGAAGCTGAGGCTCCAATACTTTGGCCACCTCATGAGAAGAGAAGACTCCCTGGAAAAGACCCTGATGCTAGGAAAGATTGAGGACACAAGGAGAAGTGGACGACAGAGGATGAGATGGTTGGGCAGTGTTCTCGAAGCTACGAACATGAGTCTGACCAAACTGCGGGAGGCAGTGGAAGACAGGAGTGCCTGGCTTGCTCTGGTCCATGGGGTCATGAAGAGTCGGACACGACTAAACAACAACAAAGTGAAGAACTGCAGCATTTTACAACAAGCTTCCTGGCCCAATAAGAGAGACAACTTTCCACCTACTTGACATCCAACTTGCAATACCATGAAGCCTTATCAGGGGTGTCAAAACTTTTTTCAAAGATGGCCAGATTTGATGAAGTGAACATGCGTGAGAGCCGACCAAAGGGCCATCCAAAGTTGTTGAGCTTTTTTTAGGATTGAAGTTGTTGAGCATTTTTTATGATTTTACCCCAGGAAATAAACACCCACAGGCGCGAGATTAAACCAACTGGCGGGCCAGATTAGGCCCCCGAAACGGACTTTGGACTTGCCTGCCTTACATGCTGAATTTAGATTCAAAGGCATTAGAGGAGAAGAGGACTCAAAAAAGGTTAGCTTTAAAAGGACAAGCGTGACAAGGAAGATGATTGTAAAAGAATAGAAGAAGAAGAAACAGACTGAAAGAGATGCTGAAGATGACATCGTTAGAGCAGTGGGAAAGGAGATTAATATTTTAAAACGGTATAAACTAGCAGCCAAGACCACAGTAGGTATCTGAAGCTTCCTTGTGCGATGGAAAAGAATGTGGAATGGCAAATGAGCCATTCATTAAGGAACCTGCAGCAGGGACAATTGGGGTCTCTGTGGATTGTATCAATGGCATCTCTCTGCTTGTCCCACTTTGAAGTCTATATTGTAAGATTACAGTAGTTGTGCCAGAGGTGCAAGTGAATGAAAGAATAAGGAGCGTGGGGGGGAATCCAGGGGGGAAAGAAAATAATTGGTTAGCAAGCGTCACAAGAGGGAAGCAATGTAGTCAGGTCAACCACAGGAAGGAGCTCAAGCTGAAGGGTAAAAAGGTGATCGGTGCCAGCGAGTCCCAGCTGCAAAGAGCAAAATCATGATCAAGAGAGAGGACACGGGAAGGAGAGAGAATGGCTGATGAAGACAATGAGAGCAGATAAAAAGTGGGGGAAAGTAAAAATGAACTGATGTGCATGGAATGTAATGGTCCAGAGGGAACTGCCATTTTTATAACGGGCGTTGGAAGAAAAACATGAAAGCAAGTGGCATTCACTTTTAAAAAGCCAACCCCCTGGCAGTACATCTGAGCATCCCTCACGTGAATGGGCTCAAGGGCATTATTCCTAAAGACGCCGCAAGAAGGCATTCAAAGCAACAAAAATCTTTTGGATTGGAGCAAAAACAGCGAGGATACAAGGGGAAATGCACTGCAGTCGACTGTGCACCCCACAGGAAATGTCTAGCTGAGAAAAATGATTGGCTTGTGACATAATTCCTCTTCTCTCTCTCTCTCTCTCATGTAAACTGCAGCAGCTCAGATCAAACTGTATTGCAGGGTAACGTGTAAAAGGGTGTGTTAAAAAAGAAGAGTCGTGGTATTTCCTTCACTCAGCTAAAGAGGATGTAGAGTCAGGCATGCATCAAAGGAAAACATAAAGCCTGGGGTCCTTGAGAGGGCCTGGCACTAAAGGAAACTGAGCAGCTGGGTGCAAATGCATGGGAAGGACTGCCGGGGTTGCATCTATGACTGGGATACAGGATGCATAGCTCTCAAGCAGCTGTCTGCCAGCATATTGCTTAAGGCGGCGTTAGGCAAGGCACGTCACCCTGGCAGGTGTTAACGCATGTCTCCCCAAAGCAACTGCTCCCACCTTACTCAACCTGAAGTTAGCAAATACTCCGCCCCCACACTAAGGGTTTGTTTCACTGTGTGTGCATGCCCAGTGGTCTGCACAACTAAAACCAGGTTCTTGAGTATTTGCTTATCCCCAAGGAGCCTAAGGTAGTGATTAATCTTCAGCAAAGGGTGACTCCTGGAAAACCTGCTCCCTGTCTCCTTGGCTTGAGAGGGCCTGACTGACTCCAACTACAAAAGCTGAGGCTGCTGAACAGACTCTTGGGCTGGAGTATTGTTTAGGGTAGTTTGTTGGGGAGAGGTTGCTCCTGTTGTGAATTTTTCTGTATCTTTATTTTTAGATTTTATTATGATTTATGCGGAAACTGTTCAAGTTGGTTGTGCACTTGTGTCCTTTCTGGTGTGTTTTATGTCTTGTTTATGATTGCTTTTGGATAGGTTTGTAATTACCGTATTTTTCATAAGACACACTTTTTTCCTCCTAAAAAGTAAGGGGAAATGTCTGTGCGTCTTATGGAGCGAATATGTGGTCCCTGGAGCCGAATTTCCCAGGGGCGAAAAGCAGATCGTGCTATTATTATTATTTTTTATAGAAAGAGCTAAAGGCTAACAAGAGAGAAAGAGGGGTGTTGAAAAGAAGCCACTCAGCAGCTGATTGCAAGAGATCAGGGAGGGAGATAAGGGACACTATCTCCCTTCCCGGCCCACCCCCTTGCCCAGGCCTCCATTGTTGAATGTTCTGCAGAGGGAGGGTTTTTGTTTCCCCAGCAACATGTGACTGGCTGATTGGATTATCTGGCTGATGATAGATTATCAGAAGCTGCAAAACTGTGAGTTGAACAGGATTTTTTCCCTTTGCAAAGTAAACTCAACAACTTTGAGCTGATCCTTTAAAAATGGGGCTTTTCCTCTTTGCAAAAGAAGCTGCACAACTGTGAGCTGATCTCCCCAAAAATGGGGCTTTCACCCTTTCCTCCTCTGAAAACTAAGTGCGTCTTATGGTCAGGTGCGTCTTATGGAGCAAAACTACAGTATGTATTTTTCCATGTTGTCAGCCACTTTCCGCACAGTTTGAACTGTGGAAAGGCGGCATACAAATGTATGTATGTATGTGCTCACAAGTACCCTGTGGAGTAGTTAAGCTGAGTGTGTGTGTGAATAGCCCAAGGCCCTCCAGTATCCTATATGGTTGAGTGGAGAATCAAAACCTGTGTCTACTCTAGGCTGAATCTGATGTTTTAATCAGCACAACACAACAGCTTATTTACGTAGTGAAGGAAGGTCTAGTGTGCATTTTGACCAAATATCTTTCCACCATAACACCCTCCTAAGCAATGTACTTTTGTTCCAGCATAACAAAACACCAAAGGCAATGAGGAGTCTTTCATTTTTGGCCATTCAGAGATGCAGCAGAAATAGAGCTCAGCCTCTCATTCAGGAAGGGGTGATGTGCGAGGGTTGGGAAGAGAGAATAACGGGAGAGAGTAAGTAAGCAACCCAGCATGGAGCCACAGGGTATTTTGTGGTTTTATATCTTGATTTTATTTTGTGAACTACCCTGGGACCCCCGGGTATAGGGCGGTATATAAATTTTAATAATAATAATTAATGTGGACGATCTCTTATCAAAATCCACGATCAGCCTGAAAGCAGCTGGGGAAGATGGAATTAGATTAAGGCTGTGGTGCTGGAACAGTATAATTCTTTCCCTCATGACTTTTCCTACTTTAAGTTGCCCTTCTGAGGTGTGATTTAGTCACAGGGTGGGGAAATGATTAATACTGTGCCTGCCCCCCCCACCCCCCCTTCACCTCTGCCAGTAAGTAGTGTGCACGTGTAATTTCAAGAATACTGATTTGGTAGTAGTACCGTAGGTCTCTTCCTCAGTATCACTGTTCTGTTTGAATCCAGAGGACCCACCCCCCAATAAAGCAGCTTTTTAAGTCTTCACCCAGCTTGAATGCCTAGTTATGGGCTCATTTCTAAGGAAGCTTTTCCTACAGTGAAGTCTGGCTGAGGGCTCCAGTTGCATTTTAGTTCAGTCTGTCAGCTCAGGCAAAGCTCAGGCACAGCAGAGGAGGTGGCCTTAAAGTGTACCAACAGACTGGCGTTTTTGTTTCAAGGACACTAAAGGGCAGCTCTCTCCATGTTGAGTACCTGCTCCAAGTTTCCTATGAAAATCCAGTTTTAACAGACCCTTCGAGGCAAGCAACTCCATTACAAACTTGGCTGTCTTCAGTCTCCCTAGGCTGAAGAGAATGGAGAACCATTTGATTATTGATTGAATACCATTCTCCCTGCTTCCAGAGGGTCAAAGAGAACAACAACTACCAGACCTTTAGAAGGCATCTCAAGGCAGCCCTGTTTAGGGAAGCTTTTAATGTTTGATGGATTTCTGTATTTTAATATTTTGTGGCTGGGGGAACCCGGCCAGATGGGCGGGGTATAAATAATAAATTATTATTATTATTATTACTACTACTACTATTATTATCTGTATACACTGATATATAGTAGTTGAGAGCAAAAGCTTTACAGCATGCTCCTCCTGAGTTTGGAAGCAAAGAGAACTGTTCCGGCTCAAATGGGATTTTTTATTTTATTTATTTCACAACTTTGATATACCACTCACAACTGGAACAACACCTCTAAGCTGTTTACAAAAAAACAGGATTTAAATATTAAAACGATGAATTATTAAAAGTGCTATTTAAAACAATCCAACAGCAAGCAAAAAGAGATTAAAGTACATTTCAGCATTCTACATCTCCAGGAAGGCTTGCCTGAACAAAAATGTCTTAAGCAGGCATTTAAATGTTTCATGCAGGGATGCTACCTATGGAGGAATTCTAGAAATCAGAAGTAGCTCCCCCGGCACCAGTGTGGAGAGAAAGACGGGGACGAGGGGGGTGGGGGTTAACGCCGTGTGGCTGTACTGGCAGAGGCAATCCAGCACTCGCACTGGTACATCCACATGGAGCCCACCTTCCTGCCTCTTTGCTTCTCCCCCTCTAGATAAGCTACAGCAGCGCTAGTGCTAGGAGGCCAGGTATATGACAATGTCCCTCTTCGCCATTTGCTCCTGCTGGAAATGTCATAATCGTGCTATTTTTTCCAGGAAAAGGGGTGCAGGAAGCCGCCATGAACACCACCCCTCGCTCTCTTAGAATGGCAATGGCGCCCAACTGAGAGGTGCCAGAATTGTGTTCCTGAGAGTTCCGGCTGGAAAAAAAGCCCCAAGCAAGATACCAGGAGGCAATATTAACTGAGCTATCCCGCATGCTACAAGGTATGTTGGCTGTTAGGACGAACTGTCAATGGTTATTAGCCATGGTGACGATATACTCTCAGAATATCTGTCTCTGAGGGACTCATGTCCTCCTTGGGGGCTTCCCAAGAGGCATCTGGAAACAAGATACAGGAAGCAGGATACTAAATGAGAGGGACACATCAGAAGGTGCACGCTCGTTCTTCATGGAAAAGTTGTTGCTGCACTGTCAAAGTGACAATTCCTGCTCCCCTCCAAAAACCAGGGCAAACCACGTGGCATAGCTGCCCCCAAGTCATCTCATAAGACACCACTTAGGAAAGCACTTAGATAATAGGATCTGGAAGTGGACTTCCCTGGTGCAAAAGTCAAGCCGCACAACCAGTTGAGTATTTTACAGAAGCAAGAATGTTTCCGATTGAGCTTGAGACTTACACACCCTCCCCCTCACCACTTTCCACTTGGCACTTACCCATTGATAGACGTCCTGGACATAAACAGGCTAAAAACAGAGGACACGAAGGAGTGATAGAGTTGAATGAACAGCCAGCCCGATTTCTCAATACTGTTATTCAAGAAGATCTGTGTTCCTTGGTCAAGGTAACTCTGGACAAAGATAGGCTGAAGAGATTCACACAGCTGCTCTGTATTGCACACGTACCACTGCAGGGGGGAGAAAAGGGACAAGAATCATTATTCACATGTCAGCACTAGGCCTGGGCGATATATCGAGGAGCAGACCGTGAAGCTGGTTTCACTCAGCGGTATAGAGCTGGTGAAACAGCTCCGCTCCTGAATCCCTCTGCTAGCAGCGCAGCTTCATCCAGGGGATGCTGCTAGCAGAGGGATTTGGAAGCACGGCGGTTTCACCAGCAATATACCATTGAGTGAAACCAGCATCATGGTCTTGCCTCATATGGCGCAGAGGGAGGAACAAGCTGTATCGGCAACATGCTTGTTCCTCCCTTCCGCATCTTTAAACTGCTCAACTTATGGGTTGCTGCTTCCTTCAGCCAAGCGTTGAACAGAGCCCCTAGTCCGCGCTAGCTTGCCCAAGCCGGCAGTGGGGTGGGGGCTCTGTGAAACTGCCCCCCCATCTGAGCGACCCTGAGGCCACAGCAGCATCAGATCGCTCAGCTGGGGTGGGTGGGAGGCTTCTTCTACGCCCCAACTGCAAAAAGCCCAATGCTGCTGTAGCATCGGATTGCACTCAGATGGGGTGGTGATGAAAGAAGCCTCCCCCCATCCCATCTGAGTGATCTGATCCTGCAGATGGGGTGGGGGGAGCTTCTTCTACGCCACAACTGAGCGAAACCCGATGTTGCTGAGGTGTCAGGGCTCGCTCAGCTGGGGTAGGGGGAGCCCTCCCGCCCCCAGCTGAGTAGCGGCCTGGGCCAGCTGCATTGGCCCTAGCCTGCGAAGTGCTGGGGTGAAAGGGCCCCAGGTCTGGTGGTGAGAGAGCTGTGGCCGTTTCACCCGTGTCTAGCTGGCTGGGGCCAAATGCAGCTTGTTTCGCCAAACCACGACATCTGGCTGGTGACAGATCGTGATGTTCAAAATCTAACATCGCCCAGCCCTAGTTGGCACTGCGGTGCCAGGCTTAAGCAAAGGAGAACGATCTTTGGACAGTATTCGAAACTCCCATTGTTCTAGGCGCATTTTGAAATAGGGAATTTCATTAGTGTGAGCGGTTTTCGAGCTCTGGGTGCAGTACTGCGCCTAAGATTTCAGATTAAAACTGCAGAGTGGACGGAAAGGAGGGCCTTTTTCTGCCTCCCCACTTCCAGCCACTCTCTGGAAACTGGTGAAGAGTCCCTCTTAAGAATATCAGGGCGGTGGGCAGCGGAAGGACTAGATCATATTAAAAATGAACATAATATTTTAGATTCAGTTCATTCATTTTCAGCTTTGTATTCTTGTTATAAAAAGGCTCGCCTAGACATTCCATTGTTACACCCATAACCTAGGTTTAAGGTGCCATTTAGCTCCTAGCTTTCATATCTCAGTTTCTAACACTGTCTTCAGATTGGGGAGGGGTGGCAGCTTAGTTGAAAAGCACATGTTTTGCAAACAGAAGGATCAGGTGATGAGGAACTCCGGCTGCGACCCTGAGAGTCAATGCCTTTCAGGTCATATTCAAACCATACATGACTTCCTCCAAAGAATCCGGAGAACTGTAGTTAGTTGGGGGTGCTGAAAATTGTACTCTGTAAGCAGTAAGCTACAGCTCACAGGTATTGGCATCATGAGACTGGCCCTGGCTGGGGATGGCATTCTACAGTTGGGGTGCCAATAACAGAAAGTGTCCCATCCTCACTCATCACTTGCCTTGCCTCAAGTTGGGACCTCTCCTAAGGGTCAGACAGGCTTGTACAGAAGCAGACAGCTCTTAAGACACTCTTGGGCCCAATCAACTATTTGGCTCTAGACTGCAAAATTCACCTAAAATCAACTTTGTTCAGAATAATACTTATCTAATCGGTGTGACAGTGCTACAAAGCTCTCGCAGCTCAAACGTCAACATTCCAGCATTTGCCGTTCCCTGTTCAATGCCTGAAAATACTTATGCATACAAATGTTCATATATCAAGACCTACTGGCACTATTAACACACAATTTATATTTATATCTCAAACAATTCAAATCTTGTGCTTTGAAATGAGCTCTATACAACTTTCCAATACTTTGGCCACCTCATGAGAAGAGAAGAATCCTTGGAAAAGACCCTGATGTTGGGAAAGATGGAGGGCACTAGGAGAAGGGGACGACAGAGGACGAGATGGTTGGACAGTGTTCTCGAAGCTACGAACATGAGTTTGACCAAACTGTGGGAGGCAGTGCAAGACAGGTGTGCCTGGCATGCTATGGTTCATGGGGTCACGAAGAGTCGGACACGACTAAACGACTAAACAACAACTATACAACTCTCAATCTTGCTACCCTACTCTACCAAAAGAGCTAAAAGGAAGACTCTAAAATGGTTTGGGTGTTTTAATACACAAATCCATTCTTTCCAGTTGGCTTTTAAGATGGTCTGTACACAGTGGTCTGTACGCAGTGTTCCAGGTTGAACAAACTAGCATTCCTTTCCTTAAGTCTTCAATTTATGCCAACAGAGAGCCCAAAGCTACCTACAACCACATTACTGGAAAAAATATTGCAGATTTCAGACGATGGTGTTAAGTTTCCAGAAGCGTGCCTGGGAGCTTTCCAGCCATGCATAATACATTACAAACATGTACCTAACTTGTTGCACACGGCCACTCCAGAGCTCCTTTAATCTTGTTGCTTCACTGATTCCTGTTCTCTTTGCATACATTTCAGAGTATTTCAACCTCACTATGCAAGTTCAAATTTTCTGCTCTGGAGGTCAAACTGCAACATTATTCAGTATCACTGTGCTGCACTTTGCTTGCAGCAAAAAGAGGTGGGTGAGGCCACATGCATCAATTCAAAGCAGAACATTTGTCCTTGGGGAAGGAAGGAAACGTGAGGGTCTTATTAGAGGTGGGAATGAGAGGCGGGTATAGGTTGGGAGATAACTTCAGTGGCTAGATCTGCGATTGTTCAGATGAAAAAACGCTGTGAGGAGAAAGATCACGTGTGGTCAAGGAGTGAGGCCTTCTCTGTGGTGGCACTCCATGGAACGTCTCTCCCCTGGAAGCATGTCTGGTCCTGATGCTTATGGCATCGGTGCCATGCAAAGGCCAGTTTATTTACCCAGGTGTTCTGGGAGGCTGGCTAATGCAATTTGTGACTAAACTCTTGATGGAATTTTAGCACTGAGTTTTTCTCTGCTCTTAACTGTTTCAAACTGATGTATTTTTTAATCAGGTCGTAAAATGCCCCGGGGATCATGTGATGAATGTCAGGCTAAAAATATATTTATAAATAAATATATGGTCAGGATGGAAGGAAGCAATGACAGAAATATAGATAGGCAGGTGTCACGTTCAATAAACTGGATTGATGGATTGGATGCACACAGGTTTTGCAAACGAGTTTCCAGGCCGTCAGGTCACAAGGGTAAGGAAAAGAACACGAAAGTGATGACAAATGGATTGGAGTTGGGAGAAGAAAACAAACTTTGGGAGTCCTATTGTGAGTTCTAAAGGAAGAGCAGCATTTGAGGATGGACTGCTAAATTATCCATCACATACTGTTAATGGACACAAAGGGGAATAGTTATCCTATATCAAAGATGAGAGAGAGCAGAAGTTGCAACAGCACACCAATGAGCACTGCTGGAATTTTCAGCTCTAAGTGTGTGCAGAAGTCTTGTCTATACAGGTACAAGCATACAAAAATTGGGTTGTGCCTTGTTTTCCCTAGCAACTCCCTATGCCTGCTTAGCTCATACTTACAAAAGCCACAAAGCCGCCTCATGGCCAGAACTATTGTTTTTGAACACAGATTGTGTTTCCTCCCCGCTGTTATATATTTGCACATTCAGCACAAATTCACCCGATTGTACTTCAGAATATTTTGAGGCAGAGAAAGGAAGAGAACTATTATACTACGTTAAGTTTCCTGTTCCCTGTCCCATCACGTTCCAAGTAAATCCTCATCTCCTCCTTGCAACTTTCCAGCTTCGCCTCCCCCCCACCCCTGTATCCCCACCTTTCACCAGTAGCATGTGCTCTCCCAAAGTCTCCTGCCCTGCACTCAAAGGGGGGCAAAGGAGCCAGTCTTGTTACCCACAGAAATAGCAGAAGCTCGCTGATCTCCCCGACAATCAAAGGATGTCCCATAAGAGATTTATTCCTCCCCTCCTTTATTTTGTGCACAGAGTAAATGCACAAAGCACAACACACACAAATCTTTCTCCTGATCTCTCACCCGGATGTGTCCATATTCTCTCTCTCTCTCTCTTTCGTGTAGGCCAAGTATGGAGAGATTCTCCCAATCTTCTTTTTGTGCGTGTGTTGTGCGGAGAATTGAGTGTATTCAGTGGGGCAGAGGTTAACTCTCCTCAAGGAGCTTTTTATTCTTCTCCTCTCTCCCCAAAACAACATCATATCTCACCTCAAATCACACGCTTCCAAAAGAAGTGAGAGATGAATATAAAAGAGAAGCCACCCTACACCCCAAGCCCTGAAATCCTTCCCTATCTAGGGGGAAGGGGATCGGGCTAGGCGATGGATGTGGGGCCCATTCAAGACATACCCCTCCCCCTTCTTCCTCCTGCCGCCCCTCCCCCCTCACAAAAAGGGTTTTTTTGGGGGGGGGCTAGAAGTACTGCTCCTCCTGCTGGTGGGTCCATACCTGGTGGTTTTCCTTGATGCCCGGGGCTGGCTGGCTGTGGCTGCCCATCATATTCATGTAGAGAGACCTGGATAAAGGGCTCCTCAGGTACCTGGCAGGCCCAGACCACATCCTCTTCCTCAGCACCCACAGAGACAAGGTGTAGCAGCCCAGCCAGACCAGGCAGAGTCTCATGAGGGTGGGGTGGGGTTGTGGGGGTGGGTGGGAGAGGGAAGAAAGGGGCGCTGAATCACCCCCTCCCGCAACCACCGCCTCCTTTCTCCATGGCTGCAGCAACGGCGGCGGCGGCGGCGGCAGCCAGCGCGGAGCTCCCCATTCAGTGCCCGCACATCCACGCACACACATACATTACAGACACACATGCATACATGCGAGGCCGGAACCCAAGAGCCCAGGGAGGAAGGCCCAGGCCGGACGGGATGGCCGGAGACACCAACCAACCCAACCCAACCCACCCGCACGAGAGAACGCCTCGCTAGCTCGCGCGCGGGCCGGTAGGCGCCCAGCCTTTCTGTCCGCCCTCTCGGCCAATCACGGCGCGGCGCAGGGCAGCGCCTCTGGGGGCGCTGCTTTCAAAACGAGTGGCGGCACAATGGCCGCCGCTGCGGGGCGCAGGCGCAGAGGGAGGGGGGAGGGAGGGAGAGGAGGAAGGCGCCTTCACTTCCCAAGGCGGCCTTTCCTCGACAGGACAGGGAGGCTGCGTTCGCTCGGAGGCGGGAGGGTGGGCGAGGACGCCCCCTGCGGCACTGGGGCTCGGCTATGACAATCAATGCTGAAGGGGAATGGCCGATTGTACAGTAATAACGGGTGCAGAGGAATAAAGATGGTGGGTGGTAAATAAAAGCCCAGATTTCGCACCCAGGAAGGCATGAACATAGCGCCGCGGAACGGGACCAGTGCACCATTTCCCCCAGTGGCCAAGCACATGTCCCACAAAACAAGCAAGGAAGGTGGCGGCCCGTCTGCTATTGTCTTCAGAGTCTAATAAGCAGGAGTGACAAGACTATACAAAGAATACAAGAGGAGGCTAAAAGGACCGATCTACTCCAGCACCCGTTCCCCCCAGTGGCCAAACTGGCCTCTGTGAGAACGTGATGGCTCTCCTCTGGCCTTTGCAGTTCTATTTAGGTATGGTGGGCAACTGCCATTGGGAGACCTCCCTCCTCCCATGAATTTTGCCCATAGCTGCCAAGTTTTCCCTTTTCTCGCGAGGAAGCCTATTCAGCATAAGAGAAAATCCCTTAAAAAAAGGGATAACTTGGCAGCTATGATTTTGCCTGTTCTACCCACTTTTCCCACGCTCACTGATTTCCAAGCCCCCCCCCCCCGTTTGCTCAAATTCCAAATGTGTAGGGGTAGAAATGGGCTGTTTCTAATCTGTACGAGTGTGTGGTCTGTACATGCTCAAGAGAGCTCCCTCACCCATTATTTCACATAAGAGGACCCAACCTTCCTACCCAGATCTTGGGAACCCTGGCTCAAATAAAACAGCTGCTTCAGAAGAGTAGCAAGATGATGTTGGTGAGGGGATGCTGGTGAGTCACTTCATTATGGCTGGGGAAGAGTCATTGCTTAGTGGGTACAGCATCTACTTTGCATGTAGAAGATCCCAGTTTCAATCCTTGGCATTGCCAGGTATGGCTGGGGAAGATCCACACCAACAGGGGCAGCATTCTTACCTCCTCACTTCCAGGCTGCTGGCTCCAGCACTAGATTTGGCAGTTAAACTGCCTTCAGGTTTCCTCCTACCCACATCAGGATCGCAGCCTTAGAGGAGACTTTAAATGTACAGGGTGGGAGAGAGGCAGAATTAGATATCCCTGCACTATCAGCTAATGAATGGGGTAAGAAGTAGGCTAGAAAATGATACCACAATTCTCTTTTCTACAAGAAAACAAATCTGGGAAGGAGCCCTAAAAACCCACCTTCAACAGGCTAAGTCTGTTCCTCCAATGTTGAATTAAGAACTGAGCTAAAAAGAATTGGCTTAATAAAATAAAAGACTGCTTTATGAGAAATAAAAGTGCTACTATATATAATCTATTGGATAAAGAACAGGATGGTAGGATTTATTATGGCATAATTCGGACTTTGTAACATATCAAGTAGCATTAGTTTTTCATTAATCGCCATCTTTTCAAAAGATGAAAAAGGCTTTAACACGGGCAAATCCAAAATGCTGCATTTAGCTACTTGACAATAATGAAAATGTGACAGACAATTTCAAATAGTGTATTTTAATGCAAGTTCCAAGGGCTATAGTACAGTTTTACATATGATTATCCCTATTTGCATGGCATCAAGCAGCCAAGAAATCCAAAGCTAACGAGCCTGCCACCCAGTAAATTTATTTTTCCCACAATACCATAAACCCAGCAGTTTGATTTAATCACATTTATTATGCTTTGGAGATGCCCAAAGACTTTTTCTTTCATTATCAAGTTTTCCCATCACAAGCCACAGGCTTCCGTGCAAGCTTCAGGCAGCCACCTGCATCTCCACCATGTGGATTAATTGGGTTTCCCACTATGCTGCATGAACTATACTGTTCCCCCTCTGCCTCTCCCTTTTCCGTTGCCAATGACAATCTGCAGCACTACTCATGTAGTCATGAGTATGTAAACATAAACACCAGTTCATGTTCTCTCCACAGCGCAGATATGCATGCCTCCCCCCTCCTCTAAATACTGCCAAAGCTTTCTTTACCGAACAGTCTGTACAAATTTATCCAATGTGCTCCAATGCTGTCATTGCTCTTCTTTCCAACCCCTGCAGAGCTAAGGTGTCCCACATAGGGAAACCATGTTGTGTTTTGCAGACCAAATACCAGTTGGGGCAGGCATCCCCAAACTGTGGCACTCCAGATGTTTTGGCCTACAACTCCCATGATTCCTAGCTAGCAGGACCAGTGGTCAGGGAAGATGGGATTTGTAGTCCAAAACATCTGGAGGGCCAAAGTTTGGGGATGCCCGAGTTAGGGGGAGAAATCTAACATACATTTTCCAATATTCCCTGGGGGGGGGGGTGACCTTGTTTTGCTTACAGCAAAGAGGTAGCATTTCACATTTTATGAGAGAGGGTGCTCAAATGCAGCTTCTTATGATTTATCACGGGCCCTTAGTTCTTCTAAAAAGAGTGTCAAGTTTATTGTTCACAGAATCACACCATACCATTATGCATTTATCTCTTAGGCGTCCATGTGAGGTAGTGGCATTTTGGTGTACTCAGTAAGTCTATTTGATATCTCTAACTTGCGTACAGTTGAACTAGAGAGAGATATGGCATGATGATAAGGCACACACAGGATTTACAGATAAAACAGAGAAGCATTTACTGGCTCAGGCTGCAGATGATGCCCCTGAATCAAGGAAGTCCAATGTTCTTGTTCAGCTGACCTCTATGTAGAACAGAACAGTTGGGTTCCCGATCCACACATTTACAATTCAATGTCAAAGTGTAAGGTGGCTATTCTGAATGGAAAAGGGTGTCCACGTCAGAACCTGTATAAGTGCAATGCAAAGAGGAACCAGGCAGATCATGTAGAACATGGCATCATGGAGACCTAGAAACAAACTGGAAGAGAAGTGAGGTTTTTTAAAAAATTGCTCTTTCAACAATCACTACAAAACAAAACTCATTGCAGTATATATTTATCAGAGTTGTGTTACAGCACTTCAACAAGATCATGCTTCCTTAATTCAAATGAGGAAATAATCCATCCCATTTGTATACATAAATTAAGTGGAATACCAATACTATACAAATTAAACTTGTTTTATCTGATTTTGAGAAATCAATGGTGTTGAATGCAAATTTATTGAACAATGCCACTGACACCCTGTTTTACAGAAGCATTTTGCCATTCTGTTACGTATTTGTTGGGGAACCAGAAGGGGCCTGAAAACTAGCACATGTTGTGAATGGTCTTGTTCATTTTAACAATATTTCAGAGGCTGTATGGTGTCCTGTGGACGTCTGAGGCTGATGCAACTGAGGGCTGCTTCAGCAAAGCGGTTTACAAAAAGAGAGAAAAAGTTATTACTTTATGACCCTATTTGCACAATATGTTAAACCAGGGTTTAAATAAACCTTAGTTAACAAACCATGCCTTAGCTGTACATCTGAACCCAGCAGTGTCTGAACTATAGTCTGTTCACAAAAATGGTTTGTTTGTTGGCTTATTGCCTTAATTATGGCTTAGTGTTACCTGCAAACATGGGCACAACCTTAATTATGGTTTAAGCATAATTTGTTTTGTCATCACCCACCAAGCAACAGAGACACTAGACTAGACAAGCTGCCCTGAGTACTCAGCTGCTCTCACTGGTGCACTTCCTGAAGCTGCTGCTGCTGCAGCACATTTTGTCTAGTAGCAGGATCCTCTTCCCTTCCCAACTCTACCCTGTACCCCCTTCATAGCAGCAGCCTGAACTGGAGAGTTGAACACTTAAAAGCAACTTCTTTAAACTATTGCTTTGCAGGTGTTTCGACTGCAGGATGATTAACTGTTATTGGTTGGTAAATGAATGAAAGATAAATTTGGTCAGCTTTTATATAAAAAAATTAATTTGGATTTTTAAAAAGTAAAACAACAATACAGTCATATCTCAGTTTAAGTACGCTTCGGTTTGAGTACTTTCAGTTTAAGTACTCTGTGGATCTGTCTGGGACGGATTAATCCACTTTCCATTACTTTCAATGGGAAAGGTCGCTTCAGGTTAAGTACGGACTTCCAGAGCCAATTACACTCATACTTCGGGTTAAGTACGCTTCAGTTTAAGTACTCCGCAGACCGTCTGGAACAGATTACTCCACTTTCCATTACTTTCAATGGGAATGTTCGCTTCAGGTTAAGTACGCTTCAGGTTAAGTACAGACTTCCGGAACCAATTGTGTACTTAAACAGAGGTACCACTTTAAATCCAAAGTTACACAAATAAACAGGACTTAGGTTACCAAGGGGGGAAGTGTTACTGAGTTGGCATCTATTCACTACCTTCAATAAATCTTGTCAACTTTTCAAGGAAAAGCACAGGTAGCAAATATTAATTCTTTAAAAGTTTTGGAGATGGAAAAGGTTTGCATTTTAACACACTGAAATAAAAACATCAAGCACTGTGTTTATGGGAGTGTGAATAAAATGCTGTTTTGAAACAGAGCAGGTGTTGAGTGAGAGGGGTTTAAAAATGAGCTTCTGTTCCTGACAGTCACTAGAACTGACAAATGAAAATACTTAAGTGTGCATTAGTAAAAGCAAGTTTTCCAAACCACCTATGAGAGATAGGGAAGTAGTAATAAGGTGGCTCCAACACAGGTTCTGATTACAAATCTAAAAGCATAAATGTACAATAAAAAGCGGTTGTCGGTTGTGAATATAAAAACAGCAGTTGCAAAATTGTTTTTTTAAAAAACCCTTAAAGCTGCAAAGGTATACAGGCATTTTTTTCTGGGGAAGGGAGGAAAGTGGTTCCTTGAGGACAGCTGCAGAAGATCAGCACAAAGATTACCACATCTGGCCAATGAAATGTGGCACGGTGAGGAAATGCCAGCAGTTGCCACAAAGGCTTGAAGGGTGTTAGATGAAGAGACAGTTGTGGGTTGGAACTAGGCGGGACGGAGGATGACAACACAAACCAGTTACTTTGATAAGTCTGCAGAATGCTCTTTGGTTTACGGGTGGTTTGTTCAATAAACCACGGTTTAAGAGCAGTTTTGTGTGTCATGTGAACTGGACCTATGTGATCTGTCAGGTATGTTCATCTCGTTGCTGCAAACACAGGAAACACTGTTGCCATATTCAAATGAAGATCTAACCAAGTACAGACTAGACAGATTGCATGGAAAAGTTCACTAGCCTTATCTTGAACTTTTAATGTTCAAGAAGCACAAGTGAAAACTGCAATGCACTTAAGAGAAATTCTTTATGAATACTGTATAGTAAAACAAAAATTACCTTCAACCACTGCAACTTTCCAGATAACATGTTTCACAACACAAATTCCCAACAATTTAATTTCAGAATAAAAAAAGAAAGCTGTAATAGCCAAATACACCGAAGGGTTCATCAGATTAAAACATCACCATGGCAATTAATTGTCTCTTACTTACCTTGGGTCAAGGTGAGCAACCTTCCCATTCAGATTTGCATAACCAAATTGATTTAGTATGGTAACCACAAGCATAGGGGCTAAAGACTGGGCTGGTTTTGTAAACAAGGCATTTGTTCCAAAAACCATGGAGGAAAGTGGTGATCTGAAATGTTAAGCAATAATTTTAAAAGACTGCAAGTTATTATTTAAATTGCAAACTGAATATTTCAGCAGAAAGTTATATTCAAACACAGTCAAGCATTATATATGCTGGAATTTACCACTATTAATATTATACTCAGTTCTTCAATAGTAATACTAAGACTCGGTAAACTTCAGCTTTCCTCAGTTTCTCATTTTTCCAATCTTAATCTCCATTTTTTATACTTCAACTGAGCCTTTTTTTTTGTTTAAAAGTCCTTATGAAAATCCATCAACATTTTAATGTGAATTTCTCTTAATATATGTATTTTTGTATGCAATTTATAGGGATAATTTAATAAATTGGGAGAAATCAGTCTCCAAATGGCTCAACTCAAGGTCACTGACAAATTGTTTGGGTATTTTGGGGGGGGATAAAGCACTCCATACATTGAAAAGTGTTATAGAATGTATCAACAATAATTCTATGTAGTATAACGAACATGCTAAGTTGAGACTTCCCAATAATAAGTGAAAAACAATTTAACATTTATTATCTACAATGAAAGTTTGCATACCATAAAAAGGAAACAAACCATGCTTACCTCCGTTTATGTTTCTTTAAATCTGCATCAACAATATCAGCCAAAGGCAAATTAAACAGACTGAAAGAAGCTTGAACAATGACCCTAAATAGAGAAGTGACTTAGATTTGAATTGCCTTGGACAAATAAAAATTAAATTTGGATATTTTTAGTACCATAAAATATTTGCATAGTAAACTACTACATAAATACATTAACAAAACAACAAATTTTAAAATAGGATATGAGGACCCAGAAGAATAAGGATTCTAGAAATTAATGAATAAAGTCCACTTCTGTTGAAAACTTAATCTTGGCTTTCCTCCCAAAGATCTCACTGTCTGTTAACTTGTCTCATTTGTCTAATAACACTTAAGAGATTTTTGGGGAATTAAGCAGCATATGAATCATTTAAATAAGTAAGTAGATAAAATAATACATTCCAGATTTGGGAAACTAGAATGAGTGGTTCCCAACAGTCTCCACTTTAGGACAATCACCGTTACTTATCAAAAATGTAAAAAAAACCCAAATCATCTGTGACCCAATCTGCCTTAAAGAATCCCCAAAGAACTGCCAGTCATTTTCCTAGTTAATGGCATTAGTGCTTGTACAGACAGTGACCATTTTTGGGAGTCCAACTGATACGGACCACTGACGGGAGGGTCATTTTGGACCTGGAAGGAGTAATGGGGGTGTAATGGGGTTATGCATGCTCCACCAACACACATTGGGGCTAGGAATGAAACCCCCACATGTACTTAACAGAAGAGGACCTCTGCAATGAGGCCTAGTGTTGGTGCCTCCATAACCCACACTACTTGAGGACCTTGGCTCCTTTAATATGTTTTTACCTCCCCCAGTGCTCAGGCATTACCATTTCATAATTTCACAATGCTATGATAGAATAGTGGGGGAATTAAAACAGTGGCGCTAGGTCCTATGGCTGCCATGGTTGGTGTGCAGGGGGGGGGGAGGGAGAATCAAAAGGCTTGCCCTGGGCCCAGAACAGCACAGATGTGAGCAAGCCACCACTATTGATCACACCCATAATACATGGAGAGCCTACTCAGGGCATCTTGCTTTCCCCTATCTGCTCTGCCCCCCACCCTTGGGCCACACGTGAAGTAGACCTCTCTGAATCCTGGTCAAAAAAATTGCCATGCTCTTAAAACTAAGGTTACTTACATGTTTGCTGTAAGATAAATGGCCAATAAGTAGTAGTGTTCTGGACCTACAATAAGCATGATAGCGGCAGCTATTGCTTCCAAGTAGAAGGAAAACAAGACCACCTTATAGTAACCAAATTTCTTCAACAAATTTTGACTGATTAGCACAAGGCACTGAAATATAACAGAAATATTAAGCGCCATTAATACAGTACTGAAACCCTGTCAAAGATATAGTAAATTATTTCTAACCAGAAAGCACCACAGGATACCCTGACCATCCTATCCTTCAGAAAGGCATCATCAGCATTACATCACCAACATTTGAACATATGCCTTATAACAACCAATCTTGTTTGGATATCTGTTTGGACAAATGACTGTCCAAAGGACTGGTGGATTTTTAAATTGTTAATAGGAGCCAACGCTGTTCCTTTCTTGTTGTTCTATTTGCATTCTGAAAATAGCAATAAAAAATAAAGTGGCATTTTAGATCGAGCCATATACATACTGTGTTGCCTTTTCTGGATTTTAATAATTATAAACCCACATCAAAATGTCACTTGCAAATACATAGCTATTGTACTAGCTAAACAGCTTATTCATGTATCCAGTATAACATGCTAAGGGCCCATCTATGCGCCTCAGCTTAATGTGGCTCATGAACCCCTTGTGTCTCTTAAGTCCCCCTCATCCATGTGGTGTTCTCCAACTACTGCTGTCCCACATTTTATCCTCCCTTCCCTATGAAATAGATGTGGCTCTCCTATTCCATAGCTGCCAAGTCTCCCGTTTTCCCCGGGAAAACCCCTTTTTTCTTACCTTTTCCTGGTGGTCCCCCGTATCACTTCGTCTCCCGTTTTTCTCCATTATTTTCTCCTGCCGGCGGCCATTTTTTTTCAATTTGCCCTTCTATGGGCACCAAAAATGGCCGCCGCCAGCTTCAAAAGTCACATCTACGCATGTCTGGAAGTGCATAGACGTGACTTCCGGTGTTGGTGGCGGCCATTTTGGTGCCCATAGATGGGCGAAGCGACACCGGAAGTTGCGTCGGCACACTTCCTGACATGCGTACAAGCGACTTTTGAAGCCGGCGGCGGCCATTTTGGGTGCCCATAGAAGGGCAAAGCAACACCGGAAGTTACATCGACGCAACCTCCGGTGTAAAATGGCTGCCGGTCCCGGATTCTGCAGTCCGGAACTTGGAAGGTAAGCTATTCACATATTCAAAGTATAGGGAATCTCCAAATTGAGTGAGGGAAAAAAAGCAGAAGAGAGGAACGGAGGAAAAAACAGTACTATTGAATAGGAAAAAATGAAAGGAAATCAGTAAGTAAAATATGTTGCCCTCCAACATGAATAGTAAAGGGGCCATTTGTTATTAAATTCCCCTGCCCTCGAGAGGCCAGCCTTACCTTTTGAGAACTCCAGGTTCAACACAAAATAGATTTAACCGGCTTTCAGAAATGTGATCCCTCACAATTTTTAATCCCATACTTGTTCTTATAGGTTTTTACCAACCTTTTTTTTTTTTACAAAAGTACCAAAAAGCATACAGACACACACTCGAGAAGCAGCTTCCCCTCTAGTCAAACCGTACGTGCATCAGTTGAATTCCTTTGGCACAAATCAGTAGTACCAAAGGTTAGTTTTGCAGTATAAAGGTTTTCTGCAAGGTAATGCATAATTATTCTTGGCAATCAGTGTAAGCAAATAAATCTGCTGAGAACCAGCATATTTTCGTCTTAAGAGAAAAGAACAAAAGGTTTCTCTGCCTACCTGAGGACAAATAAAACCTGCCCCATACATGATACTTCTGATAGATGATGATAGAACGTCCTTAGGGATGAGGTTATCTGCAAAGATCATCATGAAATTGTTGCAGAAGGCCAAGTGGAAGACTTGAAAGAAGTTCATGGTCACAAAAAGCAAAAAGTTTTTCTGAGTCATGATCTGTTTTGTCAACAAAATCACAGAGGACCAAGAGAGAGAGCTCTCAGCATTTTCATCAAATCCCTCCATTAGAGTTTCTTTGTGTTCATACTGAGTGGTGCTATACATTCCAGTGTAGCACATGCAAGCAGTGGCAACTGCTCCTACCAGAACAGCAAATGCTTGAAAATAGGTGAAGTTCTCCATGTTATCTGAAATTAAGCCACAGAAAAGGATGCTGGTGGAGCCAACCAAGGTTGCCACTTGATTATACTTAATAAGCTGGAGCCTATTTTCGTGACTAGTTGAAATTTCTGCAAAGAGGGCACACTGTGCTAGCAAGACGAACGTAAGCAGGCCATCGAAAGCGCACAAAGCAACGATAAGATGAAGTCCGCTAAGCCAGTCACCTTCTTCATATTGTTTCCAAGGAAACCAAGGAAGAAGAAAGGCCAAAGCATACAAGGGAGCTCCATAGAAAATGGAAAACTGGCGCCTGGAGCAGCATGGCACTTTGGAGTTGTCTTGAATATAGCCAAAGAGAGGGTCGTTAATGGCATTCCAGATCATAAAAACAACCTGAGTAAAAAACACAAAAAAACACACCAATTTATTTACAAACATTTGCACCGATTTACATGGCTCAACACAAATCATATAGTAGCTTGTACGACTGAAAACGTATCGTATCAATAAAAATATAACATGAATTATAAAATGAAAAAGTTTTAAATCAGTAAATAAATGACAAATCAACACTAGTAACGTAAAGGAAAGAAAATGCTATCGCAACAGGGGGCGATTTAAAACGTTGCACTCATTCTACTTGTCTCTTAACCTTCATCCAAGAAGCTTGGATATCCCTCACTCCTTTTGCCTTTACTACAAGCCTAATTTAGGTTAAGAGATAACAGTCGGTCCAAGATCACCCAATGAGCTTTATTCTTAAGTTGAGTAGAGATGGGAAACTGGGGCTTAGGGATGCTTAAGAAAATAATTTTCTAGTGTCTCTGCTGATGGCAGCTGCTGAGGAGAACTTCCACAAAAATCAAGATGTGGGTGTGGGTGTGTGCCATCCTGTTTACTGCATTTGCACATATAATTAAAAACACTGATTCTAAGCACTATTCTTATTATTCTTATTAATTTATTTATACCCCACCTTTTCCTTGACATGGACTCAAGGTGGCTTATAGATAAAAATAAGAACTAAAAACATAGAAAAACACCTATACAGACACAGATAGTGTTAGAAACTAAGATATGAAAGCTAGGAGCTAAATGGCACATTAAACCTCGGTTATGGGCACTGCAATGGAGTGTCCAGGCGAACTTTTTTTAGTAACAAGAATACAAAGGTGAAAATGAATGAACTGCAGCTAAAATCTTAAATTCATTTTTCACATGGTCTAGTCCTCATCTTAAGACTGCAAGAAAAAAAGAAAGAGGGGGAAAAGCCATATTTCCCCTGCCTGCCCCCCGTTATAGTCTTATGAGAGAGTTGCTTCTGCAGTCCTCAGAGTGGCTGAAAGTGGGGAGGCAGAAAAAGGTCCTTCTTTCCCTCCAGCAGGGGCAGTTTTAATCTGAACTCTTGGGTGCAGTACTGCGCCTAGAGCTCAGAAACTGCTCATATTAATGAAATTCCATCACAAAACGTGCCTGGAATAATGAGAGTTTCAAATGCTGCACACAGAGAGACAACCCCTCACACACTGTACAATTAAGTACAATAAAAACAGCATGGCACCAGCCCTTTCATTAAAAGCAGTCAGTTTAATGCAAAAACATGTTGGAACAGGAAAGTCTTCACCTGTTGACAGAACAACAAGGAGAGACCCAGTCTAACTTTTCTAGGAAGGGAGTTTAAAAGTCTGGGAGAAGCCACCAAGAAGACCCTCTCTCATGTCCCTAATTTACATTGAAAATACATTATGAATAAAGTATTGGAAATAGGACAAGTACCAGAAACTTGGAAAGAGGCCTACCAGTATATCACCTTGATACCTAAACTTGACAAACCCTTTAAAAAATTCCCCGATTTAATTACTAAACTGCGATTATAAAATATTCGCAGCAATATTGGCCAACAGGCTTAAAAAAATTATGAGCTATCTAATACATAAGGACCAAGGAGTCTTTCTTCCTGCCAGACAGTTAAAAGACAATATTAGAAATATAATTAACATAATAGAATACTAAGAAGTCCATAACAAAAAACAGGCAGCATTGATATTATTTGATATGGAGAAAGCGTTTGGCAACATGACTTGGCTATTTATGAAAAGTGTTTTGAGGGAAGTGGACCTGGGAGAAACCTTCCTAAAGGCCATAGAAGCTATACTGAACAACGTGCAAATATTATTGTATATAGTACAACAACTGATGGGTGTGTAGGGTTATGAATGGAACCGTACAAGGATGCCTGTTATCTCTGTTATTGTTTATTTTGATTTTGAAGGTATTCCCACAAAAGATAAGAATAACAAAATAAGTGGGCCAACAAAATTACAAGTTAAAAGCATAAGTCGATGGTGGTGTCTTGACTCTGGAAAACCCACTGGAAAATGTACCAGTGGTACACGAGGAAATACATTGAAAGTATTTGTATGTATCTTTCAAAGGTACATATATAACTATATAAAAATAAAATTACCCAAAACAGTAGCGTTCCGTAGGGTGTGATTGTGAGAGGGAATGGATCGGAGGACGGTGAGAGGGAACGGTTCGGAGTGTTGGATCTCGTGGCGGAGACGGGGTTTGTGGGTGTGGCGTAGACTCCATGGGGAGGGAGGGGGTGTAGGAGGAGGAGCTGAGGGAATAACGCCACTTGAGGGCGCCGTTTTAGTTTGTGGAAAAGCAGGTCTATACCTGCGCAGGTAGGAGATGTGAGGCATCCAAGGTTCTGCGAACACTCGGGAAGTGGCATGGATCGTTGTGTCCAAATTGTGGCCAAATTTCAGGGGGATCGGTCAAGCGGTTACCGAGAAAAGTTACCACAGTTTCACCATTTTTACATATATAGATTAACCACATTCATCATATGTCGCAAGGCAATGTCAGTAATAGTTTCGCCATTCGCCCTGAAGCCTAAGGTTGATGCAGAACTGGATCACCTCATCGAACAAGGGCTCCTCGAGCCAGTTCCACACGCTTGGTGGGAGACCCCAATTGTCATTCCCCTTAAGTGCACGCTCAACAAGGCATATCAACAACTCTTGGTTGACGAGGCCACCTCTGAGGCACACACCACTGAATACATAACACAAACTAACACATAACCATACAAACAGTAATGGATTACAGTAGTGTCCATGATTTTTTTGAGGAAAGCCATAAAACTTATTTTCCAACCAGCTTTTCATTTAGTCGAATTTGGATAGCTAGTATCCTGAGCTGGCAATGAGGGAGCAGACAGTGGTGTTGTATATGGTTTAATCTGCTGCTGGTTTGTTTTTATTGATTAAAATAACATATTCATTTCAATTGTGCTGTTAATTATTAATGGTTTCATTGTTTTGCTGTGACATTTTTACTGTAGGGTGCCTTGGGAGGCCTTGAAAAGCAATATAGAAATTGCCTGAATTAAATAAAAGGGCCGTCTTAAGCATATCGGGCACCCGGGCGCCGTGGTGCGACGATCCCTCCGGCGCCCCCCCTCGCCCCGTTTCCCAGCGCGGCTGGCTGGCAGGCTCAGCACGACACCCCCTTGGCAGCCCGCACCATCCAGCCTTGCCCTAGGGCCGGCCCTGGCACTGCTAATTCTGTATTCAAAATAACGACCTGGGAAACACCCCAAAACAACAGAATAACTAATGTTAACATTGACTGTACCTGTGCTTGATGGAATGCGGCTTCAGATATCTTGTATTTGTTTAAAAAGAGTTTAACATAATAGAAATTAAAGATGCTGTTCATCATCCCAGCACCTAATGTCGTCATTGAGTATGCAAGGGCATTTGGATGAATCCTTGAAAAAAACTTCATTTTCCCACGGCGGTTATTTTTCTTCCCCTAGGAGGTAAATAATATGATAAAAAGTTACAGGCTGTTACAGTTCCAATGAAGAGATTTTGCCCTCAGATGTGTTATACTGTATAGATTTTTGTAGTTTCATTCCCATGAATAGTTGGATAATTTTGTGGCATTTGCATATCTGTGCAACGTTTGTAGGACTGTGAGGAGAAAAACACCAAACAACGAAATCACAATACTGGAAGTAACACTACAGTATATGGCACATGACTGGACATTTTATTATAGTAAACAGAAAGGCAAATTGCAGATTATCTAAAGCAGGCATCCCCAAACTGCGGCCCTCCAGATGTTTTGGCCTACAACTCCCATGATCCCTAGCTAACAGGACCAGTGGTAAGGGATGATGGGAATTGTAGTCCAAAACATCTGGAGGGCCGAAGTTTGAGGATGCCTGATCTAAAGCATTTGTACATAGAATAACAGAATTTTAGGGTTGGAAATCAGCTTGCAGATATACCTCAAGCCCGCTGCTCATCTCAAATGAATTGAAAAGGGAATTAGGCAAATCCATGGCAGATAAGCCTATGGGCAACTACAGGCTATGTGCTACCTCCATTGTCTCTAAATACTAGTGCTGGGAATAGTACTCCTGCATTCAAGTCCTCTTTGGAAGCTTCTTAGAGACATTTGGTTGGCCATTGTGAGAACAAGATGCTGGACTAAATGGGCCTTTGGTCTGATCCAGCAGGGCTCTTTTGTTTAGTTTAACTATAGCGTCACAGACAAATGGCTCTGCTTCATGGATAGAGGACCCAAGGACCACCAGATGTTAAGAGAACAATTCTCATAGCAGTAGTCAAACAGTCTATCCCTGTTCTACTTAAATATGTCCAATGACACCATATCTCAAGGGAGTTCCACTGAATAGTTGCACCTAATAAACTGAAACATTTTTGTGTGATCTGCTGCTGTATGGAAGAGAGTTTTCAATTTTTATTTGCAGATTTAATTGTGAGCATTACCACAACATTTCCAATGCAGCTTTAGGAGGGAAGTCACTGTTAGATATGGATTCATATTTTGAAAGGGAGTCTATTAACCACACTTTTGTAAAAAAAATAAAAAAAATAAAAAATGCCCTTTAGGAATAATTTTGTCATGAGATGGATGTAAATATAATGGGAAACGTGTGTGACTACATCAGACTTTGGCCTGCACACAAGGAGTGAGCAGAAGGAAGGTAGAAGGCAAAATTAAAATGATGGAATACTGTATATACATAGGTATTTTTAAAATCTTAAGCTTAACATTTATTTGGTTTTCTGCAGTTGCCAGAATTTGAATACAGTAATTTGAAAGTTACAAAGATGAACACTCCAATCTAGTAAAAAACACACCCCTATTTTTATTTTTGCTGGTTAATATCCATAAATGCAAAATGCCTTCCATGGATCAAGATGGTAAATCTATGTATGAGTTACAGGTAGGTAGCCGTGTTGGTCTCGCGTAGTCGAAACAAAATAAAAAAAATTCCTTCCAGTAGCACCTTAGAGACCAACTAAGTTTATCATTGGTATGAGCTTTCGTGTGCATGCACGAAAGTTCATACCAAGGATAAACTTAGTTGGTCTCTAAGGTGCTACTGGAAGGAATTTTTTTATTTTGTTTCAATCTATGTACGGTATGATTAGTGGTTTCACATGATCCACAAGAGGGCAGCATTTTCTAATCTATTTATCCTTGTCTCACACTGTGATAAATATTTTGTCCTCACAGCTTCCAGTTACAATTGACAAGAAAAATGATCAGGATCAAACCCTTCTATACCATAGCTGTGTATTTAAATGCTTTCAGGTGGTAGTCTCTTCAGTAATGTCTCCCAGTAAAAAATACAAACAAAAAAAAAACCCAGGGAAGGGAAAGGAAGGGAAGGGAAGGGAAAACTAAAAGGGGAACACCTCTCCCACCACATAACTGGGGCAAGTGGGTGGGGGAGAAGATGGAGTAAGAATATATTTTTTTTAGGATACCGGAACAAAAATTGGGATACTGAATCCACCTGAACCACAAAACAAACTGTTAGAAATGCTTGAATAAAATGGTGAAACAGCAATCTAGAAACAGATAATCAGATGGCAAAGATGACCTTTATCAATATTTAGCTTCAACAGATGAAGTAGACATATAATGACATTGATTAAAGTAAATCGATTCCTCCATTTAAACAGATGCCTTAGGTAAGCATGAATGGCATTATAATCAACACAAGGAACAGTGAGCACTAGTCAGGTTTTCTCTGTAACCTCCACTATCATACTCAAACTCTGTCTGCTGATGATGCCACAGTATGTATTATATCAGGGATGTCCAACAGGTAGATCGCAGGGGATCCATGGCAGATCACGGTAGATCACACACACACCCCACTCAAAAAAAGGCTTTGATAGCTCACTGCCATTTTTTTTTTATAGTGGGAGTAGATCTCAGTCTCTTGAAACCTGGACGTGACTGTATTATATAAAACAAGGGCTTGTATTAAAAGTATGAATAGCAGAAGCCTCCAATGTTACTGGAAAATTGAAGGAACTCTACTTAAAGCTATTTACATATGGCAGAAAAGTCCTGAATAGTCCACATAATTTCATCAGGAAAAAGCAATTTAAATATAAAAACTGAAGAATGCAATTATCTGAAGGTGACCTCTAATCCAGTAAAAGTTTGATTCAAGCACATTCCCCAGCTTTTGAAATGCCAATTTTTTGTTGCTGTTTCTGCTAAAAGGAGGCGTGGCTCCCCCCTCAGAATGAAAAGGTTGCCGTTAACCTTTAAATACAGGGGTGGCGGGAACTGCGGCCCTTCAGAAACTGACTCCAGTTCCTCTATCAGCCCCAACCAGCACAGCCAATGGTCAGGAATTACGGGAACTGTAATCCAACAACACCTGAAGGTCCAAAGGTTGTCCATAAATAGCTGCATACAAGAGGAAAGCTTGACAGGTGCAGCTTGTCCTGCCGTGATTTCCCGATCTATTCAATTATCAGATACAGGAGGTCCCTCTCTCCTCCTTTAATATGGCTACCCTGATTCACAAGCTGTCTCTAACAAAAGGGACAGTTGTTTTATGAGCCTCGCAGTACCTTAAAACTTAACATTTATTGTAGCAGCAGTGAACATAAGAACTGCTGTATCAGACCAATGGCCCATCTAGTCCAGCATCGTTTCTCACAGTGGCCCAGCAGACGCCTGTTGGAAGACCCCAAACACCTTATCAGCAAACATAGTCACTTCACTGCTCACTCCTAACTCTAGTTTGTTTATGAATAAATTTAAAAACACAGGTCCCGATACCCATCCTAGAGACACTCCATTTTCTCCATTCGTAGAACTGTTCACTATGCCTACTCTTCACTTTCTGTCACTTAAAAGCTATTTGTGATCTACAAGCAGTACTTAACAGTCCATTTCTCAAAAGGCAATTATAGTAATTGTATCATTGCACACCGCCCCAATCTCCAAACTGTGCAAAATCCCAAGGGTTCCAGGGTCTGGAAATGAAGAAAAGCAGGGACTGTGGTGTCTTTATGATACATGGTTTATTTCACATACAGTATATACAACCTGAGCCTGCAATGGAGGCCTCCCAGCATTGCACTCTGAGAAGTTATTGCTTCTCCCATAGCCACAACAGCCTATGGGTAGCTTGGAAGGGGGTTGGACTGGATGGCCCTTCTGGTCTCTACTCTATGATTTAAAAAGACACCAGCCAAGGATCACCCTTTCTGTATCTTGCTACACTTTACAGACTGCAACTATTTTGGCTCAGCTAACTACAGTATTTCAGAGTTCTGGGTGGGGCTCTGCCTGTTTGCTGGCTGGCCCAGTCTTGTGTCTCTTAAATTTCTAATGGCCATTGCCTTTCCTTTGTCTTTAGCTAATCTCCCCGGTGGTTTCCTGACCTGGAAGCTGGTTTGGCCTGTATTTTAATATTACTAAATCCATTGTCTGGCAGCCTTTTTAACACTCCAAGCATTGCTTAAGTTCTAACACCTATCAAACCCAGGAATTTAGGAGAATCTGCCTAAAACAGCATTATCTGCCTACTTCAACGAAAGCAATCTATTTGATATTTTTATCATGAGGTTGTTTGTTTCTGATAATAAAACACTCTCGTTTTTCTTCGATTTCTGAAGCTCCAGCACTGAGTTGCTTTAAAACCACTATGAACATTTTTAAACAGAGCTACTGCGGCCTTGTTTTTAAGCTTCTGTTTCGTTAACAGGCTTTGAGAATTTTGTTGCGTGAGCCACCTTGTGACGACTAGGCCCTAAATGTATTTACTTAAATCTTAATTTAGGAGGGAGTAAAGCCCTCCTGGGACTTACTTCCGACTAAACAGGTACAGGAGGACGCCACATATCAAGATTTTATAATGCAATTTTAGTAAGTCCTCTCCCAAGATATAATAATGATGTGACCAGGCTGTTTCTTTTGGGGGGAAGAGGAGTTGAAGGCTTATTTCCTCCTCAGAGGTGTTTGATAGAGAGCCCTATTCCGGAGCCCAAGCAAAGGCGTCCGTCCATTTCCCCCACAGCTCTGAAAACCACGCGAAATCCTTACCCGACAATAAGCCCCACTGTTGTGAACGCGGTTTACTCGCAGGTAAGGGTGCACAGCATCGCCCCCCCCCTCAAGCCCACCGCGCTCGGACCCCGCCTGCCTGCCTGCCTGCCCTCCCTAGCAACCCGCTTCGCGCGCGCCTCGTAGCAACAACCCCAACCCTACCCACCTCCCCCCCGACCCGCGAATACTAACCAAGCCTTCGCGCTTGGGCCGCTCAGAAATACTCGGAGGGCGGGTCTTCGCCTTGGAGCCTGGCCCCTCCCTTTCCACCCCATTGGCCAAACCGAGAGCGGCCCGCACGCGATAAGCCAGCGGAGCCGCGGACGGCCCGCCGTCGCCGGCCCGCCATTGGCTCTTCTCAGGGTGGGCTCCGGCTGACTCCGTGTTTTGAATCGCTACCGCCCCAGCCTCTTGCCACGTTGCTCTGCTACTGCCGCCCGTCTCCTTGTTCGGCGTTCTCCCTCCGACCCCCCCCCCCGCTTTCCTCTTCGGGCGGGGTGTTCGGCGCAGTCCGGAAGCGCTCGGGAAAGTTCGGAAGCGCGTTTAAAGCGGAGCGCTCTGCTGAGGCAGAAGCGCGGGAGGGCAAGGGATAAAGAGGCTCGGCGAGGAGCGGGCGTCGGTGCCGGGGGCTCGCGGGCGGCGCTGCTACTCGGGTTGGGAGGCGAGGGCGGCGGCGGCGTCTCCGTCTCCGTCATGTTAACCGACAGTTTGGTGGAGGAGTTCGAGATCCGCGAAGATGAGCCGTGGTACGACCAGCAGGACCTGCAGCAAGGTGAGGGCGGCGGCGGAGCAGAGGGTCGGCCGAGGGTCCTGAGGGGCTGCGGGTGGGTCAGGAGGAGGCTGGGAAAGAGGCGGCGAGGAGAAGCCGCCGGAGAAGGAAGACGGTGGGATTGGGACAATGGCTGAGGGGAGGGGGGAAGACAATGGCTGAGGGGAGTCGAGGTGGAAACTGCGGGAAAGAGAGAAGAAGAGAGACCATGAAACCGTCGAGGAAAGTGAGGGAGTTGGGGTTTTTTCCTTTAATTATTCGAATACGTGAAGAGCCTTGTGGCGCCTTACTGAGGACTAGCGGGTTTCGGAAGCGCGGAGATCCATCCTCACGTGTCGCAGGTAGATGCGCGTGGGGCACGCCCGTGTGAAGAAGACGCCGGGTGCCCAGGCGAAAGAGAAGCGAAGGCTGGCGTTAAAGGGCAGTGGGATGTAGAAAAAGAAAAAGAAAAAGCACAGCCCGTGTCCGTCGGCTTCTTAATTTATAATCCCGCCTTTCGTCCACAGAGCGGAAGGTGATAGTATACATTTATTTTATTTTTAAATGATTGCATTCCACGTTTCTGTTTTAGCGGTGAGGCGCTTTGGTGGCATATAAATATGAAATGGTGGTACTGTAATGTACATAGTTTCCTCCCATCCCATTTCACCCTCGTAACAACCCTGTGAGGTAGGTTAGGCTGAGAGCGAGTGACCGGTTCAAGGTCTCCTAGGGAGCTTCATGGCTCAGTGGGATTATGAATCCTGTTCTCCCTGGTTCTGGTCCAGTCTAACCCAGTTTTTCTCAAGCTTGGGTTCTCAGATGTTCTTCAACTACTATTCCCATGCTGGCTAGGAATGATGGGAGCTGTTGTCCAGCAACATCTAGAGACCCAAGTTGAAGAAAGGTTGGACCTTAACCACTACACCAAGCTGCCTCTTGGTACAAAATGACCCTTCTCAACAGCAGAGAACAATTAATGGATATTGGCAGCAATAGGTCTTTCCTTTATTTCACAGTCATAGTTTCTCTGTTTTTCCTTTTCCTGCTCTCAAATGAGTATTTCTACTCATCCCTTTCATGTTCACCTGCTCATGGCTTCCCCTCCCCCCAAAGTAGCTCATCTCTAGAGTGTATCCCTCATCATTCATCTCAAGCTTTTCACCTGCACCTTTTCATGACCTCGGGAATAAGCCCCACTGAATTCATTAGGACTTCTGTGTAAACATGGTTAGGATCACAGGCTTAGTTCTTTGTCACTCCATCCCTCACTCATTAGCTTAATGGGTTTATTTCCCCCTCCCATCATGTCTTTTACCATCATCAAAGCACATTTTACATTCAGCTTTAATGATTTATTTCTGTTCTCCACTGTATCTGTAGTCATTTCGCTTGCCATTTAGACCCCAAAATGTGATTTGTGGCATAATAAAAGCACACCAAAGCGGCTAGAGAAGGAGAGAGGAGGAAGAAGAAATGAGAACTTATGGGGAGAGAGTAACAAAAACAGGGATGTATGGGTAGAGGCTTGGGAGGTAGTATGCTATGGGGTATGAGTGGCTTAGGGACGCAGGTGCTGCTGTGGGTTAAACCACAGAGCCTAGGGCTTGCCGATCAGAAGGTCGGCAGTTCGAATCCCCGTTGCTCTGTCCCTGCTCCTGCCCACATAGCAGTTCGAAAGCATGTCAAAGTGCAAGTAGATAAATAGGTACCGTTACAGCGGGTGTTTCTGTGTGCTGCCAGAAGCGGCTTTGTCATGCTGGCCACATGACCTGAAAGCTGTACGCCGGCTCTCTTGGCCAATAACGCGAGATGAACGTCGCAACCCCAGAGTCGTCCGCGACTGGACCTAATGGTCAGGGGTCCCTTTATCTTTATTGAGTGGCTGAGGGTGACCAAAGTGCAATGGGAAGGAAGAGAGAAGTTAGGTACTTGGTCTGGGGAAGAGTAATGGGGATTTGGGGACACCTGTTATGATGCTATTTGTGGGGGGACGAACTGGAATTGTGACAATAACTTATGGAAGACACATTGAGGATGCATGATGAGGGGAGAGGACCATGGAAAGTCAGGAAGCCATGGTTCTCAAAATGCGTGCCCAGCATCGCAAACCACTTTAATGGATTTTGTATGCAATTGTATTTTACTGGTACTGCTGTTGGTTTTATTATGTTTGGGGCTGTGGTCGCATAAAAAAGTATCTGTATCTTATGTGTGCTCAGGGGCATTTAAATCTGTTTAGATTCTGCTAAAGATATAGGTACAGTACAAGCCAATTTCTTACAAGTTTTTTTTTTAAGGAAATTGAATCCTTCAGACTTCAGTGGGACTTTCTCAAGAGTGAGGGTGCTTAAAAGGCTCATAAGTAAGCCCCTTGAACATTGTGAAATTTAACTTCCAAATAAACATGTACAGTATGTAATTAGATTTCTGGAAAGCTCTTTACAGACCAGTGAAATTAAACATGTAGTTTAATTTAATGCACATTTGCAAGAAGCACTGGTTCTAGTCTGAATTCATGATCAAATTGGGGTATGAGTTTTTCTAGGTTAATGAATATGAATTCGTTAGTGACACCAAATTGGAAGGGGTGGCTAATACCCCAGAGGACAGGATCACACTTCAAAATGACCTTAACAGATTAGACAACTGGGCCAAAGCAAACAAGATGAATTTTAACAAGGAGAAATGTAAAGTACTACACTTGGGCAAAAAAAAAAATGAAAGGCACAAATACAGGATGGGTGACACCTGGCTTGAGAGCAGTACATGTGAAAAGGATCTAGGAGTCTTGGTAGATCACAAACTTGACATGAGTCAGCAGTGTGATGCAGCAGCTTAAAAAGCCAATGCAATTCTGGGCTGCATCAATAGGAGTATAGCATCTAGATCAGGCATGTCAAACCTGCGGCCCTCCAGATGTTTTGGACTACAATTCCCATCTTCCCCAACCACTGATCCTGCTAGCTAGGGATCATGGGAGTTGTAGGCCAAAACATCTGGAGGGCCGCAGGTTTGACATGCCTGATCTAGATCAAGGGAAGTAATAGTACCACTGTATTCTGCTCTGGTCAGACCTCACCTGGAGTACTGTGTCCAGTTCTGGGCACCACAGTTCAAGAAGGATACTGACAAGCTGAAATGTGTCCAGAAGAGGTCAACGAAAATGGTCAAAGGCCTGGAAAAAATGCCTTATGAGGAACGGCTTAGGGAGCTGGGTATGTTTAGCCTGGAGAAGAGAAGGTTAAGGGGTGATATGATAGCCATGTTCAAATATATAAAAGGATGTCATATAGAGGAGGGAGAAAGGTTGTTTTTTGCTGCTCCAGAGAGGCGGACACGGAGCAATGGATTCAAACTACAAGAAAGAAGATTCCACCTAAACATTAGGAAGAACTTCCTGACAGCAAGAGCTGTTCGGCAGTGGAATTTGCTACCAAGGAGTGTGGTGGAGTCTCCTTCTTTGGAGGTCTTTAAGCAGAGGCTTGACGGGCATATGTCAAGAATGCTTTGATGGTGTTTCCTGCTCGGCAGGGGGTTGGACTGGATGGCCCTTGTGGTCTCTTCCAACTCTATGATTCTATGAATTAAACTACCGGTAGAGAAATTCAGTTGGTGGAAGACCTTCAAGATTTTAGCACTACTTACTTCAATGAGACTAAGTAAGCCATAGAAAGGTTGAGACCCTGTTCTTGCGTCTTACGGTAAATGTTTAAAAACTACAGGTGCCCATGTATTTGTATTTAGAATAAATTGCATTTCAAGGAATAAGGCAGATTGTGCTATAAGATGTTCCATAAAGCTGGCAACAACATAATTGTGCTGCTGAGTAGGGTATGTATAGAAGAAAAATGAGTTTGGTATGCAGTCTGGAGGAGGCTTGTGGGGTACAGAGATAGAAAGAGGGCCTTTCTTATGGTAAAAACAGCCAATATTTTACAGTACAGCTCTGCTTGGCTTTTTCAAGGACCAAGAATTAGACTCTGACTTGTATCTAGGAAGCTGCAGGGGTGTCACATAATTCACCTTTGGATGCTGGAAGTGTAACTGTTGAAATTCTCCAATTTTATTTTTGTTTGTTTGTTCAGTGTTATATTGGTTTGTGCAGAAGCTGTTGTGATATATGTATTCTTTTGCTCACGTAACAACATTTCTTGTAGTGCCAGTAACTTCAACATGCATTACTTCTACATAAGCCAATGAACTGCAGTGTGTGCTTAAAAATAGAGCTCTTTCTTCAAATAGTATCTAGGACTTGTATTACCCAGTTTAAAAACCTTGAAATAGCCAGGAAATGGGGACAGTCAAAGGCACGTCTGAGATGTATTTATATAGTCAAAGCTCTTTCTTGCTGCATTGTTATACAACTGTTTGAATATGTAGCTCCTTTAATAAGTCAGCTTGATCTTTGTCATTCTTGCATTGACAGTCCAACTTCATTGCATTATTGCAGTCAACTAACCATTCTTCTGCCAACATTCAATTTTAAATTGGCATTTTCAAGCTGTGGAAAAGGGAAGGTGTGATTTAGAAACACACACACACACACACACACACACAAAGTGTTAAGTTTCTGAGACACTTAAATGATTTTCCATTGTTTGGAATTTCCAGTTCAAAGTATTACTGATTTTTTTAAAAGTTAAAATATGCTTTTGTCTCTCCAATGGAAGATTTCAATAAACATGTACTGTATAACTTTGCCTTAAGCTTTGTAATTTTTGTCTTACACCATGTGGACAAATGATTTATAATGTCTCATTATCAGCAGTTGTCTTGAACAGCTTCAGTCTCCCCTCTATTATACTGCTAATGCATTTCAATATTTGGAATGTGGCATTTATGATTCATTTTGCAGCCTCAGGCAGAGAACTGTACATTGCTACTTCAGGACTGTTTAATCTAGTTGGAATGACAAATTGCAAAACTGGTATGGTAATTCTCCAGGCACTAAAGATGTTGGTGGAGAAATATAAACTTCCAAAGAGGCTTTAATTTCCAGAAGCATTCCTTGTTTAGGTTCAGTGATGGCTTCCTTACTATGACTGCAGAAGATGTAGAGCCTGAACTTAGTTTTGCAGGCGGAGAGTGTAGAGAATTCAAGTGAACAGTGGTGACAAGAGACTTTCTTTGATGTCATGGACAAATTAAAAATTAACAAATCTGTCTGTCTGGCATCTAGAGTTAAAGAACTCAAATATGAAAATGCTGACTATATGGCAAAAATATGTAACGTGTCCCTAAGATTGACCTCTGTACTAGAGGCCTGGAAAGCAGCCAATAGAACACTGATTTTTTAAAAAGAAATCAAGGGAACTGCAGGCCAGCTGGTGTAACATCTGTTGTGATGGAATCGCTATTAAAGATATCATTTTTTATCAAGCATTCAGAACGGGAGTGGGAAACCTTTTTGAGCCAGAGTGCCACATTCCCCCGTGGGGGACCTTCTGGGGGGCTGCTTGCCACTGTTGGGGCAGAGGAGAAAGTGAGTGAAACAGTTGGTTACTCTTAACTTCACATTCCAGCTATACACAAATCAGAGGTTTCTACACACATACACCTACCTATCCAGGCAGGCATAAGGCATTCAAGGGCATATTCCAGCCAGGCAAAAGCATTTGAGGAAGGTGAAGGGGCAAGGCCTAGGGAGAATCTTGAGTCATATAGAAAGGTATATGAATTTCATGAAATAAACAAACCTGGAGGGTCACAGATTCCCAGTCGCTGCTCCAAATCTAAACTTTCAATTACATCCCTGGTGTGCATTTTTAAAATTACATTTCTGTTTCTTCTCTCTTCCAAAGCATTCAAGGTAGCATACATGGTTGTTTCCCCCCACCCTTTCCATTGTATCCTCACAAGAGTTCTGTGAGGTAGGATAGACTGAAAGAGAGTGACTGGCTAAAGGTCACCTGGTGAGCTTCATGGCTGAATGGCGTTTTGAACTCTAGACTCCCATATTCTAGTCCAGCACCCTTAACCACTTCACGACACTGGCTCTGCATGGGTGTGGCAGTGTTGTCATAGGTCTAACAGTACGGTGGATGTAGAAAGTCAGAGTTGAAATGGGGTTGTTGTCCTGTTGCTGTTTAAATTTTGAATGCAGCTTCGTAGGGAATCTAATACCACTTTCAGGAAATTGTTAGTGATGGAGTAACTGAACTTTGAACTGCTAAGCATAGGCAAATGCATTTAATGGTTGAGTAATGGGTTAGGAAGGTTGTGTCTTGAGTATTAATCAAGTTTTCTTGTATTGCCGCTCTTCTGGGTGGCATTTAAACAGAGGTTCTCCATTTTTCTTCATTTTATCCTCCAAACCTGACAACAGCTGTCTTCATGGCAGTTCCAGAGATTGTTAAAGAGGATTATGTTGAATTCTAGCTTGAGTATATTTTGGTGTAACTTTGGCGTAGAGCAAAAAATGGCCACTTGTTACTTAAAAAGCTAGCTTGGCATAGGAGGAGGCAACTTGTTAAGTCTCTGAGTTCTTCCTGATATATTTTAAGATGCTGATCTATGTAGCTGTGAAGGAAAAGCATTAAATAAAATTCTGTATTCTAAACACTTGGTAACCAGAATAACTTGTTCAGTCAGTGGCAAATTATCTGCTTTTAAGTCTTGCAAATACTGCTAGGAGAAGTCTCTTCTTAAAACGTGTTAGTTTAGTTAAAACGCATGTTAGTTATTAAATGTTTTTAAAAACTGGAAACAAAAAAGGATAAAAATGTGAATGAAATAGTACAAACTGTGGGCTTTGTGTGATGCTGTTCAAGGGTGCACTGCTCCAAAAGTGAATTGGAGAACTGTCATGTTGACAAATAGCATGATAGCTAAGGAAAACTCGTCTTTAAGGGTTATACCAGGTTCTTGACACATCACAGACAGGCAGCATGAATATATGTAAGCTCTCACAGTTGGAAAAGAGGTGCCGATGGCAGGGAATGCTCTTGAGCTTGATAAATGGCTAACATGACAGATTTTGATTTTACCAATTTCTCGTGAAGAGCCAGTGTCGTTAAGAGCGGAATTGTAATCTGGTGAACCGGGTTCACGTCTCTGCTCCTCCACATGCAGCTGCTGGGTGACCTTGGGCTAGTCACACTTCTTTGAAGTCTCTCAGCCCCACTCACCTCAGAGTGTTTGTTGAGTGGGGGAGGAAGGGAAAGGAGATTGTTAGCCGCTTTGAGACTCCTTAGGGTAGTGATAAAGCGGGATATCAAATCCAAACTCCTCCTCCTCCTCCTCCTTCATATTTAGGGTGTGCAGGTTTTAAGAATCTGTTGAATTTCAGCATGTTGCAACTTGTAAGCCTTTGGTATCAACAGAAGTTGACCTGTTTTTAAATAACATGCATTTATAGAGCTGTAGTGATGACTAGGTATCAGATAATGCTAACAGGACCAGTGGTCAGGGATGGTGGGAATTGTAGCCCCAAAACAGCTGGAGGGCCAAGTTTGGCCATGCCTGAGAGTCTATACCAAATACTGGAGAGGAAGCAAAAGCAACTATGGAAACTTTGGTGCTGACTGAATAGAATATTTTAATTGTGCTTGTTTACTGCCTACATAGCACTGAACTTGAAAACTTAGTGGTCAGGTGGCACCTTAGTGCACAAGAGCTTGGGTAGGAAATTGAGTAGAGTACTTGAAGCATCTGCTTTTTAAACTGTATGACTTGAAATAGGTAAGTCCTAGAAGGGTATCACTAATTTCTCTCTACTTACATTGCAATGAGGATGTATTAGAGGGTCAAAATAAGAGATGGACGGAACTCTAGCATCCATAAAGTACACAGAGAACAAACCTGGGAAAATGTGAACTCTGATTAGTTCTTAGGAATTGTAGGTTTTGGTTTTGGTTTTTTTAAGTGCCGTAACCATTGTTACCAAAGTTTGACTTGAAAAACACAATAGGCATTGCACCAGTTTAAATACACACAACTCATTTTAGATCTCCATCTTGCTGCTGAGCTTGGGAAGACGCTCTTGGATCGGAACACAGAGTTGGAGACATCCCTGCAGCAGATGTATTCCACCAATCAAGAGCAACTGCAGGAGATAGAGGTAACAACTGCACATTGGGTACAAGTGAGCATAAGGGACAGCCCAAAGGCTATATGCCTATTATTCTGGCCTAGAGCAGTGACTGTACTTCAGACCAGAAAGTCCTCTTATTTGAATCTTCAGTCATGAACTCACAGATGGTCCAGGCAAGCTGTCTTTTGCATGGCCCCACTGCCTACCTGCAATATTAGGTTACTCCTTATGGGGTCATGGTTAGAATTACTGCAAGATAATGGAAATGAAGTGTTTGAACACATGAAAGCCAAATATTTAATTTGCTAAACTTAGGCTCGATGTGTACAAGGCACTGAGGATTTTCCTTTTCCTTCCTTTTTCTAGATCTAGGGGGGAAATAACATATTGGTGTATGAATGTATTTTTATTGAAGTTAGCTGTAGTGTTCAGTGCCTATCAATTTGGTTTTTATGTTTAACTTTTGTATTACAAGCTGCCATGGGAATTGTAGAACTGATGGGTAGAATAGATTTGATCCTATGCTCTTTTAAAATGTGGGGGTTTGGGGGGTATTGGGTGGTTGTTTTTATTTTGATTATGTATTTTGTGGTTTTATGTTTTGATTTTATTCTGTGAACTGCCCTGAGACCTCCAGTTATAGGGCAGTATATAAATTCTATTAATTATTATTATTAAAAATAAAAAATAGAATATTAATGTACCAAATAAATGCAACAGTTTGCTTGTTCCCCCAGTAAAAGGCTTTGCAATTGAGGGTGGTGTTTTCTGTTCAATTACATGGATTCAGCTTTTTGTGTCTACCAACCAAGGGTGCAAATCTGCTTCTGCTAAAGGAGTATGTGGCTCCTCTAGAGTATGGATGTTTGCAGAATGAGAAGAGTACAGAATAAAGTTCCAATCTGGTGCCTTCTGGATGTTGCTGGACCACAACTATCATCTCTGACCACTGGTCAGAGCTCATGGGAATGTAAGTCCAAAACATATGGAAGGCAAAAGGTTGAGGAAAGCTGGTGTGGAGCATATGTGTGTGCGTGTGTTATGTACTTCATTTGAAGTTGTACGTAAAGCATGTTTTAAATGGTTTTGGTTGCAACCGATTACCAGTTTACCTGGGAATAACTCGTATTGATTTCAAGTGGGGCTTTCTTCTAAGCAACAATATACAATATTGCATTGCTAGTTGCACTCTCAACTACAAGTTGGTTCTGATCAATTTGAAAGCTTCCTCTCCGTGTTTCTGATAACATGACATTGTAGATGTCATTTTAGCTGGCAGTGCTTCATTATAACAAGATCTTCAGCTTGCTTTCAGAATAGCAGACAAATTTAATCTGGTTCATGTTTACACTGAGATTCAGGCTAATGCTAACCTTGGCTAAACTCTGTGTTGCTCACAGGCTGACTATAAATTGCAACAGGTAATATGTCTAATTGATTCTAATAGGGTAAAGGTTGCGGGTGGTACTAGATTAACTTGTAATCCTGCTTTAGACTTCTCAAAATGTAAGCCTATCAATCATTTTAATGAGGTAAATAAAAAGATTCCAGCACAGAAGATTTGATTATATAATCAATAGGCTACTAGGCAACTTAGAGTAGTGGCTTTAAACTTTAGGTTCTCCGAAAGATTCATGTATTAGCAACATGTACAAAACTCCAGCATTCAGTTATCATAATTCTTCCTGTGCAACTTCTTTGGCATATCGATTCACTTGAAATATGCTAAATGGAACTGTTCTCACCAGTGATCACAAGTCATTTTACTGCATTTCTATTTCTCATAGTTGGAAACATGCGATTGAATACTGTTTGAGGCAGAAATCCAGAGTTTGCCTCTCTTGCAAAGCAGCTTAAAGTTAATGGTTTAGTATTCTTACGCCAGACACCTCTTAGCCAAGGCTATCTGAAAGTAGTTTTCACAGCTTTAAAAATAAACCACGTTATACTTCTTGAATAAAGAAGCTTCCACTAAACATTTAATATAGATTTAAAACAGGAGCCCCTTGACGGGGATTGCAAGAGTAACTCAATTTATAAAGGGGGAAAGTAGGAACTCACTATCAGCTGACAAGATATGCTATGCAGTGATGCCCTATTTACCCATTATGTCTTTTCAGCTTCTTGTAGTTTTAGAAATAAACCCTTGAGTCAAAATCTCAAGCTCTCTTTCAAGTGTGGCTAAGGGTTAAAGCATGCCCAGTGGAGTGTTTCACTGTGAACAAGAGATTAGTCAGTCTCAAACTTTATGTTCCCATCAATTTCCAAAATGGTTTGCCATGGTGGAGGGTCATGTTTGAGATAGAAAGCCTGTTGGGCCATGTACTTCAACTATGTTGAATCCTAGGCCTAATTTTATCTTCCTTTTTACGTAACTTTACCATGACTTGTGTGCTTGGAGAGTTAAAATGGGAAAGCTCTGTGTTTACTCCTGCAAAGACCTTTAGCGGTCTGAGAGATTACTCTGGCCTGAGTTGTTTGAAAAAGGTTGAAAAAGGTTAGTTGCATAGTGCCTCTCATTTGGGGTAAGAAGAAAGCTTATGTACTTCAGTATCCTCATGCTAATCTTAACTATCATTGCTTGAGATTGCAAGGAAAGCAGAAAAAGTAATGTAATTTCAACTGCTGGTTGAGAAACCCCTCTTTAATTACATTTGCAACATTAACCATATATTATTTTGTAGTATCTTACAAAGCAGGTGGAACTTCTGCGTCAAATGAATGATCAACATGCCAAAGTTTACGAACAGCTTGATGTCACTGCCAGAGAACTGGAGGATGCTAATCAAAAGCTAGTTTTTGACAGTAGAGCCTCACAGCAAAAGATAATAAGGTAATATGCTCCTGTGGCACTTTGTTTCCCTTCCTTAACATGCACCATATATATAATGCATATTTTACTCCAACAATGTTTGTATAATTCAATAGTTGTTTGACCCCCCCCCCCCGGATTCTGCCTGGGCTGAGGTTGGGAGTAGGTACTGACTTTTCTTCCTTTGTCCCCCTATATCCCTCCTGCCACCACTTTCATTAAGTTAACAGCTGAACTGAAAGATTCCGTCCTTGTTTGAATATACTGTAGCTTCTCTCTAATCTTGCAAAATGGAATCCACTAGAAAAGCAGTCTTTATCTGGGTCAGGGAGATGTATGTTAAAGTGACATGGAGCCTTTGGAGGTACTTGTTGGCTTTTCCTCCACGGGATGGTGGTGGAAAAAGAATGAACCCTTATACCAGGCATCCCCAAACTTCGGCCCTTCAGATGTTTTGGACTACAATTCCCATCTTCCCCGACCACTGGTCCTGTTAGCTAGGGATCATGGGAGTTGTAGGCCAAAACATCTGGAGGGCCGCAGTTTGGGGATGCCTGCCTTATACCTTCTCCCAATCATACTTTGGGGGTCAAGTAATAACCAATAGATCCAGAGTTTCTGACTCCCAGAGTCAAGATCCTGGAACACAAACACCTCTCAAAGAAAACTGCAGTTTAAACAATTGTTGATGTCTCAAACTTGACTTATGCTGACAAATTTGTGTACTTCTGTCCGTGCAATTTTTTCCTCAGCCTTACTGAGACTATTGAAAGTCTTCAAGCACATATTGATGATCTCCAGAGACAAGTGGAAGAGTTGAAGAATTCTGGGCAAGGGTACGCGAATCGTGAACGGTGTGAGCATCCAAGATCTGTTCATAGTTTTGCATGTCTGAAGGAATTGTATGACCTTCGCCAGTAAGTTTCAAGTTCATTTTAAAAGCGGTCTTTTTATGTGGCAAAGTTATTTAATGTTGTTCAGTTTTGGCAGAGAAGTAAAAAAAAGTTGAGCATATTCTGATTAGGAAATGTGTCAAGTTTAGTGATGGCATATGATTAACCAAAGTCAAATACTGTTATTGAAGATCTGTCCTCATCAGCTCTTAAGTGAACCTGTCATATATAGCCACGTGTGTATATTTTTCTGACCTTTTTGAAGCTCTGGATAACTTGGGGCTGCTTTCTGCACTTTAGTTGAAAACGATGTTGGGGATTTTTGTAAAGGAAGATCCCGGGAAATCTAGGTCTCTTTCATTAGCCCTTCAAAGGTCTCTAAATAAGTCTAGTTCCTGTTTTCTTCAGGCCAACTAGTGACAGACCTTTTTCTTTAAGGTCAACCATTAAGGTGTTTGCCTTATGTCAGAACTGGTCTTGTATCCTTAGGAATATTGCAGCAACAGTATGGCTTTCAGAAGGTTGGTAGAGTGTCATAGGGATGGAGACTCGATGGTGACTGTTACAAGTTGATATAGATGCGTGTTCTCTGAATTTCAGGACAGTAGAAACTGTAAAATTGTCCAACCCAGATCCTCTTTCTGAAGAAAATGATCTAGTTTAAGTTGTTGATTTAACTCTACAATGCTTACCTAGGTATTTCTAGCCTTTTACAAAGGCAAGGTACAATCTCTAGTTTTTGTAGAGACCTAATACAGGCAGCTCTTTCACTTTAGGGTTCATGTCTAGAAACTGGAACACATTGCTGTGCTTTATTCATCCATGAAAATGTGGTCTCATGAGTGTAATGTATAAGGTTAAATTCTCTACAACATATACAAAAAAATGAGTTATTGGGAAGAGCGAACTAATGCTTTTCATTGGCTCTTGTTGTTTGTGTCTAGGTATTTTGTACACGACCATGTTTTTGCGGAAAAAATTACTTCTGTGGATAGCCAGCTGAGTCCTCTGGAGGAAGAAAACCAGAGCTTAAAAAAGGCAATGACTCTTTTGCAAGCACAGCTCAGCATGGAAAAAGAGAAGAGGACGACGATGGAGGAAGAGTACCGTCTCATGCTGAAGGAGAACTGTGATCTTGAGCAGAGGTTGGTGGATATCAATCTATACCGAGCCAGAGCTGAAGAGCTTGAGTTTGAAGTGGCTGAAATGAAGCAGATATTTCAGTCTGAAAGCACCTTTGCTAATGGGGTGGAAAAGCTAGTTCCAGAGTCTTTTTTTATTTCCTTCAAAGATTCTTTAGAGAGAGAGCTGAGTCAGAGCCCTTCAGATTGGAGCTCTTCCGATGGGGTTCTTTTAACTGTCCCAGAACCCGACAGAAGAGCACTCAAAAGAAGCACCAGCGAGACCTTCCTTGGCAGTGTTGCAGGTGGGGATCTTCTAATAAAGGGCCATGAAGAAACCTGTATCCGGCGGGCAGAGGCTGTAAAGCAAAGGGGCATCTCTCTGCTTAATGAGGTTGATGCACAGTATAACGCTTTGAAGGTCAAGTATGAAGAACTCCTGAAGAAGTGTCAACTAGACGAGGAGTCATTGAAACATAAAGCTGTACAAACTTCTAAACAGTATTCCAAAGATGTCAGAGTGGGGAATAAATCCTTGGACATGTGTGTTGGAGAAGCTGAACCCACAAATGCTGACCCAGACCCAGCCAGCTTGCCTTCAAACCCTCCACCCGAATACAAGCTTCTCTTTAAGGAAATCTTTAGTTGTATCAAGAAAACCAAACAGGAAATAGATGAACACCGAGCAAAGTATAAATCCTTTCCTTCTCAGCCTTAACAAACTTTCTGAACATCACTACTACCTTAGAAAACCATTGTTCTTGAAGTAGCTGTCTGAATGTTTCATTTGAAACACTGCTGCATGTCTGTTCTGCTAGGGTATATGTAGGTTGACTTCTTTAAACTTGTAGGATGGGTTGGGTCCACTTGATTTGGTGTGTGTGTGTGTGTGTGTATGACACGGTTGTTGCCACCAAATGATAAACTGATTTGCTCCGGACATTGCAGATTATGCTAAATTGGCAAATGAAACGGTTAGGTGACTCTGCTAACTGCACTTAATGCCTGGTAATAAAAGTTGTATTTTGGAGAATTGGAAACCACCCAGGGGCAGCATATAGAGTTGTCACTCATGGAGGTCTACTTTTTGGATTCTTTCTGCGGTCCTGAGTTGGAAAATAGAAATTCTTCTGTAGTGTTGTGTTTATCTTCAACAATGGCAATTTGGCCATTAAACATGGTATGAAATTAAATTGCAAGTCTGGTACGTTTTTAAAAAGCAACCTCCTTGCATTTAATATTTGACTCCAAAGATTTATTTGCTTTTGTCAGACCTATAATTTAAAGTAATAAATTTAACAAGAAACGTCATGCAGAGATCCATCACTAGTTTAATTTGCTTGATTAGATGGACGTTGGTTCTTCTGGAAATAAAGTATATGGCTGCTGTCTTGAAAAGAAATTGTTGCTATAGGTATGATTGGAACAGAGAAGTGGCCATTGCTGAGTGTGCTACTTTTGAGTAACAAGTGTTCTGTATGTATCCATTCTGTGTGTATGCTAGTTCGAATTGCTCCTGGAGGCAGGCAATCTTTTGGTGTCTAGTTGGGAGTTTCGGAAGCTTTCATCCCCTGAAAAGATGAGCAAAGATTGCTTCCACTGTTCTGTGAAATATAGGCAGTCTTTTTCGCTGAACATCTTAAATAGGTCCGGCTATTCTATCGGCAGGATTTCTCACTGTATAAACATTAAGTACTTTGAACTAAATAAGGCTTGAGCTGAATGCTAGCTTTGTATGACGTAGATTATAATGTCACATCAAAGGGAAAATGCCAGAGAATGTTTTATGCAGGACCTTTATTTCACATGAATTGGCAGTTTAAGCTTCTGTTCCTGGATCTTTCACCTCTACTGCATACCTAGTTTAAGACTAAACTGGTAAGATTTTGAGCATTAATGCTTTGAGTATCAGCTGGGCCCCATCATAGCTGCCTGAACCAGTGACCATGCCTCTTATGCGTGGAGTTGTCATTGGAGTAGCAAATGTTCTGTATGTAAAAGGGACTATGGTGTGATAGGGGGGTATATTTGAGGTATATTTAATGTATAGTGTTCTTATGGCAGAAGGTTATGGGTTCAACACACTGTTCTGCTAATAATGGCATTTGTTGCCAAGACCACGTGCATGTAATTGTTCACTTGTCTTAAGAATACTGTATTTAACATGGAGGATGGCTGCATGTAGCCTAGAAAACCTTGAACAAGATGTAAAAGGAATAGGTAGGTGTCACTATGCATAATTTTCTAGGCTGTACAAAACTGTTCCCAAAAGAACCTTCTGCGATTGCAAGTTGAACTTGAAAGCAAATCATCTTATCGCAGTGCTTTTAAATTACTGAGCACATAGCTCTAAGAACAGGCCTCTGTTCCCTAAAGTTGCTCAGTAACGGAGCTGAGGATTTAGAAGGGTTTACCAGTTAACCAGTACTGTATAAGATGACATGTTTTTTCAAGGGTAAAATGTACTGTACCTGTCAACAGTAGTGATATGATGACATTACTAGTTAAACTGAACATGTGCGGCTTAAGGGATATCGCAGCTTTAATTTGGTTTCTGCTATTGCAAACATCTCTGCCTTATGTACAGTGTAAAATGGGAATGGCTTCTTGTTCTTGAATTACATATTTTTCCTGGATATGGAAACACTCCACCAAACTGTGTATTTAAGCTTATTTAAAGATTTGTAAGCTACTCTGAATTTTTTTTAATCCCATCACAAATAAATCCCTTCAACAAATAAGCTTCTGATGTGTGTGTGTGTGTGTATGTCTTGTGTTTAAGTGAGATTTGCCAGTTGATTACTAACTAGGTGCTTGGAAGCTTGTAGAAAAACCACTTAATGCTTTTTCCAATACCTTTAGAGCTATGGGGGTGGGAAAGGGGAAGGATATTCTGGGCAGCCTCAGTCTATCACTGGTATACTTGGTACTGCTGCTGTATTAGGCAAATGTCTGTTTTGAAAGAATAAAGTTATCTCCACCTGCATTGACTCCAGAACACTGCAGTCCAGCTCATGTGCCTAAATGTTTTTTGGGAGGTTGATGAGCTGTGTTATCATTGATCATTAAAATCACAACTACAGAGTGCACCTATTGTATAAAAGATTACTAGCAACCACCACCCTATACATTTAAAATGAAATGCATAGCGGCTAACAAGCCCACTTGTTCTCAACAGATTTCCCAACTAGCAGCAGAAAAAAACCCTACGTTTAACTACACTTACAGCCTTTCATTCTATGATTCTTTGGAAAAACCCACCTTCAGGGCAAAGGTAGAAAGTGGTGGTGCTCAAGCTAATGTTATTGTCAACCTTCAAGGTGAAATTTTATCTGAAGCAATAGAGGATCTGTACTGGCACCAAGTATGGTGATTCAAACTGCACATAGTTGAGGCACCATTTGCTAGCTATGCAAAAAAGAACACACACCCCCAACCATAATGCGTCTTCCTATTTCCAGAAACAATTGGCAGCTTCATACTTGAGACAGTATTTAATACAACTCTTCCCTAGAACCAGAGGTAGGGGTGTTCCTTGCTTTCCCAAAAAAGGATGCAGATGAACTAGAAGAACATTTGGGATTTTAAAAATGATTTCCCACTATCTAAGTGTAAACTTGCAATTTATTGGCATTAGTTACAAAATAAAACATTAGATCATGATCTGTAACATCTGGGTCAGTAGGTGGGTTTTTTTTTCCTTTTTTGTGATAAGTTAATATATTAGGAATCCCAAATTAACCTAACAACTCGCAAAGATCCAATTTTTCTCTTTGTGTTGAACGGTGGCATTTTGGATGCCATGCAGACATGTAGATGAGCAGCTCTGTGTCCATAACTTCATCCATCCATAGGGCTGTGAGGAGAACAGGCTCTGCCCCTCATCATTCTGCTTTCCCGCCTGTTCCACCTTTTTCTGCTTCAGTCCTGGAGTTCATCCAATGCAATTAAAGCAAAACCCCTTTTGTCAAGATGTCGGTTGCTGTACTGTCCCTTTAAGATACCACATGCCACCCTGGCTTACACAGCAGTCCTGGAAGAAAGGGGAAAGCTGTTGAGAAGTATTGTTATAATCTTCTAAAGTAGACGTGCAACAGAAGATTTCTGCCCCCAATTGCATACCACCAGAATTAAGGTCAGTGAGGTGGGGTGAGGGAAGGGTGAACAGGCAGCCATTGTCCTCTAAGATGAGAATACCAAGAATGTGGGGGGGGGGGAGGAATACATTAATATCATTTTCATTACAAACTATATACTGCATAGCATTTTTTAAAAATAAATAAAAATGTGTAAACTTATTTAAAGCTTTACCATTTGCACACTTCACAAGGATGCACAAATGCAAAATAGGTAAAGAGGTGGCAACTGCCGGATGTTGGGAGCCAACAAAAACTGGTCCCCTGAGCCCCGTCCCTGTCCTGCATAACACAACATCAGGGGGACTTCTGAGCACCAACAATCTGCCAGCTGCTTTTCCAGCTCTAAAACTGAAGAGGTCTAGTCTGTGGGTTTGATACCCGCTTCTCCCCAGCTCTACATCCTTGGAGGAGAAATGGAGGCTGTCCTTTCTGTGCTTGACACAGTCACCCGAAGGAAGTTAGCCCCCCACCCACCCACTGCAAGTGGTTTTGTGGACCCCAGAAGGTTAGGAATACGGGGGTTTAACTGGATTGTCAATGCTCATTCAACGAACCCAGGATTCTCAACATGTGCCTCCAACATGTACATTTGAGAAACTGAAAGGAAAGAAGCCATCATTCTCAACAGCCCCGAGCAGTTAATTATGTGTGTAATTCACTGCCACCCTTGCTATTTGCTAAGCTCCTCTAAACTGCACAACTCCAAGGACTCTCCCTCATTGCTCCCCATGAGGTTAATAGGGCGGCAGCAACCCAGGGGAGCCACAGAGAAGAGCTGTTGGCTGAAAAAAGCAACTGCTTTGGTGCCTGCTGCAAACTTCTGTTGATACAATCTAGGCAACTAGAAGGATCCTCGGAGAACACAACCTTCCCTGGTAACACTTCCAATGGGAATCATTTGGCGCTGTGGTTAAACCACTGAGCCTAGGGCAGGGGTCCCCAAACTAAGGCCCGGGGGCCGGATGCGGCCCAAACACCTTCTAAATCCGGCCCGCAGACGGTCTGGGAATCAGCATATTTTTACATGAGTAGAATGTGTCATTTTATTTAAAATGCATCTCTGGGTTATTTGTGTGGCCTGCCTGGTGTTTTTACATAAGTAGAATGTGTCCTTTTATTTAAAATGCATCTCTGGGTTATTTGTGGGGCATAGGAATTCGTTCATATTTTTTTTCAAAATATAGTCCGGCCCCCCACAAGGTCTGAGGGACAGTGGACCGGCCCCCTGCTGAAAAAGTTTGCTGACCCCTGGCCTAGGGCTTGCTGATCAGAAGGTCGGCGGTTCGAATCCCTGTGACGGGGAGAGCTCCCGTTGCTTGGTCCCAGCTCCTGCCAACCTAGCAGTTCGAAAGCATGTCAAAATGCAAGTAGATAAATAGGAACCGCTACAGCGGGAAGGTAAACGGCGTTTCCATGTGCTGCTCTGGTTTGCCAGAAGCGGCTTTGTCATGCTGGCCACATGACCTGGAAGCTGTATGCCGGCTCCCTCGGCCAATAATGCGAGATGAGCGCGCAACCCCAGAGTCGGTCACGACTGGACCTAATGGTCAGGGGTCCCTTTACCTTTACCTTTTTTACAGAAACAATCACAACACAGCATTGCAACTCAGTTACCTGGCTGGAAGCACCATTAAAGCACGAATCCGCTAATTGGTGCAATTAACTAATTAGCTGTCTGAATGCAGATTAAAAAGAGAGAGCACATGCACTCCCAGAGATCACATCCAGCCATCTGGCCTGCCTCCTTTTCAGCTTCCCCACCAACCCATGCTATATACATCTCCCAAATCTAGAGAACAAAACCGGTCAGATTAAGACACTCGATTGGGATCTGAAACAAAACGTTGCAGTGTCTAGCACACCCCAGTTAAGGTACTCCCCACCCCCCCAGCTAGCGGTACCCTTTTTGGGGAATATGCCATTCGACCTCACCCCCAGCATAGTGCGGCCATTCACTGAGCATGCCCATTCAGCTGCTGCGATGGGGGGGGGGTCCTTATTTGTGCAAGCCTTAGGGGTTTTCCCCAAAGCCTGATGATATATCCATGGTTATATGAGGACTGGTATTCACCTCTGAAGTTGGGAAGTGAGGGGAATATGGCTAGGCAACTTTGGACCTGAGAGCCAAATGTGGCCCTCCAGGGCTCTCTATCCGGCCCTCTGGCCTCTCCCTGTTTGCTCTGTTTTTGCCTGGCTGGAATATGACCTTCAATGCCTCTTGCTTGTCTGGAAAGAAGGTACAAAGGACAGCGAAGGCAATTTACATTTGTTGCTCCACCCACTTTGCCCTTGGCGCTGCCCACTATCGGTATATGGCCCTCAGAAGGTTGCAGAGCAGGGTATGTGGTCCTTTGGTTGAAAATGGTCCCTGAACTCCAAGAATATTCTACAGGTGTGAGGGCATCAATGGGACCCCACCTCCCAGGGTTATTAAAAGCCTACCTAGGGATGGGAGCAGCAAGATTTCCCAGGATTCGTGAAACCAAGAACCATACGATAAAAACCTGTAATATCGGAAGTTTATTCCCACCCAACAGTAGCTATTTATAGTTTGTTATAAAACAGCCTTTCACAACTGACTTTGCACCTCTCGCAGCCACTCTGCAAAGAGGGTCACAGCGCGAGAAAAAGGGGACTTCAAAGCTTTGCAGCCTCAAAACCACAGCTGGCCCTTGCTCGGCTGCTTAATTGACCAATCTAATAAATAATCTTTAAAGGTGATTTTAATTAAAGCTTAAGCAATATAGATGCCCCAGGTAGAGACCTGCTGTAAGTCAGTTATGCAATGCAATTAGGGCGATGGATTAAAAGTAAACTTAAAAGGCAGCGGCCTTTGGGAATCGCCTTGAGCAAAGCAATCCTGTAATAAAGCTAAGTGTGTTATCACCCAGACATCAATGCATTTGCATGCATCTGGACACACACGTGTGTAAACACGTTCTAGCAAATCATTAGAAATTTGCATCTAAAGAGCAGGTAGTGAGTGGTCTGTTCTCTGCCATCGGGAATGAACAGATTCTGAAGAGATACTTAGGGAGTGGCTGCATCTGAATAGTAGAGCACATGCATTGCACACGGGTTCAATCCCTGGCATCTCCAGACACAAGGAGGACACTTTGGATGCCACCTGCCCATCAGCCTAGATCAGGGGTCAGCAAACTTTTTCAGCAGAGGGCTGGTCCACTGTCCCTCAGACCTTGGGGGGGGGGGCGGACTATATTTTGGAAAACAAAACAAAAGCGAATTCCTATGCCCCTCAAATAACCCAGAGATGCATTTTAAATACAGTGGTACCTCGGTTTAAGTACACAATTGGTTCCGGAAGTCTGTACTTAACCTGAAGCGTACTTAACCTGAAGCGAACTTTCCCATTGAAAGTACAGTAATGGAAAGTGGACTAATCCGTTCCAGACGGGTCCGCGGAGTCCTTAAACTGAAAGTACTTAAACTGAAGCGTACTTAAACCGAGGTATGACTGTAAAAGCACACATTCTACTCATGTAAAAACACCAGGCAGGCCCCACAAATAACCCAGAGATGCATTTTGAATAAAAGGACACATTCTACTCATGTAAAAACACACTGATTTCTGGACTGTCTGCAGGCTGGATTTAGAAGGCGATTGGACCGGATCCGGCCCCCGGGCCTTAGTTTGCCTACCCATAGCCTAGATAATATCAAGCTACTAGATGAACCAATGGTTTGACTCTGCAGAAGTCAGTTTTCAAATGATACGTTCAGACCTCTAATACCGGTACCAACCACCTCTCTTCTTTCCCAGAGTCTGTCTACTCCCTCTCTAGCTCTATTTGCAAAGTGAATTAAGAGCAACGGTGTTGACCTCTAGATGCTGCGGGACTCTCAACCCCCATCAGCCCCAGCTTGCAAAGCCAATGGACAGGGATGATAGGAATCGTAGTCCAGTTAAGCTTGGAAGGTTACCATCCGTGGGTTAGAGGGACTGATCCTATTAACGGGGGGCCCCGTTGATTATCTCCTTTTAAAACTGCTTGCACACACCCCATTCAATGTATACCTTCAAGATTTTATCGATCTCCTGTTTATCTAGTTCCTCTCCGTATTCCCGGGCCAGCCGATTCTGGATGACGTTTCTGCGGACTCTGTAGTTTTTGGAAAAGATTTCGAGCAAAATTTGCCGGTGCTTTGAGAAAAGAGAGAATGAGTGAACTTCAAGTTAGTACAGGAGGGAAACAAGAAAGAAAAAGCTCATGTCAGCATAAAACAAAACCTAGAGGCATAAGTATAATTTGCACCACTCTTTGATAACTTAGGAAAAGAAACAGCCCCTCTCAGCAGATTCCTTCTAATCAATCCCGGACCAGCAGGATGGTCTATCAGCATCGAGAAACTGATTGCTCTGTTCAGTACATCATGCAAAACAACTGACTTAGCCAGGTCTCAGCCTGCTGCAAGAGATTCATCCCACTGCACTGATCAGAAGAGCAAGATAGAGAAAAACAACAACTCAAGTGCACTAATTTTAGAGCGCTTCAGTTCAGAAATCATAGCAAGGCTTGACTGGTGCCTAAATTGACAAACCACGATTTGAAACCAGCTGGAAAGTCAGAATTGGGAAATCCGGCTCGAAGTGGATTTGAAAATCCTGGTTTGTGCCAACTGTGAAGTAAGGCAATGTCTCTAGGTCTCAAAGGGTATGACCACCCTTGGCACTCCCCAGCCAAGGAATGCACATGGCAGAGAGTTAATTCTTCATTGTCAAAGGTTGACAATTGAGTTGCTTCTACAGCTCTGGAACGCCCTCCCATCAGATGTCAAAGAAATAAACAACTATCTGATGTTTAGAAGACATCTGAAGTCAGCCCTGTTTAGGGAAGTTTTTAATGACTGATGTCTTAATGTATTTTTAATCTCCTGTTGGAAGCCGCCCAGAGTGCCTGGGGAAACCCAGCCAGATGGGTGGTGTATAAATTATTATTAATTTATTATTTATTATTATTATTATTATTACTACTACAATCTAGCACCTAGGCAGCTATTTTCAGGTCCATGCTTTATGGAGCAGTTGCAGTAACTGGGGGCCTCTCCCTTGTAACAGTTTATGTTCCTTCTACCCCTGATGGGCTGCATTCACATAGCAAGACATGACGCCTGCATGGAAGCTGCTTCTGCTCTTCCCACTTCAATTCTCTCCTGGGTCTGCGAGACAGTGGTGCAGGGGAGAGTGGAGAAGCACTTGCCCTTCCTGCCTTTTCCTCATCTCCCTCCAGCTCTGATTCTTCCCCTGCCACTGATCCTTGCCTCCTGGCTGGCACAGGTCCTCACAGACCACTGCCCCCCTCTCCCAAGTCAGACTCCAGCCTCCCTGCGTCCTGCCTGACTGGCAGTGGTCCTTCAGGTCTTTTCCACTGCCCGCCATCCGACCCTTTTAACTGGAAATGCCAGGGTTGAAACTAGGACCTTACATAGGAAGCTGTCTTATACCGAGCCAGATCACTGCCCCTCTAGCTGAGTATTGTCTCCTCTCCAGGATTTCATGCAGGCTTCTCTCCCAGCCCTCCCTGGAGATGCCTGGGATTAGAATCTTAGAATTGTAGAGTTGGAAAGGGACCTCAAGGATCCAGCCCCCTACAATGCAGGAACATGCAGCCGTCCCATACGGGAATTGAACCTGTGACCTTGGTGTTATCAACGCCACACTCTAACCAACTGAGCTGCGTTACAGGCCCGTCCTAGCCATAGAGGCTAGTGGCGCGGAGAACCACAGCGCCGGGCGCTGGAGGGGCGCCAAGTGAGTGCAGGGTTCCGGCGATCTGGCCAGGACTGCATTCCTTCTCCGAGAAATCCGCACTGCACCTTCCTTCTCGTTTCCCCAGCGCTGGGTTCCGCTCAGTCGAGCTTCGCCACCAGCGCGCACACAGCGTCCAAGCAGCTCTTGCTGGTCCCACGGTGCGCGCGCTGGTGGCGAAGCTTGACTGAGCGGAACCTAGCGCTGGGGAAACAAGAAGGAGGCGCAGCGCTGAGTCCTCGGAGGTGGCCTCCCGCTGCTGCTGCAGACCGCTTGGCACTCTCGGGCCCTTGGAGAGGCGCTGGAGGGGGGCGCTGGATGGACCTAGCGCCAGGGCGCTGGATGGGCTTAAGACGGCCCTGCTGCGTTATACGCTTGAACCCAAAATCTTCTGCATGCAAAGCAGATTATGATTTTGAATATGCTCTACCCCTGAGTCACAGTCCTTCCCCATGACTTTCTGCATGCAAGAGGCAGAGCGAATATTTTCTGTGCAGGAAGAATTATACGATCAAAGCAGCGTATCATCAAGGGTGGATGGTACCCTGAGCCCCAGAGGATAAAACCGCCTCTTGGACCAGCCTTTTCCCTAATGAGCTGAAAGTCATGAAACTGCTGGAGCAACAGCTGCAATTGCCAGCTTACCTGATCGTACATGTCACCAGCTTCCCAAAGTGCAAAGACCTTTTGTTCATCCAGCAACGCAGTCGTCTGCGGGGGAAACTAAAAAAAAAAAAATCAAACAGGTTGCACTGGTGAGGATTATTGGCTTTAGGGTATTTAAAGACAGGATTGGAAAAAAGAATAATTCAATTAGGATTTTGCATCCAGGGAGACAAAACGCAGAGTCTACAATCTAAGCTTCAACTTAATGCAGGAAGAACAACAACTCGGTATCCCCTGGCAAGCAGTTGAGTGGAAAGCCTGTAAGACTGTATCCTGAGGACATAAGGAGGACTTAAAACTCGTTTACATAGCAAACTTTGCTTCTGCGGGTTTAAAGCAAAGGACGGTCAATGGCAGCCTGCCCAACAAACACCACAAAGCTTTAGCATCTAGTGCCTAATCGTTTTTACTGGAAACCCACCCACCCCAATTCTGATTGTATTAGCCACCCCACTTGGATCCAAGCAAATAGGTTTGCCAGCACTTGGAGATGAAGAGGTCTTAGCTTTTCTACGTCAACTTTTAAACCAGTCTCATGGGGGCTCAACAGGACTCTTAGCGCCGAAGCTGGTGAGGGTTTCCTACACCCCTTGAGACAAAACACCCTCCTGTTTATTTGCTTTCTATTGCCTACAGCTCTGCTTCAACCTGGGGCATGGTCTAAAAAGCCACATAATGCTGCCGTAATGCCTTCAGAGCGCTATAATTAGGGAAAGCAAAGAGCAGGTTGTCAATCTTACATATGACACACAACAACACAGTTTTTTAAAAGCATCATCACCACACTTCAGACAGGTTTGCTCTGGGTCCTGGAAGAATGTAATTAAGCACCGACAACACCATATACTTTATTACAGCGACTAACAAACAGGTATTCAAAATCTTGAAGCAAAACGTTTTGGCTTCCACCTTCAGCTTCTCTATAACGTGATGAGCACCAGAAGGCAGAAGCCAAAACGTTTCACTGTAAAGATTTTGAATACTTCTTGTTTTTTCATAGCTAACGATTTCTATACACATTGTCTGATGGAGAGATTATGGGTTGTATTCAGTGCTAGTCCTACTCGGAGAAGGCCTCCTCAAACAAACGGGCATGACTAATTTAAGTCTGTTAATTGTAATGGATTTACTCTGAGCAGAACTTAAGCTGGCTGCCTGCAACCCTGTATGTTTACCTAGCTGTAATATTCCAGCAAGTTAACCACATACGTTAACTCTAGAGGCCAAACATAAAATAACCCCAACCCTGTTGCAAGCATTGTGTCACTGCTGTCAGTAAGTGGGAGTCACTTTCACAGTTCCTCAGGCAGTTATTGCTGGCCCTGGCTACTCCATCTGCACTCTGTATTTAAATCAGTATCATACCACTTTATACTGCCATAGAATCATAGATTTGTAGAGTTGGAAGGGACCCTGAGGATCACTTAGTCCAATCCCTGCAATACAGGACTATGCAGCTGTCCCATGTGGGGACTGAACCTGCAACCTTTGTGTGTCATGCCTTCCCCCAAAGAATTCTGGGCGCCGTAGTTTCTTAAGGGTTCTTATGAGGTCGGTATTCCCCACACAGAACTACAATTCTCAGAGTTTTTGTGAAGAGGGATTAAACCATTCTGGGAATTGTAGTTATTATTATTATTATTATTATTATTATTATTATTATTATTATTACTTATTACTTATACCCTGCCCATCTGGCTGGGTTTCCCCAGCCACTCTGGGCGGCTTCCAACAGGAGATTAAAACTACATTAAAACATCAGTCATTAAAAAACTTCCCTAAAGAGGGCTGCCTTCAGAATTGTAGTTCTGCGAAGGGAACGGGGTCCCCTATCAACTGTTAGCACTCTAAAGAAGCTACAGCTCCCAGAATTAAACCCGCGCTCACACACCCAGGAACTAGGAGCGGCAATTTGCGCACTTAAAATATTTAAAGCTGCTTTCATGGCAACGAGAAGATGAATTCATTCCCTATGAACAGCGCACTGGCAAAAAGATGGGTTTCCAGGCCAAGCAGTGCCCAGAGCTGTTGTATGCTATGATGTGAATCCGTTTTATTGCCTTTCTGGAGTAGTCCACCCCTACATGTTAAAAACAAACACCATTCATAGCAACAGTTTTGCAGACATGCGATAAATCTAATTCGCCAGTCTCCTTAAAGAAAGAAGCACACTCTCGACTGCACCACTTCCTTTGTCTCTTGCTTCCTGCATTTGAAACAAGCTCCGTTTGGGTTCAATTCAGACCCTGCGCCAAAATATACTGGTTTGCTTCAAGTAGGAAAGAATGTTGTTCCCCCGAAGTGCCATCTGCAAGGCCCAATGCCTTTTGGAACCTGAGTTCCTTCTTCAGGGGCCATCTCAAATGGTGCCAAGATGGGCAGCAATAACTGCTTCATTCTGTCCTACATCATTTGGAAAGTTTTTGATTCCTCCTAAAGGAACACAGTGAGCTGCAATTAATCCACCTAGTTGGTATTTTTGAGAACAAGTTTCTTCTTTTCAAATTCATTTCAGGTTTCTGTGGCTCACTCTTAAGATTTTTTGTTTTTGTTTTGACCTACAACAGGTTAAACAAGCCACTGCAAGCTTTGGGCTTCCCCTTCCCCTTTCACATGCCAGCAAGAGGAGACTAGAATTCACTTCTAATTTTAAACAAGCCACAGTTCCACGGGTTCAGATGTAGCTTAAAAAGAAGCTTTCCAACTCAGGGGTGGGGAGAGCAGACAGGCACAGAACCTGTGGCTATCCAGATGTTATTTGGACAATTCAAATCATTTTTGCTGATAGGAATGGGAACTATATTATTATCTGGTTCCCCACCATTACATATTTGCATGAGGTTTGAATCAGGCCTCCAAGACGATTCAGGTGCAACATTGAACTATGACTTGCTGCAATGTATGAATCAAAATTGCATGACTAATTATGGCATGTAGGTGGCCACCAAGCTGGGAAGTAGAGCAAGCTCTTATAAACAAGAGCTTGGGTAAACTGTAATTGGGTGTTACATCTTAGCCAACAAGTCATGGTTTGGGTCATTGCTCCATCCATCAAGCCCACTACTTGGGACAGTACACAGGGATTTTTTTGAGGAAGGGGGAAAACCATGCAAAGTTGCAAACTGTTACTTATTTGCACTTTTGGATTGAATCTAAACTATGGTTAGCACAAACCAATCTTTGGTGTTATCTGTGGAGTGTTTGAGATATAACAATGTTTTAGAATAGTTTGTGTAGTTTTGCTGTCCATCTTCCCTTCCCTCCCATTTCTAGGATGTGGGTACCTCTAGGAAGCGGGGCTGGAACCATAACTATGGCTCGGGAGTCACAGCAAACCCTGGTTAGCATTAATTGCTTGATGTTTAGTTATATTATGTTGGAAGCTGCCCAGTTATTGGGGCAACCGTGCAAGATGGATGGGGTATTAATAATAATAATAATAATAATAATAATAATAATAATAATAATAATAATACAAGCCAGGCGTCCTGATGCTGGTTTGCTGTCTACGAAAAACCCTAGTTTGACGCGACATCACAGTAAACCATAAATGACATTCCTTAAACACGGTTTAGTGGGATTCCTGAAACTGAAACCTTATCCTCTCCAATTCCAATGATTATACAGTCCCTTACACATATGAGCTGTTTTACAAAGTGAAGCCCACAGGTTCCTTCCCACTGCCCAGGCAGCTCACAATCCTAAGAGATTAAAGTAGAGAAAGAACACAAGGAGCATGCAGAGATATAAAGATTGAAAAGGGTCAGTGTGGCAGATCAGAAACCTATGTTTTAAAAGGGATGTGCTAGTCCAGGCATCCCCAAACTTCGGCCCTCCAGATGTTTTGTACTACAATTCCCATCTTCCCCGACCACTGGTCCTGTTAGCTAGGGATCATGGGAGTTGTAGGCCAAAACATCTGGAGGGCCGCAGTTTGGGGATGCCTGTGCTAGTCCTTTATCTTGGTTTAAAATAGTCCGAGAAGGGCCCTGTGCAGACATAACATTCAAAACCTTACTGATAACCAAGGTTTGTTGGGTTCTTAGAACCATGGTTTAGCTTGCTGGAAGCCCTGCTCCTGGAGCTCATGGAAAAGGAGAAAACTTTCAATACTTGCAACTTTCAATACTTGCTTGTCGCTTTGCAAGCAGAGAGAGGGAGAGAGAGAGTCTGGCTTTCTTCAAAGTTTACTTAGTGGGAGTTTTTTAAAAAAATCCCATCTGTGACTGCGGAAGTGGCCTTGCGATCCAGAGGCAACAGCATTAACTATAATCTCATTCACAGGGAACATCATAAAACTCTCCCAGCTTAAAGTACACATGCCTCAAAGCTCTGACTAACAAAGACCGATGAATAGTCACTCACTTCCAACATGCCAGCGCCTTTAAGCCATGATCGTTTTATTCCAGCTAGACAAGTAACTTCCTTAAATTACTGTTATAGACACAGATATACACAGTCAATTCAGCTACCCTTCCTTGTGACAAGATGGCATTTGTTCCACTCCAGTTAGCTACCTGCAGTTATTTTTTCACGGGCGCCGCCTTCTTCCTTACAGATAAACGAAACGAGTCCAGTAACTCTGCATATTTTTTAATTACAACATGCAAGTACAGGAGTATTGGGTATGCAACTAAAAAAGTGGAGAAACCTGCCTTTTCCAAAGTGGGTTTAAAAGTCTGTGGGGACCTCAGATGCTGGAATGCTCCTTAATAAATAAATTAAAATTCCCTGCACACAGAAAACTAGCATGCCAGGGAGGCATTTTTTTGTGTGTGGGGTGGTGGTATGGAGAAGCATTCCTTTGTAATGAGAGCTCACCCGCAGTCAGAAAGGGTAAGCCCATGGAATTTGCCACCCCTGTAAAAACTAGGCCATTTAAAGAAGCTAATAAGCTAGTTTTTGATGGAGAGAGTGTTTATGTACAGAGGAGCATCCTATGACTTTGGAGGCCCTGCTTCTGTGCTCATCAGCAACATCACTTAGGGTGGCAGACATGAGAGACGGGGTGTTCTCGGTGGTGGCCCCTCTGTTATGGCACTCCCTCCCAGCTGAATTACACATGGCTGCTACAATATGGATGTTAATTGGACCTTCAGAACTCACCTATTCTGAGCAGCCTTTGCCTCAAGCAGGGCTGGGGAACCGCTGGCCCTCCAGATATCACTGGACTACAACCACCATCATCCCCGAGTACTGACAATGCTGGATGGGGCCAAGGGGAACTGGAGTCCAACTTTTGGTGGGCCAGAGGTTCCCTGCCCCTGGCCTAAAAGGACTTAATGCTTGATGGATTTTTTTTTGAGATTTCCGAGTCATTTTTAAAAACTATTTTATCTTACGGAGTTTTTGCCCATCTAAGAGAAGGAAAACTCTTGATCCTCAGCTTCTGGGAGAAGAAAAGGCTAAGGAGTAAACTCTACACGAATCCAGAGTGGAGTCCCCGAGACAGCTGGATGACGCTTTGTACGCCTCCTTCCTGCAACTCCTGCAGCCAAGCTGGTGCCAAATGTATTGTTCTGCTTTCCTTTGGACCACATCAGTGAGGCCCAAAAGGGAGGGTTTGTTGCATGAGCAGCCCAGGACCTCCATACACACCTGCCTGGGATTGTACCCCAGCAAAGTCACTTTGGTGTTGCTAACATAATTTTTTGACTTCACCCCAAGAGGTGCACTCCATTGTCTCTCAAGACTGAAGCCAACAACAACTCATCCTTTTAAACAGGGAGATCTGTACCTGGGATCTTTTGCATGCAAAGCAGCTGCTCTAACACCAGGTCTTTCCCCTCCAATAAAGTTAAAGGGACCCCTGACCATTAGGTCCAGTCGTGACCGACTCTGGGGTTGCGCGCTCATCTTGCATTATTGGCCGAGGGAGCCGGCGTATAGCTTCCAGGTCATGTGGCCAGCATGACAAAGCGGCTTCTGGCAAACCAGAGCAGCACATGGAAACGCCGTTTACCTTCCCGCTGTAGCGGTTCCTATTTATCTACTTGCATTTTGACATGCTTTCGAACTGCTAGGTTGGCAGGAGCTGGGACCGAGCAACGGGAGCTCACCCCGTCACAGGGATTCGAACCGCCGACCTTCTGATCAACAAGCCCTAGGCTCAGTGGTTTAACCCACAGCGCCACCTGGGTCCCATTCCCTTCCAATAGCCTGCATTAAAAGGCTCTAGAACTGCACAACAGATCTGCACCCACAGAACGGCATCCAAAAGCCTTCAGACAATATTTCAGCAACACATTAAAACAGAAGTTCCCCGTTGACCTTAGAATTCCAGCTACCAGGTCTCACAAGGGCCCTTCCAAACCATGGCTGCCTAGCACCTCCATGACATCACAGCAGCTAAGCCAATGGACAGAAATACCATGACCCCGCCTCGTGCACCAGCCCCCTGCCGCATCAATTGAACCAGCCACCACTCACAGGCTGCAAAGGCACTTATAAACAAAAAACAGGAGCAAAAAAATAAATAAATCACTTACAGGCACCATAATTTGTTTGCAGCCCATGTCCAACACCATGTCCTGTAACATTTTGTCGGAAATGCCGCTGAAGAGGAGATTCCCAGGAGGCAGACTAGCCACGTGGAGATTAAATAACCGTTTGAGCTCATTCAGGGTTAGCACATACTGTTTCTTAAATGTCGCCGCCACAAAGGCTCTGAGTTCTTGCGTGACTCTCTCTTGGACCGGCAAGAGGCCGTTTACAGAGTCCACAGAGTTCTCTTCCGAATGGATGCCGTTGGCCAGTCCATTATTGAGACCTTCGCAGACAGAGGTGTCCATAGGCTCCTCATCGCTCACAGGCTCTTCTTTTATACGGACGCCAAATATGTCCACCGGGCAAGTGCCCTGGCTGGCTTTGCCCTCCGCTTTCAGCCTCTGGAAGTCTTGCTCCAACTGCCCATAGGTCTGCTTGACTCTTGCTTTCGCCAGGCCGACCCGCTGCTCTCCAGAAACCAGCAAGGGGGCAGCTACAAAAAACAAGCGGACAGAAGGGGTGTGAGGGTAAACCGTGGCTTGAGTTATCCTTGGCTGTCATCCACCACCCCTGACCGTAGGCCATGTTGGCAGGGGCTGCTGGGAGATGGAACACAACAGCATCTGCAGAGCCACACAGGTTCCCCATCCTTGTATTAAGCACATGTGAGAAGGAGGCAGGCCACACAGAGATCCCGAGAAAGAAAAGCAAGGTAGGGTGTCTAGGGAGCAAGTTCGGTCACACCTGGGAAGGGATTGGTGGAAGAAGAGTCAGTTTCTAGCGTACAATATACGTAGAGATCTGCTGATGCAAGCGGCTGGTTCTGGTGCATAAAGCCCTACAGAGCTTGGGAGCATAATACAGTGGAACCCCTGGTTCTCAAACTTGGTTCTCGACTCCCGAAAGGTTCAAAAACCAAGGCGCAGGCACCCCGGAACCAATAGCCGACAGCCGCATCGGATGTTCGGCTTCCGAAAAACGTTCGCAAACCAGAACACTTACTTCCGGGCTTTTGGCATTTGGGAGCCGATTTGTTCGTCAACCAAGCCGTTTGAGAAGCAAGGTTCCACCGTATCTGAAAGACTGCCCCCAATCGAGCACAAGTGAGGACCTTCTGCAGGTGCCACCTTATCAGGAGGTCTGCTCTGCACAATGCAGGAGTTGGGCTTTTAGTGTGGTGGCACCTCCCCCTTAGAATGCACTCCCCTTGAATATTAGACAGGAGCTGCCCTCGCTGTCTCTTTTGTGTCCTCCCTCTTTCAACAAGCCTTTAAAGCTGAAATCTTTCTCAGTCTCTATCTCTATAGGATTTTTTTCAATGCCCCCCCCAACCGAAAAAAAGGTTTATTGTTTTATCACTTGTTTGGAAGGGTGGGGTATAATTTTGATTTAAAAAACAGAATTCATCACTCACACACAGGGTCCTTTAAAGTATTCAAATGGCCAACCATGTCATGTTCTCCTCCACACGCTCCCATCCTTATTTCAGACATGGTGAATATATTGATATATCGCAATGTTTTGGCTGGTGATATACTGTGATGTTGAAAACCAGATATCGCCCGGCCCTAGCCATAAAGTGTGGGTGTGGGAGAGAAAGAATCACCATTCACAGAAAAGCCATGAACAAGATCATTAGATGTCCACAGAACTTCTCGGCCTACAAAATCTGCATCAAACCTTTCTGTTTCCCAGTGTGGTGTTATGGCTGGACCTGGGAGACCTGGGTTCAAATCCCCACTCAGCCATGAAGCTCACTGGGTGACCTCGGGCCAGTCACTCACCCTCAGCCTAACCTACCTCAAAGGGTTGTTGTGAAGACTGAATGAAGGGGTGGAGAAGCACTCAGCTCCTCTGAGAAAAAGGGGAGGGGGGTATAAAAGCAATAAAATAAAAATATTAAGTTGGCTCACCTGCTTGTGCAGCTTGCTTCTTTGGTGCTACATGTTCCTTGGCCAAGTTGTAGACTTTCTCCAACCTGAAATTGGGTGGGAGGAGCATTTCAGTGCCTTGCAAATAGCTACACCCAGATGATGAACATTAACAACTTATCCCACCGCCACACAGTTCAAGGAAAAACCCAGAAAATGTCAAGCACCCAATGAAACACATCTTTGTGGAGCCGTGACCACACAGCAAGGCCCCTTCCTGCACAGAACCACATCGGCATGCAAAAAAAAGGGTCTAGGAAGAAAGGTTTCAGGCCCAGCACTGATGTGCTAGCTTTCTACATGTGGGGGGAGAATACAAATGGAGGAATGCATTCAAAAACTGGTCATACTTTTGCAGCCTGAAGGAGCTGCTTAGCTTGGAGCAAAGAAAACCAAAGGGTTTGCCATGTAGATGTTGGTGGAGACTTGTTTTCTGTTGCTCCAGAGGGCAGGTCTGGAGTCAACGGGTGGAAATTGCAAGGAAGCAGATTGCCGCTCAAGATTAGGTGGGATTTCTTAACACGGTAAGATCTGCCGGTCAGGGGAAGAGTCAGCCACAGGAGGTGGTTGACTCTCTTCTGCTGGAGGTATTTGAGCATCTGTCAGCAATGTGGTAACTGTACTGCAACAGGTAGTGTGAAGATGCAACAGAGAAACCAACGTTTTTTCCTTTCCCATCTCAGTCCTGTTCCTGCCCCCAAGGAAAAGCAAACCATTTACTTGGCCTGGATGCCCATCCAGAGCATCTGTTGCCTCTGGACCACATCTGGGTGCTTCTGGACAAAATCCTCGTCGTAGCGGAGCTTGAATTCCCATCCCCTGTTTATCCTCAGGAAAGACATATGCTCCAAGAAATCTTTCACATCTTCTGGGCCGAGCTGCACAAACGAAGCAATAGATATATGTAACCAGCTGCTTAGGAGAAACCAAAACCCCTTTTTCAAACGAGATCAGCGGCCACACAAGGCGTCAGGGTGTGGCCCCACAAGAAAAACGTGGGAGGCCAAACTACACCTCCAAGAAGCCGAAACTCACGAGATGACATTAAGTCTGATAGATAAACCAGCTCCAACTTGCCTGTGCAATCCGTATGCTTAAGGAGTAAAACTAGTGCGTATACTAATAAAAAGCCAAAATTCCCCTAAAAAGCAATTGCCGCTTCATTTCAGGAAAGTGCACTGGGAACTATTCAGAAGTGGGAACATGCTCCTCTAAGCCTCGTGCATATTAATCCAATTCCTACCCAGGGTGTTGGGGGGGGGGTGCGTGAAAAAATTAAGGAACGCTTCCTGCACCTGTGGTGGGAACGTGACAAAGACTCTGTATTTTTGGAGTCCGTCTTTATGGAGATCTGCAAAATGACTGCCTACAAACGTCAAGTGAGCTAGCCCTGTTGAATTCATTGCAAAGGGCAAAACCTGACTGTTCCTTTAAACCATTAACTGGATACTTACCGGTAGCAGCGAAGTTGATGTTTCGGAAGGGTCAACCCTGATGACGCAGTACCAAAAGATGGAGCAGATTGTTTTGAATCAGGCGTAGACAAATTCGGTCCTCCAGATGTTTTGGGACTACAACTCCCATGATCCCTAGCTAACGGGACTAGTGGTCAGGGAAGATGGGAATTGTAGTCCCAAAACATATGGAGGGCCAAGTTTGCCTATGCCTGATGATTATTAAAAATAAAACAAAACAAAACAACAACAAATTGTTGTTGTTGTTACCCCGCCCAACTGGCTGGGTTTCCCCAGCCACTCTGGGCAGCTTCCAACAGAATATTAAAATACAATAACATGTGTACGTGCGTGCGTGACAAAACGCTTTAGCAACAACGGTGCATGATCTGTGTGATTTGTCACAGTTGCAAATTTTCTTTGCAGAAAATGTAGAATTTTTTTTGTTCCTTTTTGTGGGGAGACGGCTTGGCAAGGAGGTTCAAGACCCAGAGAACAGCTTTGTCCTCGGACCAGAGAGCTGAAGGGAAGCACACTGGGCCTCTACCTTTAGGAGGCTACACCACAGCAAGGGGGAGATCAGCAAGGCCCAATTCTTTATAGTTTCCTAACCCCCCCCCCCTTATAAAGCTGTAGGCCCCTTTCGCCACCCTGCTGTGGGGCATGAGGCTCACCATATACTGAATGGTTTGAAAGAAGGTATCAAAGCCCTGGATTGAAAACAGAAGGTTGAACCAAAATGAGTGTCCTGAACGAAGCAAAAGAATTATAAAAGGAACTCACTTTTGTAACTGTCGCTACTTCCTTCCGAACCACCCAGCGGTCTTGTGTAAACTTCCACATCTGAGGAGGAAAAAAACGCCATAGGAAGGGAGAGAGAAGGATACGGTTGTATTAAAAAGAGGCCGTTTCCCAGTGTGAAAAGAGCCGCAATCTTAAAAAAGCACAACTATTACTATGAAGGTACTGTTGTTGAACCTGATGTACTGAATTTCCAGCCTGGAAGCAAGTAAAGGCCTCCTCTGGGCAAAAAAAATGGTTATGGAAAAGGGCATTATTCTACTAAGTTCTGGGACACGACCTATGCGGAGATGAAGAAGTTATTAAAAATTGCATTCAACAAAGAAACAGGAAGAATTTCTTTTGGGAATTTTGACAAGCAATATCCCTAAAGAGAAAACAAAACTATTTCTTTATGCAACATCAGCAGCAAGGGTTGTAGTGGCTAAGTATTGGAAGGAAGACCGTATACCCACCAAAGAAGAATGGTTGTGCAAACGGTGTGAGTACTTGGAACTTGCGAAGCTGACGGATATAATAAGATATAAGTCTAACAAGATAGTTAAAAAAGAATGGGATTGCCTAAATAACTACTTGATGAATCTAGGTTCATCAGCTAAGATCTGGCTGTGTTTAGAATAACCCTGCAAAGGAAAAAGCTCCTTGATACCAAGATGAGGGATTTATTGAAATACAGACAGGTAGACTTTAATTAGAAATAATGAACTGTTGTGAAGTTGACGGAAGTCCACAATAAGTGTGTTTCTTTTTCTGAAATGTCTTAGTTCACTGAAGAATGAACTAATGTAGTTTTATTTATGTTCCCTTTTTCCTTTCCTTTCTTTTTCTTTTCAAGATTTAAATACAGTATACTTACGAAAGGTATATATTTATATCTCTTACTTCTTTCTTCCTTTCTGGAGTTTCTGCTTTTAATCTTTTCTCTTTCGCTCTCTCTACGTAAGTTTTTTGTATTTTCTTTTTTCCATTTAAGTTTGTGCATTTTGATTTATCTATATGTGCAATGGGGCGCGGGTGGCGCTGTGGGTTAAACCACAGAGCCTAGGGCTTGCCGCTCAGAAGGTCGGTGGTTCGAATCCCCGCGACAGGGTGAGCTCCCGTTGCTCGGTCCCAGATCCTGCCCACCTAGCAGTTCGAAAGCATGTCAAAATGCAAGTAGATAAATAGGAACCGCTACAGCGGGAAGGTAAACGGCGTTTCCATGTGCTGCTCTGGTTTGCCAGAAGCCGCTTTGTCATGCTGGCCACATGACCTGGAAGCTATACGCCGGCTCCCTCGGCCAATAATGCAAGATGAGCGCGCAACCCCAGAGTCGGTCACGACTGGACCTAATGGTCAGGGGTCCCTTTAACTTTATTGGAGGGGAAAGACCTGGTGTTAGAGCAGCTGCTTTGCATGCAAAAGATCCCAGGTACAGATCTCCCTGTTTAAAAGGATGAGTTGTTGTTGGCTTCAGTCTTGAGAGACAATGGAGTGCACCTCTTGGGGTGAAGTCAAAAAATTATGTTAGCAACACCAAAGTGACTTTGCTGGGGTACAATCCCAGGCAGGTGTGTATGGAGGTCCTGGGCTGCTCATGCAACAAACCCTCCCTTTTGGGCCTCACTGATGTGGTCCAAAGGAAAGCAGAACAATACATTTGGCACCAGCTTGGCTGCAGGAGTTGCAGGAAGGAGGCGTACAAAGCGTCATCCAGCTGTCTCGGGGACTCCACTCTGGATTCGTGTAGAGTTTACTCCTTAGCCTTTTCTTCTCCCAGAAGCTGAGGATCAAGAGTTTTCCTTCTCTTAGATGGGCAAAAACTCCGTAAGATAAAATAGTTTTTAAAAATGACTCGGAAATCTCAAAAAAAAATCCATCAAGCATTAAGTCCTTTTAGGCCAGGGGCAGGGAACCTCTGGCCCACCAAAAGTTGGACTCCAGTTCCCCTTGGCCCCATCCAGCATTGTCAGTACTCGGGGATGATGGTGGTTGTAGTCCAGTGATATCTGGAGGGCCAGCGGTTCCCCAGCCCTGCTTGAGGCAAAGGCTGCTCAGAATAGGTGAGTTCTGAAGGTCCAATTAACATCCATATTGTAGCAGCCATGTGTAATTCAGCTGGGAGGGAGTGCCATAACAGAGGGGCCACCACCGAGAACACCCCGTCTCTCATGTCTGCCACCCTAAGTGATGTTGCTGATGAGCACAGAAGCAGGGCCTCCAAAGTCATAGGATGCTCCTCTGTACATAAACACTCTCTCCATCAAAAACTAGCTTATTAGCTTCTTTAAATGGCCTAGTTTTTACAGGGGTGGCAAATTCCATGGGCTTACCCTTTCTGACTGCGGGTGAGCTCTCATTACAAAGGAATGCTTCTCCATACCACCACCCCACACACAAAAAAATGCCTCCCTGGCATGCTAGTTTTCTGTGTGCAGGGAATTTTAATTTATTTATTAAGGAGCATTCCAGCATCTGAGGTCCCCACAGACTTTTAAACCCACTTTGGAAAAGGCAGGTTTCTCCACTTTTTTAGTTGCATACCCAATACTCCTGTACTTGCATGTTGTAATTAAAAAATATGCAGAGTTACTGGACTCGTTTCGTTTATCTGTAAGGAAGAAGGCGGCGCCCGTGAAAAAATAACTGCAGGTAGCTAACTGGAGTGGAACAAATGCCATCTTGTCACAAGGAAGGGTAGCTGAATTGACTGTGTATATCTGTGTCTATAACAGTAATTTAAGGAAGTTACTTGTCTAGCTGGAATAAAACGATCATGGCTTAAAGGCGCTGGCATGTTGGAAGTGAGTGACTATTCATCGGTCTTTGTTAGTCAGAGCTTTGAGGCATGTGTACTTTAAGCTGGGAGAGTTTTATGATGTTCCCTGTGAATGAGATTATAGTTAATGCTGTTGCCTCTGGATCGCAAGGCCACTTCCGCAGTCACAGATGGGATTTTTTTAAAAAACTCCCACTAAGTAAACTTTGAAGAAAGCCAGACTCTCTCTCTCCCTCTCTCTGCTTGCAAAGCGACAAGCAAGTATTGAAAGTTGCAAGTATTGAAAGTTTTCTCCTTTTCCATGAGCTCCAGGAGCAGGGCTTCCAGCAAGCTAAACCATGGTTCTAAGAACCCAACAAACCTTGGTTATCAGTAAGGTTTTGAATGTTATGTCTGCACAGGGCCCTTCTCGGACTATTTTAAACCAAGATAAAGGACTAGCACAGGCATCCCCAAACTGCGGCCCTCCAGATGTTTTGGCCTACAACTCCCATGATCCCTAGCTAACAGGACCAGTGGTCGGGGAAGATGGGAATTGTAGTACAAAACATCTGGAGGGCCGAAGTTTGGGGATGCCTGGACTAGCACATCCCTTTTAAAACATAGGTTTCTGATCTGCCACACTGACCCTTTTCAATCTTTATATCTCTGCATGCTCCTTGTGTTCTTTCTCTACTTTAATCTCTTAGGATTGTGAGCTGCCTGGGCAGTGGGAAGGAACCTGTGGGCTTCACTTTGTAAAACAGCTCATATGTGTAAGGGACTGTATAATCATTGGAATTGGAGAGGATAAGGTTTCAGTTTCAGGAATCCCACTAAACCGTGTTTAAGGAATGTCATTTATGGTTTACTGTGATGTCGCGTCAAACTAGGGTTTTTCGTAGACAGCAAACCAGCATCAGGACGCCTGGCTTGTATTATTATTATTATTATTATTATTATTATTATTATTATTATTATTATTAATACCCCATCCATCTTGCACGGTTGCCCCAATAACTGGGCAGCTTCCAACATAATATAACTAAACATCAAGCAATTAATGCTAACCAGGGTTTGCTGTGACTCCCGAGCCATAGTTATGGTTCCAGCCCCGCTTCCTAGAGGTACCCACATCCTAGAAATGGGAGGGAAGGGAAGATGGACAGCAAAACTACACAAACTATTCTAAAACATTGTTATATCTCAAACACTCCACAGATAACACCAAAGATTGGTTTGTGCTAACCATAGTTTAGATTCAATCCAAAAGTGCAAATAAGTAACAGTTTGCAACTTTGCATGGTTTTCCCCCTTCCTCAAAAAAATCCCTGTGTACTGTCCCAAGTAGTGGGCTTGATGGATGGAGCAATGACCCAAACCATGACTTGTTGGCTAAGATGTAACACCCAATTACAGTTTACCCAAGCTCTTGTTTATAAGAGCTTGCTCTACTTCCCAGCTTGGTGGCCACCTACATGCCATAATTAGTCATGCAATTTTGATTCATACATTGCAGCAAGTCATAGTTCAATGTTGCACCTGAATCGTCTTGGAGGCCTGATTCAAACCTCATGCAAATATGTAATGGTGGGGAACCAGATAATAATATAGTTCCCATTCCTATCAGCAAAAATGATTTGAATTGTCCAAATAACATCTGGATAGCCACAGGTTCTGTGCCTGTCTGCTCTCCCCACCCCTGAGTTGGAAAGCTTCTTTTTAAGCTACATCTGAACCCGTGGAACTGTGGCTTGTTTAAAATTAGAAGTGAATTCTAGTCTCCTCTTGCTGGCATGTGAAAGGGGAAGGGGAAGCCCAAAGCTTGCAGTGGCTTGTTTAACCTGTTGTAGGTCAAAACAAAAACAAAAAATCTTAAGAGTGAGCCACAGAAACCTGAAATGAATTTAAGTTTGTGCATTTTGATTTATCTATATGTGCAATGGGGCGCGGGTGGCGCTGTGGGTTAAACCACAGAGCCTAGGGCTTGCCGCTCAGAAGGTCGGTGGTTCGAATCCCCGCGACAGGGTGAGCTCCCGTTGCTCGGTCCCAGATCCTGCCCACCTAGCAGTTCGAAAGCACGTCAAAGTGCAAGTAGATAAATAGGTACTGCTCCAGCGGGAAGGTAAACGGCATTTCCGTGTGCTGCTCTGGTTCGCCAGAAGCGGCTTTGTCATGCTGGCCACATGACCTGGAAGCTGTACGCCGGCTCCCTCAGCCAATAATGCGAGATGAGCGCCGCAACTCCAGAGTCGGTTACGACTGGACCTAATGGTCAGGGTCCCTTTACCTTTATATGTGCAATACAATCAATTAGACACACACATACACATATATATATTCTACTAACCAGTCCCACCAATTCAAGGATTTCCTCTTACACAACAAGACACCTGCCTCCCACCCAATGCTGCTCCAGAGGGTTGGGGAAAATCCTTGGACAGATTTAAGGGGACACACCAACAGCAGAGAGGGGGCAAATGTTCTGTTGAACAAGCAGAAATCCTTGCGCTGTCAGAACAATGGCCTTGGTGTGGTGTTGGATTCCGTCCTAAGCTCTCCCCCCCTCCACTTTTTAAACCTCAAATGGTTAACACAAGCAGGAACACACAGGTGTGCTCGCCAGGGCGAACATACATTTCAATCTGGCTAGCACCTGCTAAAGTGCCGAGTGAAAGTTGGGCACGGAGTGAGCCTTGTATGGAGGTCTGGGAGGGACCAACAAACTCCTGCCCACTCCCCCAACGCTTCTGAACACTTAAAAAAAAAAACACCTTAATAAGGGCATGATTGGTAGAAAACACACATTTTGTGTTGGGTGGCTTCCTAGGGTTTGTGGACCTGAGAAGATAAATGTACAAGTGGGCAAACGGATTTCCTGAACTTCTTTGCAATGCTGTTGCAGCAAAAGGAATATTTGACGTTCTTGTTTTTATTTTTTAATACTCACAACAAAATCCCTTCCTCTGCAGAGCACTTCCGCCGGGACTCCGCTGTGCGGGCTGGAGGTATCTTTTGGATAGAGGACATCGCTGTTTTGTTAAAGACAAACCATTTATTAACCATTTATTAACCTCAGGGCGCCACAGTGCAACCCAATAATAACGCATGTACAGAAATTCCAAGCACCCGTCCAACGGCACCTTGAAACGCCGCCTGGGATTGCAAGCCACCAGCTAAAGGCATTCCAAGGAGAAACCAAAGTGCTTTGTATGGATTAAAGCCGGAAAGAATTTCACAATAGTGAAAGCTACACAGAACTGCATGTGACACAACCGGTTTCTATTTGGCAGGGTTTTGAAAGAACCAGAAAGGTGTGCAATGCAGGTGCGTACAATGACGGCATAGTAAATAAGTTTAAAACTAAATTTTAAAAGAAAAGAAAAAGAGGAGGAGGAAAAAGAAGTAGTTCTACAGTTCAGGTCTACGTAAAAGCGTCTCCCTCTGATCAGAAACTTCCAAGGAGAACCTTGCATGAGGTTCAAGGTTATCGCATTCACTTACAAGGCCATTAATATAATAATAATAATAATAATAATAATAATAATAATAATAATTTATTTATACCCCGCCCTCCCCAGTCAAAAACCAGGCTCAGGGCGGCTCACACCAACAGAATTACAATAAAACATAAAACAATTAATTAAAATACAGATTAAAATACAGTATTAAAATTTAAAGTGCAGCCTCATTTCAAGTAGTCCATAAATCCATCCACGAGGGAGGAAAAACACAGGGGTCAGGCTGAGTCTAACCCAAAGGCCAGGCGGAACAGCTCTGTCTTGCAGGCCCTGCGGAAAGATGGCAAATCCCGCAGGGCCCTGGTCTCCTGGGAAAGAGCGTTCCGCCAAGTTGGGGCAGTACTGAAAAGGCCCTGGCTCTAGTAGAGGCCAATCTAGCTATCTTATGGCTCGGGATCTCCAGAATATTGTTGTTTGTGGACCTTAAGGTCCTCCGCGGGGCATACCATTAACAACTTTGGTCCAGGATACTTCAAGGGTCACCTGATTGCTTATATCCCTGCCTGATCCCTAAGATCTTTGGGGGCCGGGAGTCACTGTTTATGATCCTGCATGGCTCAGGTGCATGGTCTGTATCCAACAAGGAGCCAGCTTGAAAATATGCAATGGGCACACAGGCATTACACCTTTGTCTCAGATTAACAAACTGTCATGCTTTCCATTGTGTGCTATTGTGTTTAAAGCTGTAAAAAAGCAGCAGCAGCAGCAACAAGAGCTGCCGTAATCTGAACAACAGACCGGCTTGCTTTGCAAGGGGTGAGTCCCCCAAGAACAAAAGGCATTTTTACCTTTTCACAACCCAGTTTCCCTGCACCAACAGCGCCACCTGCTGTATGCACCGCAAGGCTGCCGTAGGATCCGTCCCAGAAGCCAAGAGGCTCATCAGATTTGCAAAAGCGATGACCTTCACTGCAGGAGGGGGGAAATCAGAAAATGTAAACACTCCTTAGAGATTCAAATACCTAAGTCAAGGATGGAGTCCCGGTGACCTTCCAAATGTTGCTGGACTGCAAATCCCATTGTCCTTGGCCATGCCAGCTGGGGCTGATGGGAGCTAGAGTCTAGCAATTATCTGGATGTCCGCAGGCTTTCCAATCTCTGACTGAAGTAAAAAGTTCATAGGATAAGAGAGCAAATAATTGCAAGCAGTGGACTATGGCCCATCTGCTCTATACATTTAAAGCATCATCATACCACTTTAAACCATCCTAGAATCATAGACCTGAAGAGTTGAAAGAACCCCTGGTAATGCAGAAATCTTTTGCCCAGCATGGGTCTCGAACCCACAGCCCTGAGAAGAGTCTCATACTCAACTGCCTGAGCTATCCCAGCTTCCCCCAATGAATCCTGGGAGCCGTAGTTTGTCAAGAATGCTAGTTGTTGTTGGGAGACCCTTATTCCCCTTCAAAGAGCAACAATTCCTGGGAAGAGGGATGGACTGTCAAACCACTCAGGGAATTCTAGCTCTGTGAGGGGAATTGGAGTCTCCTAGCAACTCTCAGCACCCTTAACAAACTACAGTTCCCAGGATTCTTTGCTGGAGGAGGGGAGCCATGACTGCTTCTAGTGGCAAGATACTGCTTTAAATATGTTTTTCAGGTGGGGCCCGGTGTCTCCCTGTTTAATATGGCAGGCTGCATCCATTAACCAGGAAGCGGGAGCAGGAGGGGCTGGTAATGCAGGAAGTCAAAAGAGTTCACAGAGGCCGTGTGAGTTGCGTAATGTCGAAGAGCGTACCGTTTCTCATCAAGATCTTGATCTGGTCTGCAAGGGGCAGAGTCCTCAGTTGAGCCATGGAAAGCACATTACTTGGGGCTACAGGCTTGTCCCTATGTAGGGAAAGAAAGGTACCATTTGGGAAACCAACACAGAGAACTGAGTGAGGTTTGGCAATTTATGGAAAGCTGCCCTCCCCCCATTCAGCAAGTGTTTTATTTCATTTATACTCCAAGGAGCTCAAGGCGACATACGTGGCTCTCCCCCTCCCCTTTCCAGCCTCGCGACAACCCTGCAAAGTAGGTTATGCCGAGCAACTAGTTACAGTGGTGCCTCGCTAGACAAAATTAATTCGTTCCACGGGTCTTTGCTTATAGCGAAAAATTCGTCTAGCGAATCCTATAGGAATGCACTGAATTTGTTTTTTTTGCCCATAGGAACGCATTAATTGAATTTCAATGCATTCCTATGGGAAACCGTGATTCGCTAGACGAATTTTTCGTAAAACGCATTCATCTAGCGAGGCAAGCTCCACTCGAAAAATCCTTTTGTTAAGCGGAAATTTCGTTAAGCAGGGCATTCGTTAAGCGAGGCACCACTGTACAGGTTAACCAGTTAGCTGCATGGCAAAGTGGGGACTTGAACCCTGCCCTCCCACTCTTAACAACTACACTATATTAGCTTGGAAGAAACCAATCAGCCGGGGGGGGGGCATGGGAGCAGGAGATGCGACAACAGTTATTACGAATGGGAACAGGTCAGCTTCACAGAAAACGCCCCCTGCTTGATTTGTTTGCCTGCCTAGAAAGCAGGCTCCGGCACAAGGCAATATTTACATTTGTTGCCCCGCCCACTACTGGCACGCGGCCCCCGGAAGATGGGTCAGAATGGAATGTGGCCCCTGGCTTGCTTACTTTTCATCTTCCACACTCGGAGGCACCAGCATCATCAAGTACTCACTGCGGGAAAGAGAAAGAATAGGTCACATTGCTGGCCTGGAGAAGGGATAGCCAACATGGCGGCCTGGACAACAGTTCCCATGATCCCTTGCTGGGGTGGCCGATGGTGAGGGCTGATGGGAATCGTGTTCGGAAATATCTGAAGGGCACCAGGTTGACTACCGCCCCCGCCCCCCAGTCTAGGGAATCTTCATTCAGAAACTCGTCTCCCATTTTGCCTTCCCACACGCAAGGAACACGAAACCTGCCAGGACAGCTCATTGGAGCCCTAGGGGAGCAGCTGTGAGAAAGTAACAGCAGCAAACATCATCTGGGGAGACGGTAGCAGTGGCAGAACTAGGCCCATGGCATTGTGAATTGGCCATTTAACTTTGAAGAGGTGGGAAAGCCGACAGAAAGTCTACGTATACAAGCTTTTTTTCAGGCCTGGAATTTATTAAATGCAGGGGACGACGACTGCAAGCATGCTAATAAAGAATGCATTAAAAGTGCGCCTCTGATCCCCCGACTTCAGAACTGCCCCTAACGAAACAATTCAAGGAATTAAAAGAAAGACCTTTTACCTTGGAGATTTAATTAATTCAGTGTTCCCGGCCATGCCATGACCTTGACTAAACAAATACTGGCGCTCGTGTTCGGAACGGCTGTCCTAGGAAAGAAGGGGTGAGAAGCCCAAGATTCATGATGGGGTACAGATTCCAAGCAATCTTTAGAGACCTAAGGGCTACTCTGTGAACAACTGCTCAGATCCCCGCCGTGTTTTAATCTCCACGTTTGTCCTGTATAATATGAAACAGAATAGCTGGCATTCCCCTTAAATTGCTGTAAGATACACTTGAAGGGGTTTTGAAAGCAAAGCTTCCCCCCCCCAAAAAAAGTCCTGTTGGATGCACTGAGAAAACCAGAAGTATATGGACACTTCCTGTGTCACACATCTCTTAGACCAGTGCTGGTCTGCGAGCCACCTGTTTCTGGTTGCAGTAACTCCACCACAGCCCAGGTTGGGTGGAATGCTTCAAGGATCACAGAAATCATAGAATTGTAGAGCTGGAATGGACCATGATGCTCATCGAGTCCAATTCCCTGCAATGCGGGAATGGTTCTGCCCAACGTGGGGCTCGATCCCGCAACCCAGAGATTAAGAGTCTCATGGTCTACCAAGTGAACTGCTTCCTTGGCACAATTGTTGGGGTGGGCGGTGGGGAGGTCAGTCCATCACATCATACAGCATGAGAAGCACTGCCCTGGCCTACGCTAGCAAACAGTCTTCAAGTCCCCTCTCCCCACATCATCGCAAAAAGGTACTAAAAAAGGGGGAGAGAAACACTTCACAAGTATTACTTAGGCTTACTTGGAATTAATCTCTAATGTATTCAAGAATACACACTATTTTAATATTTATTTCACTTATGAATGGCTTCCCATCTTGAATCAAACCATGTCACAACATAAAACAAGTTATAACATTCTTTCTTTTTAAGTTTTTTCTTTCTTTCCCCTTTCTCTCACTTTCTCTTTCTTTAGCTTTAAACTTCCCTTGTCTTTTCCTCCTCCTGACTCTGTTCCCTTTTAGACGAAGTAGCTGTTCTATCTCAATGCATTATAAAATTATACTTTGCAATGGGTATGTATTTTTATATATCTTTGAATAAATAAATTTAGAACGGAGAAAAAAAATAAAAGCAGCGAAAACATTTGCATATATAAAAACAAATTTAAAACAACAACGGGACCTAGGTAAAATCAGTTCAAATCCGAGACAGAAGCCAGCTGGGATAAAGACCTTAGGTGGTTTGTTAAAAGAGGGACATCTTTAGCAATTGCCGAAAAGACAACATAATCATAGAGTTGGAAGGGGACCTGAGAGTCATCTAGTCCAACCCCCTGCAATGCAGGAATGTGCAGCTGCCCCATACAGAGAAGTAGACTTTTACAGGAACAGGCTGACAGTATCACAGGGACCCCGAGAGTTAGTCTAGCCCAGTGGCCTTAAATTAATCAAGGCCCGACTGCATGCAACTGCAGCTCTCTGTTTATTGCAAAGGGGGCAGTGTAAAATGTAAAACTCACTGTGCAAACACTCGTCTATTTAGCATATCCACTTTTGCAGCTTAAATACAAGCACATGCGCCCAGACGCCTACCTTTAAACCGTAGTAATGCAAGTGAGCCCAGTGCTCCTCCGCCTGCCTCTTCTGCAGGAACTCGTAAGACTGAACCCGACGTTGCCGGGCCTGTTCCGACTCGGGGCGGGAAAACCTCACCTGGAAAAGGCGTCATATCCCCATGATTAGCCACAGGATCCAAGCGCCAAAAATATCAGACAGAAGAAACCTAGTCAAACCCACAATCCCATGTATGGAAATCCTCTCTGAGTCCACAGTGGTACACAAGGATTTTAAAATGTACTGAAGCCAGAAACCTTGTTCGTTTTTGAAAGGACTATCTCAAAGACATCAAGCTGCTGGAGATGCGGCAGGGATAATTCTTCCCTAAAACGTTTATTTGTACAATGTCCTACACTGAAAAAATTCTGGCAGAATAGAGACAATCAACATGACTTTAACAATATTTGGAATTCATTTTTATAAATACCATATTAGATTAAGGTCTGGTTAACTAACCCCCCCCCCCCGGCCCTGTGGAACGCCCTCCCATCAGATGTCAAAGAGAAAAACAACTACCAGGTTTTTAGAAGACATCTGAAGGCTTTTAATGTTTAATAGATTATTTCATTTCATTTTTCTGTTGGAAGCCGCCCAGAGTGGCTGGGGAAACCCAGCCGGATGGGCGGGATATAAATAATAAATAATATATTATTATTATTATTATTATTATTATTATTATTATTATTATTATTACACAATCTCTTTTTTCTTTTTCATGCTGTTTTGTTTTCTGCATGGGCACTTGTTTCTTGTTTCTTCTTCTTCTTTGTGTCTTCTCTTACTCTGTGCACTTGTAATTCTGTACTTTTTAGTTTTCAATCAAGAACATACAATTTAAAAAATAAGACCACCAACCAAGGAGCCACCAAAATTACTGGCAATGCAGCTGCGGCTGGCACCACTGCCTTGCACTTTTTCACAGCTCCACCTGTCATTACTCCTGTTTTCCGGGAGGAAAAGGGTTTCTAGCCCTCATGGCTGATGAGGACTTGCCTCTACTTTCCTACGCTGTTCTCACCTATGAATTACTTCCAGATTCTTTTACACAGTCCTTTTATGCAGACTGAGGCATCACACCAAGTTTTCTATGTGCAGGGCAAAAGGCACAGAGCAGCATTACGATATCCCTCGCTTCCTTGTCTGAAGTGGTGACACCCAGAGATACAGGACTATATGCTCAAGGGTGAACAGGATGGGAGTCACAGCCCAACATCTGGGGCTGGTGCTGAAGGACATTGTCTAGAGCAGTTTTTCAAAGAGGGCCAAATTTGATGAAGTGAAGGGCCATGAGGGCCCACCAAAGTTGTTGACCTTTTTTTTAGGATTGCAGAATTTTTTAGGATTTTACACAGGGGCTGGATTGGACCCAGAAACAGATTTTGGTCATGCCTGGTCTAGGAGAACACTGTCCTAGCATACTCAAGAAGGTTCTCTGGCGAAGGAAGAAGCAGAAGGCAACTTGTGGGAGACCAGGAAGTTAGAAAAAGGGATGCGACTGATAGGAAAGGGAAGATGAGACTCAGCTGATCAAGGAAATGGGTTTGAAAGGTTGGGTCTAATGCTCCCCCCCTCACTAACTCCATTCCCTTAGTCGCATTTCTCAAACTTGGGTCTCCTAGCTGTTGTTGGACTACAACTCCCATCATCCCTGACCACTGATCCTGCTAGCTTGGGGTGATGGGAGTTGTAGTCCAACGACAGCTGAGGACCCAAGTTTGAGAAGCACAGCCTTAAAGCAAGGAAGTTGTAGCCTCCAGTCATTAGTGAACTCGGTCCCAGACAGCATGGCCGAAGGGCCAGGGATTATGGGAGCTGTAGTGCAAGAGCAAAGGGAAGGGCTGCAGCTCAGCAGTAGAATATCTGTCTTGCATGCGGAAGGTCCTTGGTTCAATCCCCGGCGTCTCCAGGTAGGACTAGGAATACCCCCTGCCCAAAACCCTGGAGAACTGCTGCCAGTCAGTGTAGGCACTACTGAGCTTGATGAACCAATGGCATAAAGCAGGTTTCTATGTTCCTTACATCTGGAAGAGTTGTAGTTTTGCCACTCTTGGTTAAAGAAACACGGGAAGTTCACAGAGGGAGGGGCCTTAGCTCTGTGGCAGCATGTTGCAGGTTCAGTCCCCAGCTTCTTCATCTAAAGAAGCTGCCAGTCAGAGTAGGCATTACTGGGCTAAACAAATAGTCCAAGCTGGTACAAAGCAGCTTCCTACATACATTTCTAGGCTACAGATTCTGAAGTGCTGCTAAATAGGGAGTTTGGGCCTACCGTGATCTGCTTGACGTCTTCTTCTGCTTCATCTTGGGAAGAATCGCCAGCTGTTATAACAAGGGGGAGGGGAGCATGAAAATCACTACTAAAATGCCTTGACAGCCAACATTTCTCCAGGCAGGTATTTGTGATCTCCAAGATGGAAGCCACCGCATTTTCTGGAGTTGCCAGGGGAACCTCAGACAGGGGCGGGAGGACTTGTTTCAGTCCGAGGGCCGTTTTCCATTCTGAATGGCCTCCTGAGGGCCACATGCTGGTGGTGGGGAGGATCAGAGGCCAAGAAGGGGCAAAGCACCAAATGTAAATGTTGACTTTGGTACACAGTAGGTTACACACATTCACACATCCCTCCTCGCATCCTCCACCCCAACAAGCCAGTATATGTCCCAACCAGACAAATATGCTTGGGGGTTCGAAGCAGGGGCAGGTGAGGCCTGAGGAGAATCCCAAGACCCAGGTATAGAGGCATACAGCGCAAAGACACTATTTAAACGTTAAAGGGGGCTTGTGAAGAAGGCGCAGCAGAGACTATATTTTTTGAGAATTTTAAGGAAAAACCATCTTCCACAAAAGCTGCTGCTTGCCTTCTATCACTGTGCCATACAGAGCGTGCTCACATACAGTTTATGTGTGTGGTACGGAAGCTGTACTTCTCAGGATAGCAGGGCTGTGCAGAATTATTAAAACAGCAGAGAGCATTATTGGCTGCTCACTCTCCACCTTAGAACAAATCTACACCACCAGGTGCCATAGAAAAGCACTAGGCATATCAAGAGATCCAACGCACCCTGTGTTGTGTATTGAGTCAAAGGATTTCTTTGAGCTCCTGCCATCGGGACGGAGATATAGAACAATGTAGGCAAGAACGAGCCGTCTCAGGAACAGTTTCTTCTCTAGAGTGATTTTGGCCTCAAATGGAAAGCCTGGACTTTGAAGTCATCTCATTTTACTTGTTATTTTGTATTATATTTACTGTTTTTAATTAGGTTTTGTAATTTTGGATTATGCAGAATGTTTTATCTGAGTGGATGTAGCAACTGAGTAATTTTGTCGTTCCCACAAGGGGACAATGACAATAAAGATATCTTATCTTAATAACAATGATAATGACAATTTGTTCTTTAGTATATAGCTTCCAGCTCTGTGTGTAATAAATACATAGTCATCACTGAGTTATCCCTTGATGGGATGATCCTCCACAAACACACTTTTGGAGCCGTCCAAGCCTGTAGCCGTTTGCACCCCAAAAGAGGAGCTCTGCTGGATCAGGCCAGTGGCCCATTTGGTCCAGCATCCTGTTCTCCCAGGGGCCAACTAGACTCCTCGCGGGGAAACCCGCTAGCAGGATTCGAGCACAGCAGCACCCTCTGTCCCCGCAGCTTCCAGAAACTGGTATTCAGAATCACAGCTGCCTCCTGACTATGGAGGAAGAACAGCCATCATGGCTAGTAGCTGTCGACAAGCCCTCTCCTCCACGAAATTTTTCTGATCCTCCTTTTAAAGCCATCTAGGCTGGCGGCCACCGCTGAGAAAGGCCCACAATCTAACTAGCCAGTCGACAGAGAAAGCCCAGCAAGCCACTCACGCTCATTAGCAGCTTCCCGCTCTCTGTATTTGGCATCCGCTTTGTCCAAGTAGGTGAAACTCGGCCTCATTTGCAGGATTCCATGGAGAGGCGTAAGGTGGAGCTCACCTGGAGGAAAAAGATGGACATTTTCACAGCCATTTTCACTTTCCAGGGTGGAAATAAGCAAGCAGAGCCACACTCCTGAGCACACAGGCAGGACGATGGAAATACTGTCGCCAATCATCTCATTAACAGAATCCTGACATTTTTTAAATCCGTATGTGTGTGATTGCTCAAGTATTTGAATTGTTAAATGAATGGTGAGGAATTTGTGGCCCTTCGGGAGCATCTGGACTAGTATTTATTCAGTGAATTTCTTTATTTCAATTATTTAGTAAATGTATTTGTTCATATCACGCCCATCTTCCTAAAAGGAGCCAAGGACGGCAAACAGATCCACAAGTGAAAAACAAAAACTGTAAACATTCTAAGAACAATTACAGTTCTAAAAGATTCTAAAAGCATATGTCAAAGCAATAAAAATCTTTTAGAAATAAAATAAAAGCAGTCATCGTTTAAAACATCCAATGATCTCGGATTTGCCAGGAACAATACACTTCAGCCACCAAATGCCTGTGTCAACAGGAAGATTTTCAAAAACCTCCTGAAAGTTAATAAGGATGTAGACAGATGCGCCTCAATAGGGAGGGCATTCCACAACTGGGGAGCCACCACTGAAAAAGCCCTGCCACAGGTCAAAACCAATGGTGCCACCACCAACAAGGCCTCACCCGCCAACTGTAGCATCAAGATGGTTGATACTGAGGAAAGCGCTCTTTCAGATACTTGGATCCCAAGCCATATAGGGCTTTGCATGCTAGTACAAACACCTTGAATTGGGGCTGGAAGCTCACTGACAAACTCCCATTATGGCCAGGCTGGCTGAGGCTAACAGCATTTTAGAGTCACTTGGAAGGCCATAGGCTCCCCATCCCTTCTACCAAAATTGGTACAAGTCTTGAGAATTCAAGTGTCAACCTTTTCTACTTTTCCTTCTTTGTTTGTTTGTTACACGAGAAAATATTTGATAAAAGCTAAATTTTAAGAAAGTAACCTTTTCTGTAGATTGCAGCAGCATATCGCGATATGTTACTGGTCGTCTGTGAGGAGGAGAACGTTTGCTTGTCCATCATCTTCCTGCAAGGACATGAAGTTGCTTCAATTATATCTACCAGAGCAGTGGTATTCTACTAGCAGGTCACAGCCCAGAATCAGACCCCATTCACTGCTTTTTAAGGAGAAACAAGGGGAATGTGCACTGTACAAATGTATACATTCTAGTTATGCACTGCATGTCTGCTCAGAAGTAAGGCCGCAGAGTTTGCCCCCAAACATGTGCGGGATTGCAATCCAAGGCCCAGTTCAATGTTAACAACTTGTAAATTACATAACCCAGAGCTTTCCAAACTGTGTGTCACCACACATTAGTGTGATGGCTGCAGTGTGTAACTGTGTTGCATGAATGCTCTTCCATACTACTCCCAGGACTGGAAAGGGGTTAGTTTGCTAGTAAAACTGAATTATCGTGTCGGGAAATGACGCAACACTGAATTACTGTGTTGCAAAATGATGTACACCTAAAATGTGTGTCACTAACATGAAAAGTTTAGAAAGCTCTGACATAACCAATAAGCCATGGTCTTTCAGATTGTGAATGAGTATTGGCCCCATGAACTTTCTCCCGGAGTATCGCAATTCTATGCTTCCTGAGTTTCTCAAACCATCGTTTACACTGAAACTTGAACCAGGAAACTGTGGTTTAGATTCCCAACTTCAAACCAGAATATGAAGTCAAGTTTGGGGACAAGGGATAACAAAGACACAATCAAGATCTTCACATCTAAACCTGGCTTCTCCACCCTGGAAAGCTGGGGGTCATCAATGCCAGCTGTTGTTTGATATCTCTATCACACATACACAAACAATAAAAGGAGTTCTTTAGGGAAGACGGATGGCTGCTAAACCAGTATGTCTACTATGGAAATGCACTCCAAGACAGAGGGAGAAAAGGGAAGAGGAGGAGAAAGAGAGACCTACGTCTAAGTAATTAAGTTTGGACCCAAAGATTCAGATAGAGGATGACGATTGAAAGCAACTCTACTAGAGAAAATAATGATGTGTAGAACGGGTGGAAGGTTGTTCTGTGTCCAGAAGAGGGAAAGAATCCAGACATATCTTTTTACACGTGATAAAAGAGCCACAGGTTGAGCAGCTGCAACACAAATTGCTCAATTCATGTATGATAGCTCAGCTTTCAGGCAATATGCGTATTTAGATTTTAACACGGAAATCAGCGTTAATATGGGTCAGGCCATTGGTCCATTCAGCTCAGTATTGTCTACTCTGACTGGCAGCCGCTCTCCAAGGAAGGCAGGAGCTTTCCACAGCTTTCTCTGGAGGTACGAGGGATTGAAACCTGCAAAGCAGATCCTCTGCCGTCCCCCAGAACACTCAGTATCTTATATTCAGGAAGCCGCTTTATGCCAAAAGCCAGACCCAGTGGTCCATCTACCTCAATATCACCAACACTGGCATGCAGCTGGTGCCCACATTTTGTAGACAAGGAGTCTCTCCTAGGAGATGCCAGCGATGGGCGTTTTAGGGCTTTGGCGTCTCGGTTACAGGCCCAGCACATCTCCACTGCCTCACTCTGCTGGCCAAGCAATGGTGGCGTCAAAACCCAGTTCCTTGAGCTATAGCAAAAATGGTACTTACGAGGAATACGTGTTCGTTTCATCTGCACACGTGCCATCGACGTTGAGCGCGATCTGCTCTCCTTTGCTGCGGCAGTAATTGGGGTTCAAAGTGTCAATGGCCATTTCCAGCTCAACCTAAGCACCAGTAGATCAACAGAACATTGACAATTAATAAGCAGAACAGAATAATTAGGGGAAGATGAACCAAAACACAAAGTGTCCGATTAAAATCTGTAACAGTAACTGTAAGCCTGTATTAGGAGTGAGGGATATTTTTTTATAAAAAAGAAGATGTGTTTAAATCTTTTTTAAAAAAATATGCATTAGGTTTTCAAGAGCGACAACATACAAAAGCAAATGCTATTCTAGACTGCATAAACCAAAGAATAGTGTCCAGTTCAAGGGAAGCAAGTGTACCGCTCTATTCTGCCCTGGGCAGACCACACGTGGAATACTGTGTCCAATTCTGGTCACCACAATTTAAGGAGGATGTTGGCAAGCTGGAATGTGTGCAGAGGAGGGCAACCAAGGTGATCAAGGGTCCAGAAAACAAGCCTGATGGGAATGGTTGACTGCTTCGATCGGTGGAACTGGCACATTTACAGGTGCCACATAATACTCTCACTGCATCTGTAGCAACTCAATTGTTTTAGTGCGGCAGCACCGAAACTTTGGAACTCTCTGCTTATTGATACCGGGCAGGCGCCTTCACTTATTATTTCCGGCACCTGCTGAATCCATTTTTATTTAGACAACCCTTCTCAGGTGGTTAGAAAGTTTGTATGAGTTTTAATTTGTTTCAAGTCTATTCTACTGTGGTTTGTTGTGCTTTTCATTATGCTGTAAATATTTTAGTGGTAATTTTATTGTTTTTATCCTTTTTGTAGATCGCTTTGAGGTTTTCTCCTATGATCAAGAGGTATACAAATTCTATGAAATAAGAAATAAATCGCCAGACAACTTTGTACATCTAGCCCAGGCGTCCCCAAACTTCAGCCCTTTTGGACTACAATTCCCATCATCCCTGACCACTGGTCCTGTTAGCTAGGGATCATGGGAGTTGTAGGCCAAAACATCTGGAGGGCAGCAGTTTGGGAGTGCCTGATCTAGCCCAACACAGTCTCCACGTACTGGCAGCAGCCTTCAAGGGTTAAGGATGAAGAATGTCCCCAGCCCTACCTGGTGATGGCCCACCCCGGCTGTCCTAGGTCTGGCACACTGACTGCAGTGGCTCTACTAAGCCATAACCTTTTTAAAACAGCTTGATTTGGTTATTAAACAACTTTTTTTATAAAAAAAGAGAGAAGGAGAGAGAATAAGCTCAAACCTTTTGCTGCTTTGGCTTTATCTTTGCCGAAAGATGAGTTACGTCGTCATACGTCATCGAAGCTGGGCGAACGGGATACTGTGAAAACACAAAGATGTTGCTGCTATTAAGGCTAAAACAAGCCACTACTTTTGGTGCAAGAATGGGGGAAACCTGTCACTGGGGGCATTCACATGGGTGGGTGAGAAGAGGCAGCCTCCTCGCAATGAACCATGATTTCCAGCTGAAATCCAATGTTGAATAAGAGGACTTCCCTTTCCTCTCCCCAATTTCGTTTTGGGGGTCCCACCCAACCTTCTGGAGCAGGGGAGGTGAGCAGAGGGAGAAGCCCTGTTGAATGAGCACAATAGCCACAATGGATACAACCCGATATTTGTAGGATTTGAGATTTGCTGGCACCCTTCTCCTCACTGTTAGAAACTAGCCTTTATATCTTTAGTTGGGAGTGTTTGACCTTGTTGCCCGGACCCCACCTGTGCCTCTCACTCTCCAGATGTTGAATTACAACTCCTACCGACTCTGATCACTTGGCCATGCTTGGTTTGAAGTGACAAGGGTTGGAGTCAGGAGTGACTCATGGGGTGGGGGTCGGTGGAGGTCAGGCAAGGTCACAGGAAGCTTGGGGAAGCTCCAGGTTGTCACTGGGGCTCCCACAGATGTCTGCGCACCCGGCCTCCAATGAAGCAACGCTGGCTGAAGTCTAACATCTGAAGGAGAACAGATTCCTTGGCCCCTGCTTCCTTTAAACAGGTTAATTCAACAATTAAAATACCTGGAACAGATACAGCTTCTCTGACAGACTTTTGGCCAGGTACACATCAATCTAACAAAAGGAGGGAGATAAAAAAAAAGGCATGTTACATTTTATTTAGCGCCTAGAAGTTTACAAAATCATCCCCAAGAACGATACAACCCTCTTTGGCAGCCACTCAGGCTCAGCACCATATTTATTTGGGCTTCATCATGGAGCCCAACCTGAACCAATTACTCGCCGCTGATTTCCGTGGCCAAAACCACCACAAAGCTGAAACATACAATGTTCTTTAATCTGTCCCGAAGCCAATGCAAATGGAAGACATGTATCTATTTACCTCCTGTATAATTGGGTCATCTTCTTCATTTGCCATAGTAGCATGGAAAGAAAAGTGGTGTTGCTAGTATTGTTTCAAGAGAACTGGAAAAGAAGAAAGAGAAATCACCAAAATTCAGTTAAGCCAGGACTATTTTTTTCTCCTTTGTTAGCAAACTTGGCATAACAGCAGCTTGATGTGCAGAACTTCATGAGTGGTAAAGTTTGTCTCCATGATGTGTAAACAAATAATGATAATAATATTTACCTGCTAATGAGCTACCATAGCAGAAGAGCTGAGAAGTCAGTTCAGAGATGCAAGAGAATAGGACAATGACTTGGGGAGAGGAATGGTCTGTCTTTGTTTTTTTTTAACATATATGAACATGGCATACGACCCAGCAACACCTCCCCCAACCCCTGGCAAAGTGGTGTAGTGGTTAGAGTGTTGGACCTGGGAGACCAGGGTTCAAATCCCTGCACAGCCATGAAACTCACTGGGTGACCTTGGACCAGTCACAGTCAGCCTAACCTACCTCACAGGGTTGTTGTGGGATAAATTAGGAAGGAAGAGAACCATGGATGGCACCTGGAGAAAAGGTGGAGTAAACGTGTAAAAAATAAATAATAGATATTATTGGGTTGAGGTAAGACTTGATCCTCATGGAAGTGTAGCATTGTTGTTGCATGGAATAGACAGGGCTGTTGTTTTTTATTCAGTCCTTGTATTTTTATGAAAATAATATGTATATATAAGGTCAGCTGCTCAATCTGCAGAATTCAGAGCGGATTAATTTCTTGGCAGTAGCCTGTGAAATGTTAATGCCCACAAAGCTCTGCTGAGCGAAGTGCTGCTACAGGCACAGAAGTAACCAGGGACTGTAAAGGGTGGGGAGAGTTGGCAACCCTAGCAGAGGAATCTACGTATTTGGACAGCCTTCATCCAATATTGTGTTAGGGCAGCGTAATAAATAGAAGCCAATTCAGGAGCCAGGGCAGGTCAGCTGGTCAGTGAGTCACCAATAACTCCCTGGTAAAGCTCATTCATTGTCACTGCAACTGCTGTGCAAGTACAGAGTGCCACTCCCTGCTCTAAAGTAATTTAGCATTGAACAAGCAAAACCCACATTCAACTCCTAAAGGTAAAAGAGCAGCAGCCAAGGATAAGGTGAAAAACAGCCACCCCAATGTCATTTATCTAAGAACCCTTGCGCATATATAAATGTCCCGCCACGACTGCAAAGCTCAAGCTGAACTGGACGAAAATTATTTTCTCTCAGGAGATTTCAACAAGTTTGCAATGTAAGATGGAACTCGTGGCAGAGGGAAACCGAGGTTATTCTATTTTACTAATAACTCCCCACCCCGGTCTGGGGAAAAGAAGCAAGGTGTCCATTGGCACCTGCTCATTAAAAACAAAAACAAAAAATCATTTTCTTGGCAGTGAATAAACCTCCCAAGTCACCCTGATGTAACCATACAGCAGAGAAAGAGGAAACGGATTTTTGCCCTAGCCAAAACAACTCTCTCCCTGATCAGGAGAGAATATTCCCAGGGAAGACTTCAGGAAGGAGAGCCTGAAAAACTCACTCAAAGCATTCATTCCTTTATTATTATTATTATTATTATTATTATTATTATTATTATTATTATTATTCCTGAAGGCTCCTTGCTGGGAAGGAGCGTGGCTGATGCAACTATGCAGCAATGGGAAGGTTTTGCAGAGCTCACATATATTCAGGGAGGCTGCTTTTGGGGTGGGGGTGCGGAGAGAGATGGGGAGCTCTGGATTTCGAACCCCTGGCCTTGTAACTTTTGCTGGAGAGAAAGGAAAAGGAGCGTGAAGGCCCCCTCGCCACATATGCAGTTCACCGCCCCCCTTGAAATGCCCCCTTAGATTTTAGGGCCCACCCACTTTGCTAGGCAAAGATTGCAGTGGCTGGCGCGTGTCTCTCTTCCCCCCCCCCACACCTTACTTTCCCCTCCTGCTCCCCCCACTCCCAAGATTTGCAACAGGGGGAGAGAGAGGGGGAGGGGAGGGGAGGAGGAAGGGAGAGGTAGGATCCACACGACCCGGGCCTTGCAAAATAGACCAGCCTGCTACCAACCCCAGAAGCTTGCAAAAGTCCGGGAAGGGGAGGCAATTCGCCGCTGCGCTGTTTCTCCTACCTCGTGGCTCCAAGGGGTGGAGGGGAGAGGCTGCCTTTCCCGGCCCCCTCCTCCTCCTCCTCCTCGCGGCAACGTGCCTGCAGGTCCGGCGGTGGGAAATCTCAGCCAGCAGCCATGTTGGTGTAACTCCGGCAAGGCACGTGGGAGGGGGGGGGGAAACATCTCGGCTCCTCCTCTTACCCATAATGCTCGCCGGGGAAGCGGCGCTGCTGGGACGCGGGCGCCAGGGGGCGCTGTGTGCGCAGACTTCGCTTTCGTCGCGGAGAAGTTCCCTTTAGTAAAAGGAAGCGAGCAAAAGCGTACTGGCAGCGGTGGGATTCGAACCCACGCCCCCGAAGAGACTGGAGCCTTAATCCAGCGCCTTAGACCGCTCGGCCACGCTACCGAGATGGAGGAGACCGGCTTCCATATCTTCTTACTCATCCCGGTTTGAATTACAGTGATAAAAGTTTATGGTGTTTTTTCCCCCGTTTATTCATTCCTGTTGGAATAAAAGTAATTAATTTCGGTTTTTCCCTCTCCATCAAGGTGTATAGCTCCACTTTTCAGATTTTATTCTTCCCTGTTTAAATGGCAGTAATCACCATAATACTAATGCTTTGATTTAATTTTTCTTCCCCATTAACATCTGAGTCGGCCTTCATTGACAATGTGAAAGATAATGTATTACTTTAAATTTGTTTAATAAAATTTTATAAAAACAAAAACAAAAAAATCTGTGTCGGCCTTCCATATACTTAGCCCTGTTTTAATAATAATCATACATTTATTTCTCCCATCAAGATCTGTCAGCCTTCCATGCTTTAGACATCCCTGTTTAAATCATTACTGATACTGTAATTAAAATTTCCTTCTCTATCCAGATCCCAAGTTCACCTTCCATATCTTATCTGGCCCTGGAATAATAATAATAATAATTTTCTTTTCCTTCACCATCAAGATCTGAGTTAGCCTTCCATATCTTGGTCATCCCTGTTTAAATAATAATTATAACTTTATTTTCCTTCTCCATAAAGATCTGAAACTTGAGACAGGGCTGTGTTTGTGCAGATAGCACAGTGCATGAAATAATATTAGGTGCACTAAAGTTAACGGTTATGCTATGGATCTATTATTATTATTGTTGTTGTTGTTGTTTAGTCGTTTAGTCGTGTCCGACTCTTCGTGACCCCATGGACCAGAGCACGCCAGGCACTCCTGTCTTGCACTGCCTCCCGTAGTTTGGTCAAACTCATGTTCGTAGCTTCGAGAACACTGTCCAACCATCTTGTCCTCTGTCGTCCCCTTCTCCTTGTGCCCTCCATCTTTCCCAACATCAGGGTCTTTTCCAAGGATTCTTCTCTTCTCATAAGGTGGCCAAAATATTGGAGCCTCAGCTTCAGGATCTGTCCTTCCAGGGAGCACTCAGGGCTGATTTCCTTAAGAATGGATAGGTTTGATCTTCTAGCAGTCCATGGGACTCTCAAGAGTCTCCTCCAGCACCATAATTCAAAAGCATCAATTCTTCGGCGATCAGCCTTCTTTATGGTCCAGCTCTCACTTCCATACATCACTACTGGGAAAACCATAGCTTTAACTATACGGACCTTTGTCGGCAAGGTGATGTCTCTGCTTTTTAAGATGCTGTCTAGGTTTGTCATTGCTTTTCTCCCAAGAAGCAGGCGTCTTTTAATTTCATGACTGCTGTCACCATCTGCAGTGATCAAGGAGCCCAAGAAAATAAAATTATTATTATTATTATTATTATTATTATTATTATTATTATTACTATGTGTGACTGGTCAGCTTGGAGGAGGGAAAGCAACTCTATAATCAGAATTAGGCTACTCTTTGGGGAAAGATTCCCTTGATTATTCATCATGAAGGCTAAATGGAGCCTCCATACTCAGAGGCAGTATATCTCTGAATACCAGTTGATGGGGAGACCAACAATTGCCTTCATTGCCCTGCTTGTGTGGACTTCCCAAAGGCATTTGTGAGAGGCAGGATCCTGACCCAGCTGCTCCTCGGCTCTGACCCAGCACCCGATGTTCTCATCAGCCACGGTCGCTAAATAGAACCTGCAGATTCAGAGGCAGCGTACCTTGGAAAACCAGTTGACGGTGGGAGCAAATATCTTGTCTTCATCCTCACCTTGAGGGTCTTCCTGGAGACCATCTAGTTGCCAGAAAGGTTTAAATAACAATGTTTCCAAGTTTCCAAGTTCACACCTAGGCCGCACCTCTGTAGCACATCCAATGTGCAGTTAAAGCACATGGCTTCCTCCAAAGAATCCTGGGAACTGTAGTTTGCTGAGGGTGCCGAGGAGTGTGGCTCTGCGAGGGGTAAACTATAGTTCCCAGTATTCTCTAGGTGCCTGAACTCTCTCTATGCCATTGCCACTTATTTCTCTCCACAGCCCAATGCCAGATTAAACCCTGTGGAGGCCCCGGTGTGTGGGTGTGGGTGTGTGTGGGTGTGTGTGTGTGAGAGAGAGAGAGAGAGAGAGAGAGAGAGAGAGAGATGCTCTAGTGCAGGCATCCCCAAACTGCGGCCCTCCAGATGTTTTGGTCTACAACTCCCATGATCCCTCGCTAACAGGATCAGTGGTCGGGGAAGATGGGAATTGTAGTCCAATCAGGAGGGCCGAAGTTTGGGGATGCCTGCTCTAGTGGGATAACAGTGAACTAAGAACACGATTGTAATTTTCTTTCAAGATCAAATCAATATTATTTTGCTCTGTTGTTGCGTGGCCCCTAAAAGGCATGGGACCCATAGAGAGGCACCGACTCTGCTTATTTGGCAATCTGGCACTGCAAGCGTTTTTGCCCCTTCAGCCAACATCACTCCTTGGTTTGCAGTTTGGTTCAGAAGAAAAGCACTAAGGAGAGTAATTTTGGGGAATTAAGGTGCAGAGCGGATCCTGCACTCCTCACACCATGTCTTAAAAAAAACAACCAAGGCCCTGCAACTTAGTTTCTACAGCTGGGGAAGATCCTTTCTGCTACTGTTGTCATAAGAGACGCAAGAAGGCAATAGCCTCCATGTTGCGCCTGCGGATGGTCCAGAAATCAGCGTGTTTTTACATGAGTAGAATGTGCCCTTTTATTTAAAATGCATCTCTGGGTTATTTGTGGGGCATAGGAATTCGTTCATCCCCCCCCCTCAGCCGCCAAAATATAGTCCGTGCCCCCACAAGGTCTGAGGAACAGTGAACCGGCCCCCTGCTGAAAAAGTTTGCTGACCCCTGGTTTAGCGTATTTATATTTTTAATGAAGAACTTCAGGCAGCTAGTGACTTAAAAAGTCTAATAAATAAATCTCCAGGGTTTTCACACAAGAGACCAACTTTTCATTTTAAAATGTTAATTTCTAGAAAATGACAAGAGATTCTGGGTGCATTTCATCTGGGTGCATGCCATTTGTCACGATTGCTTTAGTTGAGATTCCTTCATTGATGGGGGTTGGTCTAGATGACCCTTGGGGCCCCTTCCAACTCTACAGTTCTATGATTCGAAGCATGGAGATCACGTTTTCTTCAGGAAGTGCTTTCATCCCAGTTCATTCGATTCGATGAAGGGTTGGCAAATGAAAATGCATGCTATATGTATAGTGACTTGCATTTATTCCTCAAGCTTACGATAGGCGAGATGACAAACTAGGTCGGAAGTGTCTCTTTCCCAGATCCTGGAATTATGGGACATTGTACACATACAACAACAGTTAAGGCCTTGGTTGTGCTACCACCAGGGCTGCCCAGTTCGCAGAGACCCGTGACAGGGCCTTTTAGGGGACCTTAAGGATGGGTTAGGGACCCAGGTGGTGCTGTGGGTTAAACCAGAGTCTAGGGCTTGCTGATCAGAAGGTCGGTGGTTTGAATCCCTGCAACAGGGTGAGTTCCCGTTGCTCGGTCCCAGCTCCTGCCCACCTAGCAGTTCAAAAGCACATCAAAGTGCAAGTAGATAAATAGGGACCGCTCCGGCGGGAAGATAAACGGTGTTTCCGTGCGCTGCTCTGGTTCGCCAGAAGCAGCTTTGTCATGCTGGCCACATGACCCGGAAGCTGTCTGCGGACAAACGCTGGCTCCCTCGGCCTATAGAGCGAGATGAGCGCCGCAACCCCAGAGTCGGACACAACTGGACCTGATGGTCAGGGGCCACTTTACCTTTTTAAGGATGGGTTAATCTGCCAGTTTTGTTCTCTCTCATTTTTATGGTTTTCATTACAGGTAGGTAGCCGTGTTGGTCTGGATCGAAGTAAAATAAAAAAAATTCCTTCAGTAGCACCTTAAAGACCAACTAAGTTTTTATTTTGGTATGAGCTTTCGTGTGCATGCACACTTCTTCAGATGGTTTTCAGTTCTCCACATTTCCATGCAAGTTTACAATTTTTAAAAGTCCACATGAAAATGCAAATGTTGGTGCTAGTTTATTCTCATATATTCAATTTTTGGCAAAGGAATTTCCCCTAATACAATACACTTTTGTACATTACTTATATGCATCTTTATGCACACTTTAATCCAGTATAAGCATTATTTTGCACACATTATTTGGCTGCAGAACTGCATTGCAGAATCCAGTTAAGTGCAAACTTCAAAGGATGGCCATTTTAGTTTGTGTTGTTTTTGGAAAGCATGGATTTAGTATGATTGCCTTAATCTTAACTTCTCCCCAACTCCTAACCACCCCACAACAATGTCCTGTCCAAGCCCAGGTCACCAAGGGTGGTTTTTAACTGTATTGTATCCTGCCCAGAGACTGGCAGATTAGAAATACTGTATACTAACTTGAATGAATGAAATAGCACCCTGCTGGTGCAATTCAATGGACTGTCGAGTCCAGCATTCTCTTCTCACAAAAGCCAACCAGATTCCTGTGGGAAACCCACAGAGGGCTTGAGCATTGCACTGCCATGCACTCTACATGGGGCTGCCCTTGGACCTGGTCCAGAAGCTCTAGCTGGTGCAGAATGTGGAAGCCAGACTGCTGCCATCTACACTGGTTATCCATTTACCCCTGATCAAGGTGCAAGGTTTACAAAAACCCTGAACGACATAAGTACATTAGGCACCATCTGAACCCAAATATCCCAGCACAGCCATCAAGATCATCTGCAGGAGCATCACAGATCGTTCTTTTGAGTTGATGAGGCTCGTTTGGTCACACCAACTTTTCATTTCCTTGGACCAGTCCTGTAGAATGCTCTTCCAATTAAGTGACACAGCAGGCATCTTCCACATTCACCTTTAAATGTTTGCTGAAAACTTTTCCATACCATCAATTTATGCAGAAAAAAATTTAACACCCCCCCCCCCCGGTAATAGTTAGCTGATAGTCCGTAATTTCAAATCCTTATGTGGTTTTTATTGTGTATATGCAGTATATGTTTATTGTGTATATGTTTTTATTGTGTATATGGAGGTAATACAGCCATAGCAAAATAGATCAATAATGAAGTCGACATTCCTGACACAAGAGCACCGAAATAAAGACACAAGCCTTGGATAAGATTCTTCTTCATAAATTTATTGAAAATGTACCTATCGCAACATTTTTGAGCTGCTTCCTTTCCGTCAGGCAATGTAAACATGATACAGGAACTCAAGCCTCTTATCCTTTGCAACAAATCTCAGCAAAATCATTAACAAGTTCTGAGTACTTGTCCGTAACCATCAAGTAAAGGTAAAAGGACCCCTGACCGTACCCTCCAGCAATTCTTGCTGTGGAATATGCCCCAAAGATGATCAAACCCAGAAGGAGAATATCTCAAAAGTGAAGTGCTGGTGGCAGCTGAAAGGTGATTTCAGGATTTTTAGGTTAGTAAGTCAGGAAACAAGTGAATTCTCCAAAGAGCATGGACATGGCAAATTAAGGTGCGTAATGAATGAACATTGCAGGGGACTTACTAATAGGTCTTATATTTCTGCAGTGAAGTAGCTTTCATCTCTTGAGTGGCTTGGTACAAAGACAACAAAGTTAATTAACTAATGATTAACAGTCTGCTACTTAATTGAAAGTGCTTGTCACATCAAAAATATTTTCTTAAGGAATGGAGAGCCAGAGGCCCAATAGTTACATGCAGTAGATGCAGTCAGGAGTCTGCAACTTTGGGTTGCAGGTGGGGGAATCACATGACTGAGTGCTCCTCTATACAAAATAAAAAATAAAAAAATTACTCTGCATGTAGAAATCTAGATGCTAGGTCCTAGTTCTAGCCTTCTGCCTGATATCTAGTTTTCTATATACAGTGGACACTCGGGTTGCGAACGTGATCTGGGCAGGAAGCACGTTTGCAATCCGCAGCATTCACAACCCGCAGCGCCGCATCTGTGCACACGTGGGTCACAATTCGGTGCTTCTGAACAAAATGTGATTTAGCACTTCTGTGCATGCGCCGGAACCCGGAAGGAACCCGTTCCGGGACTTCCAGGTTTGGTGCGATGCACAACCCGAAAATGCGTAACCTGAAGCGGCCGTAACCCAAGGTATGACTGTATAGGTTTTTTTAAAAATAAAATAAAATAATGCATGAACATTAAAGCATGTAGTTTGAAGTCTAGATAGAGATTCACCATCAAATCTGCTGCATTTCAGAATTAGGCTTGAGGATTCTGGGAACTTCACTGGGAATGAAGATGTCACTAATGATAATAAAGCAGGTAGAAAAAGGATGCTACCATGGAACAGGTGTGTTCTGTGGAGGGTGGCAGTGGTAGCTAACACAGCAAAGTGATCTCCTTGATATTAAAGTGCTATTATGCTATAAAGTCACACACAAAATAGGAGAAAACTATTAATTGAAGCTCACTCCCATAGAGAAGCTGATTAAAGGGAAAATTCATTACTAATTCCTGTTCACTGAACATGAAGCAGTAAGATGGGCTAAACCTGCGAGGAGCTTTTAATTAACACTGCAGAAGGCCTTTTGCTGAAAAGGGACTCATTTGTGAGTGAACATTAGATGGCTCTTGACTATGGAGAAGGACATTGCTATACAATAATAGTGCTTATTAATTGCTATACTGGATCTCCTTTTAATTTCACTTCCAGCTAATTGCAGAAAAGCAATTCCTCTGAAAGGGCTCTAATGAGGAAGCCATGTCCGTACACTTTCATTTCCATCAGGATATGCAAAAATAGCACCTTATTTGCTACTGTTGTATTCATTTACATCAGGAGTTGGGAATCTTGGGGCTAGGGATCAAATGTGACCATCTGGATTGCTTTGCCTGATCCTCCCCATGCTGTGTGTCCACCCCACCAGGATAAACCCACCTCATGTTCTTCTCCACACCCTCATTTAGTGCTTTTACCTTGCTAGAATGTGTCCTTCAGCTGTGATTGTATGTGTTCTTGCTTGCCTGGATAGATAAATGTGTAGGGTGTGTGTGTGTATGAATATAGCTGGATTTTGTGTGGCTGAAATGTAGTCTCCTGTACAACAGGTAAGTGTCACACTTGTTGCTACTCCCACTTTCACCTCTGGCTCTGCCCAGCACTGCCATACAAACACCCAAAGGTTGCCCATGAGGAATTGGAAGCCCTTGGTCTGAAAAGGTTTCCCACCCTTGATTTATATCTACTTTATTCTGGTGTCCTTGTCATCTGTGTTGGAAAGCCAACTGAGGAATATAAGGAGGCATTAGTTCTTTTCTGCACTGTATACCTCCAAGGATCATTAGGCGACACCTGCCATCAAAGTTTTTTTGGGTTTTTTTTGGACAGCTTGACTTTAACAGTATCCCAGTTTTAATGTAAAGGCTGAGAGTCAAGAAAGCCATCGTGTTAAATTGCACTAAGACATGAAACCCCAGGATTCCATTTCTAACAGGTCCCTTTCTCAGGATAGATGAGTTATTACAATGAACAAAAACAACCACCTGGCAACAACATGCCATGAGCAGAATTTTGTTTCCCCTTCCAGTTCTTCAGTGTATTTCCATTGTTCATTAAGAACTTATTCAAACACACAGAAAGGCATATGGTATGGGTCCTCTCTCACAAGGCTGCATCTCCTCAAAACAAAATGTGGAATATAATTTGCCTGATTGATCAAAACATCACATCTAAATCTCCTTACTCTTCAAAGTCATGAAAGGATTATGAATCAGGCTGAAAGCTTCTAGCTGTTTGCAGGGAGACTTACACAGCACTTTCAAATGTAAACGCTGAGGTGGGACATTTCTCTAAGAGGACTGTTCCTCACGGACCTCTTGAATATTTGAATTGGCTCCTAAACCACAGAACAGAATGAGACTGGAGAGAATCACCTCTCAGGGTTTTACTTTTTAAAGGATTTTAAAAGCTTGAGCAGGGGGGGAAAACAAAATCAGCAGACTGCAGGAAATTGGGAATGGTTTGCTCCATGTGGCATCAGACCAAGTAGTCTACCACCATCCTGGCTCCATGATTAACAGGCAACAGTGGTTGTATGATGAAGAAAGTATCACCCTTGGATGTATTCCTTATTTACAGCTTCTTCCAAGTTCAAAGGAAGGAGGTTCCAGGCTGCCTTCCTGCCCATCACCATAGAGTCAAGAACTGTGGGGATAGAAGGGCCATCTTCCCAAGATCCTCACATCTATTATGTCTTAGACTGGAGGATCAAATCTTGAACCAATAACAAGCATGCATTTCTAACAAAAGAGACCCAAATGCAAAAATATCTGCATTTCCTAAGAGAGGGAGGCAGAGATAGAAGAGGGAAGTAAAACATAAAGCAACTTTCTATTGCGCCTACCATAAAAGTGGATGTCTGCTTTATTTCTTCCAAATGAAGAGACGGGCTTCCCTGGTTGGACCATTTGTACAAAATTATCAACAGCAACTGATATTGCATCTCTGAATGTCAGTAACAGTACATTTCACCGCTCCTGCTTTGTATTTCTGCTCCAACAGAGTTAGAAAAATCGTCATATGAAAAACACAATTATCAGTTAACACCACATTAAAAAACCTTTTTTTAAATTTCCTCCCACCCACCCCCCATGCTCCTTGCACAAAAGAAGAGTATTTTAAAAAAGCATCTATACTAATATGCGCGTACACACACACACATACATACACACAGAAAAAGTCTTGGTTCAAGTTTCATTCCTCCATCATGGCCCAGGCCTCTTCTGCTTTCTGGTAGTACTGGTTGGCCAATCTCCCCTTCATGGCTTGCATAGCAGCTTCTGCAGCTTCAGTTAACAGCTCACCTAAGAAAAATGGGTGGAGAATCACATGGAGGACGTCTCCAGTTAAGAGATGAACGGATCTGTCAGTTTAAGTCATCAATAATCTGTTTCCTGGAAGCAGCCTAGGTGGAGATCCCACTCTTACGGAGAAGCCATCGTTTGTTAACTATGCAAAACTGATGAGATAGGCTCTGGAAGGCTGCGCTTGTAGGCAAACTAACACAACATTGCTAAGTAATCAGAGACAACTGTAAAAAGGTAAAGGACCCCTGAAAGTTAAGTCCAGTTGCAAACAACTCCGAGGTTGTGGCACTCATCTCGCTTTACTGGCCGAGGGAGCCGGCGTTTGTCCGCAGACAGCTTCGGGGTAATGTGGCCAGCATGACTAAGCCGCTTCTGGCGAAACCAGAGATTTCTTTCATTAATTCCTCACCAGAAGAACCTCCTGTTCACTTTTCTTTTCAGAGAGGTATGTTATCCTAACCTCATCTCAATACTCTAGATTTTCTTTTCAGTGGAACCTCTGGTTACATACTGTCCTCCTTGCGAACGCTTTGGGTTACGAGCTCCGCTAACTCAGAAGTAGGTGCTCCCAGTAGCGAACTTTGCCCTGGGATGCGAGTGGAAGTCGTGCGCCGGCGGCGCAGGAGACCCCATTAGCAAAAGTGCTCCTCGGGTTAAGAACGGTTTCAGGTTAAGTACAGACCTCCAGAATGAATTAAGTTTGTAAGCGGAGGTACCACTGTATTTAGATATCATGCCACTAAATTTCTCCAAGGTTTAAAGAAGGTTGTTGTTAACTGTTGCAATTGATCCTACACATTTTACATTTATAAATGAATGAGGATGTGTGGTTCACCTGTGTATTCCTTTTCTCAATGTGATCTTTGGAATGTTTTGAGTGTTTATTTCAGTTTGTTTGTTTTAATGTTCCTTCTGTACAATTATTATTTTTAAAGAAAACAGGATGAAGCACCACATGAAGGGCAGCTCCTGTCAGTTTCGGGTTGTCTCTGTTTTTCATTTTTTTCAATCCTAAGTTTACTTCTCCCCGTTTCCACATCAGTTCATAATTTTAACAAAAATCCTCTTGAAATTTGAATTAATGCAAATAATGCAAATTTCTGCTAACGTACGCATGCATGCAATTTTGCTTAACACACACATTTTTACAAAACAAATACAAAAGCATTTTTGTATATTATTTTCACTGAGATATGCATTTCTATGCAAACGCTCCCCCAGTACAGTATACGCATTTTTGTACACATTCCTTCACTGGAGAACCGCACTGCAGAATTCAGAGAAGTGTAAGTCTCAAACAGTCGGATTCAAGGCAGCTTATAAAGATTAAGACACACAGATAAAACACAGAAAGTGAAAAAAAAATTTTTGGGGGGGGGGGAATCCAGCATTGTACCTGATCTCTGTGGGTCCTTGTCTAGATGAAACCCTCCAGTCATCAACATCTCGGCTTCCCTTGCCAGGAGTAGATACCGGGGCTCATCCTGTGTCCCATCGTATTCCCCTCCTTCGTCATAATCTGTCATGTTCAATGCTGAATCATACCAATGTACGGCTTCCTTCCAGTCCCGGCATCTGAGTAATTAAACAACAAATCAATCATGGAAAACTCCAAGAATAAGGGGAGGGGGGGATATACATTTGGAGCTGCTTAAAGATTTGATCTTGCATCCTGCTGAGTCTTGTTATTCGATCCGCCAAACTCTGCAATAGGGGTGGGCCATCTGGCCACAGGAAAGTGCCCTAATTTCATGCAGGCTTTGGCATATTTCATGTGGGTTAAAACGGAGATGGCACAGATAGAGAGGGAGGAAGGAAGGTGGCAATAAGAGAGAGGGAAAAGAAGTGGTGGCCATAAGGAGGAAAAAGTGGCAGAATGAGAGAGTGAGAAAAAGAAAATGTCAGCATACATTTAAAGCGCTATGGTATCACTTTAAACTGTCATGGCTTCCCCCAAAGAATGATGGGAGCTGTAGTTTGTTAAGGGTGCTGAGAGTTGTTGGGAGACCATTATTCCCTTTATAAAGCTACAATTCCTAAAGTGATTTAAGAATAAACACATCAACACACACACACACCTGCCACTTGTCAGAGACCCTTAACAAAATAGTACCTGTCAGGAGGAAGGTTCATGCCTGTATCAAATGCTCTAGCAACAAGAATCATGGAAGGACGGTCTCCTGCTTCTGATGCTCTGCATAAATAATCAAACCCTTTGATTCTATTTTCCTTGATGTCCTGTAAAAGCAAAAAGAAGGGTAACCATCAATTATCATAGTTCCCATATCTGCTTGTAGAAAAAGCTGAACCAGTGTCAAGAGGTTTTTGTTTGGGATCTTAATCTACTGGAACATTGTGCATCATCTTAATTAAAGATATGGAATGGATGAGTGGTGGAGGGACGGAGTGGGCAACTGTAGGACCTGTAAGGTCAGGAGCCCATAAAGTTTTCCCCACCCTGGAGTGGTAGGAATGTGCAGAAGGCTCAGGGGAAAGCTCAACCAGTTTCTTACACCTAGCTCCTCCCCACAAGCCCTCTTCCCAGCTCAACTTCCACCCCACCTCACCAAATGTCCTCTGTGCATACCACAGAGAAATCAGAGAGGGGGATATGTTTTACTGTAGTGCAGCTGGGCATCAGGTTGCCAGGAAGAGACACTGCATTTGTGGAATGCTGAATGTGACAGCTAACGAGAGGAAGGATGTTGGCATCATTACCATTTCAGAAAACGGGGAGCCTTCCACGCACAATGCAGGGCAAACTGCCTCCTGGGCAGCAAATCAGGGTTCAGCAACAGTATTTGTAAGATACATGGGCAGTGGCTTTGCCCAGGCCAGGCTTTGAAGCAATGTCCAGGGTCCAACTCAACAGAATGAGCGCAAGGGTCCCCTCCAAAATATTTTGAAATACATGTACTACTATGCATTAGCATCTGAGCCCCTCCCCTCTTTAGATCCTCTAAAATTACCTAAATGTACCACAGTATGTGTGTTTGTCTTATTAACACTTCACATCTTAAGGTGTACAGACAAATGTGATTCACAAGAGTCGGAAGCATCCCCAAAGGTCATCTGGTTCAATCCCCTGCTGATGCAGAAACTCCGCTGCTACAATATCCAACATCCCCGACTTCTTTCTGCGTTCATGCTGAAACACGAGTCCGGAGGTGCAGGAATAGTCATGCAGGAGGTCCTGTTTCCTCTCTAGGTTTTGGCAACTTTAAGCACTGCCCTTGCTCACCTCTAGTGTGACCTCAGAGAGAATGTGATGGGGTAGCTGGGAGTACATGAGCCCTAAGCCAACAATGGCTTCCAGCTCTCCACAGTCAGCTGCATGCTCCAGGTGAAAAATGGCCGATTCCTCGTCCCACTCCTGGTCTTTCTCACAGAAACGGCCTGCTTCGTGATACCGAACCATGGCCAAGTGGACCTATGAGACAGAGACATCAAGGGAACGGAAGAAATCAGAAAGGAAGATGACTATGGTAAAGTTAAGAATAACCCGATGGCCTGCTCAGCTCCGCAAAACATTTTCAAGGAATTGTTTTATGATTATGTACGTTACGTCTGCTCTTACATGGAACTGATAGTGGTCTCCCATCTAGGGGGCTGAGCACATCCACGCCGTGTTTAGTGTTAGCAATGCCACCATGCCAGAAGCACCTAGAACACTCACTGGGCATTGTTCCGTGAAACCCTTAAGCAACTTCTTAACCTTAAAAGTCAGCAAGGTAAATTCCTGGGAGTGGAATCACAGGACTATCTTAATACGGCCTAGGTTAATATTTTCCCCCTCCCTCCTGTTCAAGCTGGAGAAAGAGTGATGTGTGGAACATGTTCCAAATGCATGCTCTATAATAAATAATAATATAAATATATATTATTTATACCCCGCCCATCTGGCTGGGTTTCCCCAGCCACTTTGAGTGGCTTCCAACAGAAAAATAAAATACAATACTCTATTAGACATTAAAAGCCTCCCTAAACAGGGCTGCCTTCAGATGTCTTCTAAAAATCTGGTAGCTGTTTTTCTCTTTGACATCTGATGGGAGGGTGTTCCACAGGGCGGGCGCCACTACTGAGAAGGCCCTCTGCCTGGTTCCCTGCAACTTGGCTTCTCGCAACGAGGGAACCGCCAGAAGGCCCTCGGTGCTGGACCTCAGTGTCCGGGCACTCTATCTCACCTAACGCCACCATGTATTTAGCTTGTCTCAGAGGAACACACATGCTGGCCAGAGGAAGAAACAGCACATTTTGAATGCTTTCAAAGTCACTTCTGCACTGCAACTGAGGCTGTATGGACAGACACAGCTTCATTATTGGTGCCCTGCCCAGCTTCTCTTGCTTCCCCTGAATGCAAAAGGCAGCAATATGGATGAGCTGGATGAGCATGGATGCTGGGTGCTGATCCTGAGCCTCCTCAAAAATACTATGAATCCCTCCCCAGGGAAAAAATAAATCTCCTCGCCATTTGCTGCCCCTGAGGAAATAGCAGCAGCTCATCCCTGAGTATTAAGGCCAAACTAAACCTTTTTTTGCTTTGCTTTACTAATTTTTAGTCTCACTGAGCAGCTTGGAAGACTGCGGCTCAAAGAGGGAGGTGTTTAACTCCTTTCTCTGATGCCCTTTCTCTAATCTAAATTGTACTATCCCCGGCAATGCTAACAACTCCATAGTCACCCAGCAAGTTTAAATGCATTGTCAATGGAAAATTAAGTATTAATTGATGCACAGATGGTAGGTTTATTCCTTTTTCTGGCCCTAGAACCAGGCTGGTCCTCTTTACTTAAGGAGACAAGCAATTTATATGAAAACCCTCATCCTTTCTGCAGAGTGAGCCATCGGGGCTCAGGTGATACTTGGTGCCTGCCGGATGCAAGAGACTGTGTGGTGATCAAACCTTCCCAAGGATGGACTTCCCAATTTTCTTCTCAAGCTCCAAGGCATTGAGTCTCTGCACTTCCACCGCCACACAGGAGGGTCTGTGAATGTGAACTCTGGAAGCGTTGTAGAGATTCCATTTCTCCACACTGACCTAAAACAGGGCGAATGCATCGTGACTTGAGTTTGAAACGTAAAAAAAAAGGAAGAAAAAGAAAAGGGGGGAAAAGAGAACGCGTGCTCCCCTATCCAAACAACAGTGCCAACTGAGAGATCCCTCTGGAGCCGTGGGTTTTGATCAGCAAAGCTTTGTAGTTGGGCTTTTTAAAACAGCAATATGCACGGCAGCAAAGGGATGAAAGCAACATCAAAACATAACTCTCTGCCCGCAACCAGAACTTCTGGTTACTTTGGAGAACAGGCAGGTCACACCCACAAACTCCTGGTTTAAGGGTGCACTACACAACCAGAGGCCTGGAAAGTGTCCTTAGAAGCTTTCGCCACCAGTACCCCAGACATCTATGTGGTCTTTCTTCTTTCTGAATTCATAATCCACACTTGCATAAAAGCATTGCAAGGTTATGTACAAGGATAGTATCAACAAGAGAGGCATTAAACTCATTTTAAAAAATATCAATAAATAATCATCTCAATTTATTGCTGTTGTTTAGATTTGTCTACTGCCCATAGAACTCAGGGCGGTTCACAGCATTAAAAATATACTGATGGGTTAAAATAAAAAATGTTGTAAATGCCTGCCTGCATACAAAAAAGGTTTTCAAAAGACGTCTAAAGGATGGGAGGGGTGGTTCCTGCCAAACCTCACTGGCAGGGAGTTCTAGAATGCAGGGTTTGCCTATTTAAGGCTCAGTCCCTAGTGAAAACCAACTAAAACTCAGGTGTGTCGGGAATAGTGAGAAATAAATAATAGTAATTGGAATAAATAATAGCCTTAAAACCACAGCAGCCTGAAAAGCAAGGAACCATTTCCAGGAAGAAATCCCAAGGGACATCTAGTCCAACCCCCTGCAATGCAGGAAATGCATTATGGAGAAATTTGAGGGGGGGGAGACACACCAAGGCACATGCTTATGCCCTCAGATCAGCCTTTCCCAAATGTTCCCCTCTGGATGTTTTGGAATGTTTTGGAACTGCCACCATCGAAGGCCATGCTGCCTAGGGCTGGTGGAAGTTGCAGTCAAAAGCACCTGAAGGGAACCAGGTTGAGGAAAGCTGGAATAGGACAGTAACAATTAAAACCATCTCTCCTGAAATGCTGCAGATAGCAGGCAAAGGCAGGCTAGATAACAGCATGCTGTTCTAGTCTCAGACTGCAGCTTGGCAATAACAGGTGGTAATTTGAATGTGTCCATCTGTCCCCATCAGTATAGATGCCTGGGGACTTCCGCCAACGAATTGCAAACGCCTCTATTCAGTCATTTTAAGTTGTTAACAATTCTTTTGGCAGTTAAAAACAAACGAATCTGTATTTTAATTAAGGCTTCTCTTTTGCTAGCATCCTCTAGCTGCTTCTTACAGCTAGAAACGATATCTTTGTTTCAGAGAGACTTGCAACTAATGAGAACCCCTTCAAGCTAGGCTTACCATACGTCAGGAAAATTCCTGACATGTCCTTGTTAGAGAGTGTATAAATGATGTCATGGGAGAATTTCGCCGAATCAGCAAAATGTCAGGGGAAACCCAGATTCATGGCAATGTGATGGAAAAAGCAGCAGAAACAGTTCCAGAAGCTTAAAATCACTATTTGGGGGGGGAGGTTTCCCCAAAAAAGCTCAACAACTTTGCAGGTGTCAGGAAATATGACAACCCTAAACTTCAGCTTCTTCTAGCTTAGAATGAGCTGGTAGGATTTGTTTTTTTAATTGCTGTTGAAAATTATGAGTAAGGAGGAATGAATGCACACATCAAAAGAAGTTTCATTTGAATTATTATTATTATTATTATTATTAATAATAATAATAATAGAAGTAAATATGGAATAAAAAGAGCAGCATTAATGAGAGATTTTTTTGCATACTCCAAGATCTGGAGCCTTTTGTAGAGAAACATTCAAACAGTGTGGACAGAGCAGCAACAGCAGAATAGAATGAAAACAAAATCAAAAAGCGGGCGGGGGGGGGGGAATTAAAGCAAAGAACAGCATGTAACTGAAATATTCATGCAGAATCACCAGTCTGCTCTGGATACTGGTTTTAGTGGTCACACAGGATTTATTTACAACAGCATTTCTCTAATTAGGGAGGAAAAAGAATTAAAAAGTCAGGGTGAAATATTACTCCAAGAAAAAGTGAGTGCATTAATATGCATATGATATGTAAGGACCCAAACCACAGCAGTCAGCTATTGCCTGAAGATATTTTCTGTTTTATTTACCCGTGCAGAGCTGCCCAAACTGTCTTCATCAGGTTCATGTCTTCGGTTGCAATTGGAATGCCCCTACACAGTGTTAAAAGAAAAGAAAGGTGCAGAATATGACTCAGATTTTGCTAAGAACCTTTGCAACATTAGGAAACAATTGCCTTTCCCAAGATTTTGGAGTGATGCATTCATTTCAATATGAGTAAAGTTAATTATTTCAAATAGTGAAGCAGAAAATGAATAAAAAATGATGTTAGTTCTCATCAGTGCTGTTTTTTTCAGGGGGTCCTCAAGGGTACAAAGTACTGGCACCTCTTTTTTGTTGTTAACAAGTGGGGCACTTGCTGTAAGAACTTCACGGTACCGACCTATTTTTCTAGGGAAAAAGCACTGGTTCTTATAACAATAGCTGGAAGAGACATGCAGTGTGTCCCTTCCTACCTCACCTGGGGTGACTAGCAGTTGCCCATAGGTGAGCAGAAAAGTGCAGGTGAACCTGCCCCCTCCTTTTTGGCACACTCCTCCTGTCCTCTCTCCTCTGATGTTAAAGAGAGAGATGGACAGAGGAGACAGGCACCTGTCACAACATGGCGTTTCTTTCATTCACACTATGCATTTAAACACACTTGACTTCCCACAAAGAATCAGGTCACTCTTTCCAGACCTACAAGTCACAGTTGTCCTTAAACTGCAGCTTGATACCCTCCAGGTGGCTGCTGTGAGCTTCTGCTCACAGTTCAAAATTCACAGAATGAAAAACAAGCAGCAAATTATATAAGGTTTATATAATACAAAACAGGATGAGGAGCAAGGGGGAGGCTAATTATTAACTCTGGAGGGGAAAGGCGTTACTTTTTCTCGGTGATCTATGTCTTCTTGTTCACTCCTCTTTTCACTGGGGTATCCACTGTCACCTCCATTTTCAGAGTCCTAAGGAGAAATAACAGGATACAACGCCTGTACTTTCTCTGAACTTTCAATGTGCAAAGGCAGGTCGAATACCCCTGCTTTATAAATTCAGCTATTTCCAGGACGGTCATATGGCAGTTTTGCACCTTGTTTTCTCAACACAACAAACTGGACATGAAAAGATTATTCCTAACTAGCTCACGGAACTAGCGGCACAATGATGGAAAATCAAGATGACTGGGAAAGAGAGAGAAAGAGAGAAAGAGAGAAAGAGAGAAAGAGAGAGAGAGAGAGAGAGAGAGAGAGAGAGAACGTGTGTAGAAGCAGCAGCAGGTAATAAAGATCCCTTGCTTGTCTATACTATAGATTGCTAAGTCTATACTGAAATAAATGCCCACCAGAGGTATGATGTTTGCTCTGGAGCAGGGATGCAAGACGGGATTATTTTCCATTCCACACTATATTCGTTACATGCAACAGTTTCCATTCCATTCTATTCCAACAGGTCAGCCTCACTGTTTGTTGTGGCAAAATTATGTAACTTTCATAATTTATGTAATTATGTTATACCACCCCATTCATTTCAGCGCAAAGGAAACCCAAATGCAAGGGAGGCATAATCAATTAATATCATTTGCAGACTGAAAGCAACGGCAGCAGCAAATACCGATCATATTCACCAGATTTGATTTCCTTTCTGGACATGAACTAAATATGCAAACACCAGCAATTTCCACTCTTTTTCCTGAAAATCTTCAACTTCTTTCTCCTTTCTGACTAGGATAGTTTTGCGGCATTTTACAATTGCATGGAACGAGAGTGAGGATCTTACATTAAATTTTTGTTTTTGTTATGTTTTGAAACAGTAATCACCCACAGAAAACGAAACGAAACGAATAAAATAAAAATAAAAATAAAGAGCTCATAGTCCCTCTGCATGGAATGTTGGGCTCAAACTGAACATGGCAACCTACACGCATGTTAATTACATGAGAACTGATGTAATCACATTGAAAACGAGTCACCACTGTGGGGCTTGTGAGTTCACATGTGTTCTCCAAGGTTGTCCCTAGGTCATGCCGGCTCCTACCTGCCTCTACCTTGCTGAATTCAGGATTATAAAGATTTTATCTTGCCTCACCAGCTGCATTTTCAGGAAGATATTTCTACCCACCCCCCACCCTCTGGCAATAAATTAGGATTGCGGGGAGAGTAGCAAAAACACTTTTTCAAGCATAAATGGTGGTGGCCAGGGTGGGAGATGAGCCTGCATGTGTGTGCACTTGGGGAGAGGGGCGGGGGGGGGGGCACAACAAAATGAAAGGTGAGAAGAGGATACAGTACTGCAATGCACTCCTCGGGTGCATGCCTCTTTGCTTTTAAAATCAGATTCCTATCTCACTCTGTGTAGCTGGGGCAGCTCTTAAGAACATCAGAGCAGCCCAGCTAGATCAGGTCAAAAGCCTATCTAGACCAACATCCTGTTCTCATAGAGGCCCACAAGGTGCCTGTGTGACGTTCCACACTGAAACACACACACACACACACACACACACACACACACACCTACTTTGGCACTTACTCGTTGATTGTCAAGGCCATCATGAACCAAGTTATCCACTTCATTGAATACCGGCCAGTCTAGGGGGCAAAATGTTATGCAATGATTAACTCAATGGCAATAGTCTTGATTCACAAAACACTTCAGGGCCAGAACAACTAGACCCTAAAACAGGACCACGGTACAACTGATTGGCAAATCACTGATGGAAAACGGGGTGTGCACAAAACCTGTTTAGGCTCAAATTAAACTCCCCACCAAAAGGAGCAGTCATTGGTGGTCCCCCCCATTCAGTGTTCTAGTAAGGCTACCAGGGATCTGGTGCAGGGGGGGAAAGGTGACAACCCCCATAGGCACATGGAGGGGAGCCATCTTTTTCTCCATACACTTCCCCTGCGCTTTAAAAATAAATTTTTAAAATTTATTTACCACCATTTGTCAAAAGACCACAGAGCAGAGCCCATTCACACTTCTGCTTGTCCCATGCCTAGAAAGCAGAGAGCTGAGAGATTCTGCCTTTGCCCCGCTGCTCGCCCTCAGAAAATCAACTATTTTCTGCGGGAAACCTGATTGCCGTTTATTCCGATTCAGCACTAAATTGTTGGTTTTCGCAGGGAAAAGCAGCAGGGCAAACTGAAGTGTGGAAGAGCCTGCAGTTTACAACACAGAACACAAATGTCAATGCTATCCGCACAAGGAAAAATAAAAAAGTTACATAAATACAATTAGAACAGTTGGAAATACATAATAAAATACAAATTAAAAAAAGTAAAGGGAGAGAAAATCAGCAGCAGGGTGTCTATAAAAAAAAAGATTCCTGAATTGCAGGTTTGGACTAGATGGCCCTTGTGGTCCCTTCGAACTCTACAGTTCTATGATTCTATGAAATATAGAACCTTCCCTTTATTTAAGATATATGGTGGCTTCCTGGGAGCATTATAAAAGATTGTTTTACCATGTAAATACACTGAAGCTACCAGCTGTAAAATGTTTTGAAAATAAAGGAGGCACAGCTTATAAGTATATCAGTTGTGTTTTTGCAACCCATGGATGTATCGGGGGAAATCTACATGCGTTTCATAGAATCAGAGTTGGAAGAGACCACAAGGGCCATCCAGTCCAACCCCCTGCCAAGCAGGAAACACCATCAAAGCATTCCTGACAGATGGCTGTCAAGCCTCTGCTTAAAGACCTCCAAAGAAAAAGACTCCACCACACTCCTTGGCAGCAAATTCCACTGTCGAACAGCTCTTACTGTTAGGAAGTTCTTCCTAAGGTTTAGGTGGAATCTTCTTTCTTGTAGTTTGAATCCATTGCTCCGTGTCCACTTCTCTGGAGCAGCAGAAAACAACCTTTCACCCTCTTCTATATGACATCCTTTTATATACTTGAACATGGCTATCATATCACCCCTTAACCTTCTCTAACCTTTATAATGCTCCCAGGAAGCCTCCATATATCTGATCCGTGCATGGTCTGGGTTTGGCCAAAATGGGCGGGCCCATCCCTAAATGCAGAGTGAGCCAGAAACCTCTGACAACCCTATACGCCACTTACTAAGATGTTCAGTTTTGTGGCTGTGGGGCGTCGCTGATGAAGGTGAAGAGGGCAACGAGTCGAATGCCACATCACTCATGCTCTCATCTCCAGAGGTTTCGGACAAACGGAAAAGCAGAGGAGGCCGGCTGCCAGAGACGGTTCTAACACGGCTGCTGCCACATTTTTCTTCTGTGCCTCGCAGAACGGTCTTAGCATTTTCCTTGCCAAAACAAAACAAAACAAAAAACTCCACATGAAGCGCCTCGAATTACCAGGTTCCCGTTTTCTCTTCACAACATTTGAAGAGACAAACCATGATCCAGTGACACGTTCCAGGCATGGCAGGCCCGGTGCAGCCTTTTCCAACCTGGTGCCCTCTAGGTATTGCGGACTACAACTCCCATCAGCCCCTGCCAGCATGGGAAATGCTACTGTTATCCTATATAATAATGTCCAAGTTGTCCCTGCGTCCAGTTGTCCCGTGTGTCCCTGGGGTACTGCGCATGTACCCCAGAGACACAGGGATTGGACGGAGGGACAACGGCCAACCGCCGCTCCGCCAACCGCCGCTCCGAAGCCCAGTCTCATGCTGGAGGTGCGCGGCAAGGCGGCGGGGGAAAGAAGCGCTCCCCCCGGCAGCCTTGCCGCGCACCTCCGGCATGGGACGGCGCTTCCTCGGCCGAAGCGGCAGCGGGCGCCGAGGGAAGCCGGCTTTGGCTTGGCGGCGGCGGGAAGAAGAGGAGGAATTCCTCCTCTTTTTCCCGCCGCCGCCAAGCCAGTCCCCAAGCCGAAGTGCGGCGCGGCGGGGGCTTTTCGCCGTTTGCCTTCCCGGAGCGAAGGGGGAGGCAAACGGCGAAAAGCACCCGCCGCGCCGCACTTCGGCTCGGGGACAGGCTTGGCGTGCGCGGCGAGGCGGTGGGGGGGGAGAAGCGCTCCTCCCCCCCCCCCGCCGCCTCGGCACGCAGCGCCGGCATGGGACGGAGTTTCGGAGAAGGTCTCCGAAGCCCCGTCTCATGCGGGAGGTGCGCAGTGAGGCGGCGGGGGGGGGGGGAGAAGCACTCTTCTCCCCCGCCGCCTCGCCACGCAGCGCCGACATGGGACGGGGCTTCGGAGACCTCCGAAGCTCTGTCCCATGCCGGCGCTGCAGGACAGCAGCGTTCTAGCGCCCGTTTTTAAACGGGCTGAATTCCACTAGTGCAGTCATAAAGAGCTGCCCTGTCTTCACCAACCGTTTCAAGGGAAGGTGTAGACTGGGGACAATGAAGGAAAATATCTGAAACAGACCCAGGGCCCAAACTAGACGTGATGCGTCACATCCACACAATACACTTAAAACACATGGCTCCCCTCCTCAAAGAATCCTGGGAACTGTAGTTCCTTCTCCACAGAGCTAGCATTCCCAGCACCTTTAACAAACCACAGTGTTTGGGATTATTTTGGGAAAGCCACGTACTGCATGGATGTGTCCTTATTTATGCAATTAGAAATTGTGAGAATGGGTTAAAAAAAAAAAGCAAGTACAGTGGTACCTCTACTTACGAATAACTCTACTCACGAATGTTTCTACTTACGAACGGAGCTCCGTCCGCCATCTTGGATGCGGTTTAGATAGGGTTTTTTCTACTTACAAATTTTTAGATAGGGTTGCTTCGACTTACAATTTTTTTCTCCTAATGCATTCCTATGGGATTCGACTTACAATTTTTTTTCGACTTACGAATGTGCGTTCGGAACGCATTAAATTTGTAAGTAGAGGTACCACTGTAGTGAGTTCTGTGCCTGGAGTAAGAGGAATTTTACCCCTTAAGGACAAAGGGGTAAAATTGTCCCAATCTCAATTGGATGCTACCAGTATATGCTTTGGAAGAAAGACCCCACTGGTGGAAATGAGCTTTCCTTCCAATGCGAACAGCAGATCCAGGACCATGGCAGAGGCAGAGGGGGGGAACAAAACTGCTTCCTGAATAACCAGAGGCATCTTTTTAATTTATACGCTCCATTTCCAGCCCAAATGGAACAGCAGTGATTAGATGCTGCTTAGCTGTCTAGATCTAGAAGCAGGCCTGGATACAATAACAAAATGGGTCACAGTTTAGTGGTTAAAAGGGAGCACTTACAAGCAATTTATTACTTCGAAATAAGGCATCTTTCTCTTTGGTGGAGAGGTCAAAAGGTGTCAGTCCCATGCTTTTGCAAATCTTGTTGCAGGAATGAGAATGAAAGAACAAGGCCATCCCTCGCACACCTGAGGATATCAAAAGAAGAATTTCAGTACGCAAAGTTCAAATCTTCCCCCCGAAATTGTGCAGAAACACAGGCATCTCTCACTGTCGTCAAAACACCTTGGGAGTTTAAAATGTTGCACATGGACAATGGCATGTTTAAACAGGGTTGTGGAATTTTATTTCAAGGGAAATAAGCCACAAGGAGCCACATTATTAGGGCTCCTTGACCAATGGCTGCAACGTAAGGGGCAGTTTGCCTCAGCCTCGGCCCCAAAGCCCTTCGGCGCTTGGGGGTTGGACTAGATGACCCTCAGGGTCCCTTCCAAATCTGCAATTCCATGATTCTATGAATCGCTTCACTAGCGAACTACCAAGGCTACAAAAACGACAGGCCAGGTTTTACCTAGGTTGCCATCGCCAAAGTCTGTGCCACCCTCTGTGTGGATCTGAGGGTCTGTGTAAAGATCTCCGACTCCTTGGATGTCAACGACAATCAGCTGGTGTCCCGAGCGTTCGAACGTGAAATGGCTAAAAGCCTGCAGGAAATTGTAAGCTTAGCAACATAGGAAGCTGCCTTATACCTAGTCAGACCAACTGGCCCATTTAGTTCAGCATTGTCTACCCCAGCTGTTCCCAAGGTTCCTGCTCACCCCGCCCCAACTGTCGACCACTTGAGAGTTGCGGAGGTTCTTGATGGACCACTTACTGATTTTCTGCCTGTCTGCAGCAATTGCAATGCTCTGTGCTAGATGCCATATGATTTGCAATTGCATTTTCATTGCTTCGTTTATTTCTCATGCATTGCATTTTACTGTGTTTCAATTTGGATTCTGCAGAATGCAAATTGAAATACAGTAAGGTACAACGCAGGCAACAGAAGAAGCAATAAAAATGCAAGTGGAAGCTAATAGGAATATTTCAAGGGATGGGTGCGCTGTCTCCCGTCTTCAGCCACAAATTCACAGACGTGCCGTGAACCACCTGAATGAAGCTTGTCTGTGGACCTCAGTTTGGGAACACCTAATCTATGCTGAATAGAGTGGCTCTCCGGGAATTAAAATAAGCGTCTCTCCCAGTGCTATCGGGAGATGCTGGGGATTGAATCATGCAGAGCAGGTGCTCCACCCCTGAGCTACAGCTCTTGCTGCAAATAAATATGGAACTAGAAGGGGAATCCTCCGCCCGGGAAGCTGTACGCACAAGCAAGCAACCTACAGAGGCTTGACCACCCAAAAATGAGAGGCCACAGCCTCTAACTGCTTCCCAAATAAAGGCTTGGCCACACAGTTTCCAACTTTTCAGAAGCTATCAAGGTACGAGTATAACACCTCGACCGGCTCCAAGACAACTTAAGGCAGAAGACGGAGCTCCTGCCTTCATTAAGCAGGTACCCAGGTATTCCCATTTTCCTAACTAAAATGTAATGGAACCTTGAAAGCTCGAACCATAAAAGCTTAAGGGGTATTAGATTGCCAAGCTAGAATAACTCAGCAAAAAAAGCATTACAAGGGCAGCAGTATCACAGAGCCCCATATAACAGGTATATCAAGCACCAGGGAGCGTTCATGTACAGATAGTCTCCAATTCAGAGACAGGAAGTCAAAGCAGGGATAGCCCTAAAAGTGTGAGCATCATAAAAGTGTGAGCACCATCTGCGCTGCAGTACCAGCTTGCCGGAACACTCAGTTAGGTGACCTCAATGGGACCAACCCCTGTCCTCTGGTCCCTGTAAAGCCCTGATCTGAGCCTGGTCCTCAGCCCAGGCGGCATGTCTTCTTTCTTGAGGACACAGTCTAAGCTGCTGCTCGACTTTTCCAATCACTGCCTCGAATCTTGACCCCCTGCCTGGACGCTTGGGACCAGGCATCTGCTTCTGATGACAGCCAGCTCAGGCCGAAAAGGCTCACAGCTAGCCCTCTAAAACTAATCCAGTTGCCAAGAAAGTCTCACCTGCGGAGTGAGGCGGATGTTGTCGTCTCGCACAAATCCTGAGTTTGAGTTGTACTTGATGTATTTGCCCTCGATGTAATGTTCCAGGTGGAACAGAGGCTTGCCAACTCTGTTCTTCATTTCAATGATACAGGTCTGGACTATGTCCACCTGAGAAAGAAAGCAAGGAAGTTTTGAAGAAACAGTGAGCCCCCCCCCAAAAAAAAATTCACGTCAAATGGTAAGCTCTGGCCAAAAAAGGAGGCTATAAAGGAACACGGGCTGCAGCATACACACCATATTTCCAAAGCACCGTATTTTTTGCTCCATAAGACACACCTGACCATAAGACACACTTAGTTTTCAGAGGAGGAAAGGGGGAAAGCCCTGTTTTTGGGGGGATCAGCTCACAGTTGTGCAGCTTCTTTTGCAAAGAGGAGAAGCCCCTTTTTTAAAAGGATCAGCTCAAAGTTGTTGAGTTTACTTTGCAAATGGAAAAAATCCTGTTCAATTCACAGTTCTGCAGCTTCTGATAATCTAATCAGCCAGATCAGTGGTTCCCAACAGGTGGTCAGCGGACCCTCAGGGGTCCGCGAGCAATGCCAGAGGGGTCCGCAAGATGCTATTAGAATTAAAAATATATTAAATATATTTTGTATGATAACAGATTTTTTGTTTTGGCCGCTTCCTGCATGAGCAGAGTCTAGCGCAAAACTAGAATTAGATAGGCAGTAGTTCTGCTGTATGCCGTTAGGTGGCGCTTTACAAACACTACTGTTTTGCAAAGAGGCAGTGCGCGCATTCTACTAACGCTCACCTCCCCAAGATGCTTTGCACGCGTCGGCTTCATTTGTGCACTACTGCGCAGGTACCCTGTCTTCTCCATTCCCCTCCCTCCTCCCTGGCGCACGCTGCCTCTTTGCAAAACAGTAGTGTTAGGAATTAATAGGATTAGTAGGATTAGGAATTAATAGGGGTCCTTGTCACAATAGCGGCTCGATGAGGGGTCCTCGAAAAAAATTTGTTGGGAACCCCTGAGCCAGATAATCCAATCAGCCAGTCACATGTTGCAGCCTCCCTCTGCAAAATATTCAACAATGGAGGCCTGGGCAAGGGGGTGTGGCCAGGAAGGGAGCTAGCTTCTCTCATCTCCCTCACCAATCTCTTGCAATCAGCTGCTGAGCGGCTTCTTTTCAACACCCCTCTTTCCCTCTTGTTAGCCTTTAGCTCTTTCTATTAAAAAAAACAAAAGCACAATCTGCTTTTTGCCCATGGGCGATTCGGCTCCAGGGACCACACATTCGCTCGATAAGACACACAGACATTTCCCCTTAACTTTTTAGGAGGGAAAAAGTGCATCTTATGGAGCGAAAAATACGGTATATTCAAAGCACACTCCCCCCCCCCAAAGAATTGTAGGAACTGAAGTTTGTTGTGGGTGTTGGGAACTGTAGTTCTGTGAGGGGTAAACTTGCTATTATTGTTGTAATATATTTATTTATACCCTGCCTTTCCCCCTGACAGGACTTACAATTCCCAAGATAAACGTATGCAGGTAAATGCTGAGGATCCGTTTCCTGAAATAAGTGCAGAATTGCTGATGCACTTTATGGCATTTGGGCAGAAGGGTGTGTCACACAGCTAAGTGCAGGCATTCCCAAATTCGGCCCTCCAGCTGTTTGGGGAGTACAACTCCCATCATCCCTGACCACTGGTCCCGTTAGCTAGCAATGATGGGAGTTGTAGTCCCAAAACAGCTGGAGGGCAGAGTTTGGGGAAGCCTGCCTAAGTGCCTTCACTTGAAAACAATTCAAGTTTCTATTTAAAGAACAGAGGAAATTGCAGCCAGTTATAAATTATGCCTTGTGCCCAATCCATCAGGACAGTTGCCCGTGTTACACACTCCACTGTGGAAGACAAATCACAGCAGGTTCCACTGAATGCTTTTTTGGAATTCAACTTACATTAAGCTGTCAGTGAAATGGCCATGGATTTCTTCGGCGTAATTAACCGGCATTAACATTAATGGCGTTCGCATGGCTAAGTTGCTTCGGAAACTCAATGAACTGTTTGGCTCCCCTGAGTGGTGGGGGTGGGGGTGGGTTTTTTGCTCACTGACTTGGAACAAGGTACCTGCTTGGGGGGCTTGTGCCGGTTGTACTCTTCTCCCCACAGCTTGGCCTCCATTTGGAGTCGCACGTCCTCAAAGTAGACATCCCTGTTGACGGTTTCTATGTATCTCTTGGCAACGTAGTTAAAGGCACCTTTCCAGTTATGAGTGTGTAAAAAATTAGATAACTTTTTCCTGCAAGACCAAAGACCAAGAGAGGACAAGGAATAGGGGGCGGGGGAGAATGAACTTAATGCTCTTTGAAAACATGATAGCTTGGCAGCCAGGATAATTTCTGCAATAAGGTGACATTCTTATATTTGTTGGGTTCTCACCCCATAGCCTGTAGGGCAAGAATGGGAAATCTCAGGTCTAGGGCCAAATGTGGTCCCACATCTCTCTCTCTGGCCCTGATTGTTTTCTTTTCATCACTTTTAGGCTCAATCTCCCATCCTGCAAAATACAGTCGAAGAAAATTTGTAAGCAGAGATACACTTACGTTCTGAAGCATTCCCGCATTGCTCCACGGCCAAAAGGCTGAAAACAATATAAATATCATCAATCATTACTCACCCGAAGGTTATTTGTATTTGAAAAATTCTGCCTGTACATCCCCCCTACTCCCCCCCCAAACTGAAATAAAATCCTACGAACTGCAGGCATCCTTTTGAGAATGCAGAGAACAGTCACAACAACTAAAGCATCTGTACTGGAAATTCCGGTACACTCTCCAAGTCCATGTTTTCCTTATATGTGTATTCAAATATTTATATCCTGATTCCTGCCCTTCTAGTGCACTCATATTACTCAGAGCAGCTGTTTGCAACAGTAAAGAACAGGCCAGCCCTTAATGAAAGAGCAATATAAAAAATCAAACGATATAAAAACAGGCTCATCAAGCAAAAACAAAACAAAACCCTGAACTAGGTTACTTTACTGTATTTTAAATTTACTGGGAGGGCAAGAAAGAGCTAAAGTGGGAGTTAATGGCTTCTTTTCACAGCATTCTGTAATATGTAGACAGCGCCTTTTATCTTAAGCATAAGTTAAGCCCTAGAAGGAGTACACTTATTTTTTTATCTTAGCTCACAAGCAGAAGCTTTGTAATTGCTTTGGAGGTTGAGCTGCAGGCTAGAACTGGTGGGAAGGAAGCAGTGAGTGTCCCCCATCCAATTATTCCCAGCAAGTACTGTATCCCCTTCAAGATGCTATTAATTCCCAGGTGTTATTAATTCACTTTCTCCCTTAACTGGGCTCTGAGATGGGAAGGTGATCTGAGAGGGAAAAAATCATTGGAAGGCATTTATTTGCATGAGAAAATTAGCCGGTGTGGGAAGGGTTAAGCATCCCAGTCAAAATGTGCGGTAATGTGCGGATTCACTCCAAGCAATGAAGGTCCAGAGGGAACTTGCAGGCCAAGTACTGAGACTTGGAAATAGACTCGGCAGGTGAGAGGCAGGAGACTACTGCCCTCCCCGGCCAAAAAGGGGCAAACTCCCTGTTGCATATAAATGTGTGTATCAATACCCAGAGTTAGCATTTTCTGTGGAAAAGTATTTCCAGAATGGAGCAGTCTGAAGCAACAACAGGCTCAGTACAAACTCCCATTTACTTATTTATTAGATTTATTCCACACTTTTCCTTCAAGGAGCTCAAAGCAGTGTACACATTTCTCCTCCTTCCCATGTCATCATCACAACAACAACAACAACAACAACAACCCTGTAAGGTAGGTTAGGCTAAGAGATAATGACTAGCCCAAGCTCCATATGGTCAAGAGGGAATTTGAACCTGCGTCTCACTGATCCTAGTCCAACACTTTAACCATTACACAACACTGTGGCGGTTAAATGGCTAGAAAAGGATTAGGGGAAGACTCAGGCGTGTGTTTTCGCTCAGCCACAATGCTCACCAGGTAACCTTGGGCCAATCACTAACTCTTAGCCTAATCTAACCTTGCAGGGCTGTTTTGAGGATAAAGCAGGGGGGCTAATAGATATCCTGGAAGAAGAGCAGGACTTTTAAAATGCCATAAACAAATAAACTCGCTGACAATCCCCCACTGTCGTGGGGCTGCCTGCCTCCATTAAGGTAGGTGGGACTGGGACCAGAAGCCAAGAATTTGCAAAGTTCTCACCTGTGAAGCCATTTTGATCAGAACCTCATCCTCGACCCACTCTCCAGTAACAGCATTGTATCTGCCAAGTAAGTAAGAAACAACATAGGTCTGATAGTTAAAAATCACCAAGGAAGAAAAAGAAACTATTATCTGTTTTAACCACACTGCCAGACTTTAAATGGAGAGGGTCTGCTGTTCACTTTTGAATTTCCCACAGTGCCCCAGTGTGATGCTACATCAGGGGCATTGTGGGAAATTAAGAACACAAGAAGTGCCCTTATGGGTCAGATTGATGGCTGGCAGAATCCAGTAGCCTACTTTCTACAGTGTCCAACCAGACACTTCTTGGGAAACCCACAGATAGTGGAAGAGAAATGTCCCTGCTGTTGTCTCGCGTCTCCCAAACAAACCTGACTGGAAGGTCTGGGGGAGAGAGAAAAATGCTAAAGACATGAGTCAGTAGAGCCTGGAGTCCTAGCAATTCCCTGAGAGTACTGTCTGCTGGCGGCTGGCCTGCTAGTGTGAATAAGCAGAGAGCAGTACAGAAACAAAGAGGGACAAATGAAAATGGGATTAAGTATACAAGGGGCAAATCATTCAGCCACACGCCACTGTTTTAAGGGCAGGAGCAGCCATTTTTCTTTGGCAGGCTGCCTAGCAAAATTGCTATTTCACTTTCTACCAAGTCATTTGCCCTATTGGGATATTATCTGTGTACCCCACCCAAGGGAGTTATGCATTTTTTACGTATTATTATATCCATATATACTTTGGAAGATAACCTTCTGGAGGTAGGAGTCAAAGTAGAAGTAATAACGAATTGTTTGCTGTTTGTTTGTTTGTTTGTTACGATACACTTACGCTATATTTCAAGATAAAAAACAAGCCCTTTCAAGGAGCCTCACAGAAACAACATTAAGCAATTTAAACACACACATACACAACATTAAAAATGAAAAACATCAGTTTTTAAAATGTGTCAGAGAAATATTTGTGATCATCATTTGAGGCCCTTCTCCATGTTCCCCATTCAAAGGAGATTTATAGGTGGCAACACAAGAGCGGGCTTTTCAGTGGTGGCTCCCTGCTTGTGGAATGCCACACACACACACACACACACACACACACACACACACACGGGAGGCTTGCCTGGAACCCTCTTTTTACATTTTACCCAGGTTTCCACCCCCTTGTTTGCAGCAAGGGAAACATTTTGTTTGCAGCATTTGTAAGTATTTGTGGCCTCTTTGGTTGGAACAGGATAAAATAAACAGACGTGTTTGTTAGATTTTTGTTGATTCTGTTTATTATAATTGGTTTTAGTATTCCTGTTGTGTTTGTAAATCACTTTGACTCATTTTTTACGAGTAAATCAGCTAATAAATATATATAACAACTCTGAAGGGAAGAATGCAATTCGGGTTTCCTCTCAGTGAAATAAAATTCAATGGACAGGAGCTGAGAGAGAAAACCATACAGTGGTACCTCTACTTACGAATAACTCTACTTACGAATGTTTCTGCTTACGAATGGAGCTCCGTCCGCCATCTTGGATGCAGTTTAGATTGGATTTTTTTCTACTTACGATTTTTAGATAGGGTTGCTTCGACTTACAAATTTTTCCTCCCAATACATTCCTATGGGATTCGACTTACAATTTTTTTCGACTTACGAATGTGCATTCGGAACACATTAAATTCGTAAGTATAGGTACCACTGTACAGTATTTGGAAATACAAACCACTGCCCACTTTCAACACCCTTAATCACTGTTTGGTTGAACAAGAAACAACCCCCACCTCCCGCTGACCGTGAAGGGCAGAATAACACCCTTGCTTTAGTTGTGTGATTGTTTTCACTGCGGGTTTTCCTTTATCACGAAAACAAAACAGAGGCTGGTCGCTTCATGTTCAGCTGAAACAGCAATGTTGCCAGAGACAGATAGCCATCATCTGCATAACTTTGGCACCAGCTAAGGAGAAATACTGTCTCTTTCTGTCCTTAAAACTTCTGCAGAGCCACATGTGACTGTGCATAAGGGTTTTGGGAGGGGCGTGCACTGCACAATACTTGAAATAGTTTTTTCTTTCCCTTGTAAGTACAAGAATGTGGATTATTTTTTCCTTTAAAGGATCAGCACAGCAAACAGCATCAGACATGCTGAAACCAGGCCTCTGTGAGCACATTTAAAGCACATTCCCACCCCCTTAAGAATCCTGGAAACTCTGGTTTGTTAAGGGAGCTGAGAACTGTAGCTCTGTGAAGGGTAAAAACTATAGTTTCTAGGATTTGGGTGTGTGCGCGTGCTTTAAATTAGCTTTTAAATGTATGGTGTGGAACCAGCCACAATCTGGCTTATGTGCAGTTCTGTACATGTGGATTCGTGTGTTGCTTCCACATGCTATGCAACACACATAAAGCACATGTGAAATTGGAGGAACTGGTCTGTGTTATTAACTTGTGAATTGCCTTTCATGTGAGTCTCAAGGAGATGTATGAACATACCACAAATTTATTATTATTAACATTTATATACCGCCCTATACCCACGGGTCGCAGGGAGGTTCACAGGATAAAATCACAATATAAAAACACAAACCATATAATCAAAATAAAAACAAGAACAACCCAATAACACCCCCCCTCAAATAATCAGAGAGGGAAAATAGAATTTAAAACACACATGCACAATATTTGTAATAAAACATATAAAAATAAGCACCCATCATGTATCGTCAAGGAGTAGATTAAAAGATCAATTTAACTGTCTTTCAGACCAAAGCATTTTAGCCATTGTCCCGCCCCCCCCCCCCGCCATTGCAACCATTCATAGAAGCTGCTTGATCTTGTGAAGGCCTCCATGAAGGAGCACTAGGAGGCAATTTTCTATTATTCCCCCTTCCTTCCGCAGCCCTTGCCCCCATTCCCAAATCTGATCCAAGAGCTGGGGAAACTCTCGGGACAGCATTTGGTGGGGGCAGAAAGTAGTTTAAAATACAGTATGAAACAATGGAAGTTTGAAAAACAGTGGATACTTTTTCATCCAGCTGGAAAACTTTGTCGAAACAAAAGTGTATTCATGTGGTTATAATATTTTATGGAGGAATTACAGATTTCCATAGAGCTCCATGACTGGTTTTCCTGAGGTTTTTGTTTATAATGGAAAGGCGGAAGGGGGTTTCAGATTAAGCAAAGGACTGACTTGAACTGGGAAGAAGGGTGTGTCCAACACTTTCCTTAAAGTCGTGCAGGAGACCATTTATCAGCCAATGTATTTCAAATATTATCTGTCTTTTTCTGCAGAGACTGCGATTCATTATCTTTTTTAATAGGAAGAGAGAGCTATAATAACTGAAATATGTTGGGCAACAATCTATTTCTGACAGTTTTATTCCACCCTTCCTCATGTAATCCTGCCATAAAATGCTTAGTTGCACTCATTTCACAACCAGCAAATGCACACTTCAGATGTGCATTATGTACAGTATGTTCCGATGAGCTTGTCTGCCCAGCAGGAACACACACAAGTCAGAGGTCAGTTCTTCTCTGAGCACGCCTGCACTGGTCCTTTTTAAAAGATTTACATTCTGGCTGTGCGTAACAGAGAAGCACGCACACCCGAGAGAAAGCAAACACTATTTTAAGAATGGCACAGCGCGTTACCAAGAGGCCCAACTATTTATAGCTTTGCATAAAAACACGTTGGAAGGATTTTCTTCCTTACGAAGATTTAATTCCTAAGACAACAGCAACGAGCTCACAACTGTAGCTTGGGACAAAGAAGAAAAAGATAAGATTTGGAGAATCAAAAATCAGGATACGTGCAAGACATGTTTACAAGGGGTGAGGCAGGGGGCAGTAATGGACAAGCCGCACGGACTCTGGATAACCAGCTTAACCCTGTTTCAGATAAAGGTTGCCTAATTTGTTGGTAGGTATTTATTTTAAAAACCTGCAATGGAAGTTAATAATAAAATGTGAAATAGAACAGAACACCCGCAAGCAAGAACCTATCAGGGCATACAGACAAGAGCCATAAACACAACAACTAATTAAAAGGAGTAATGTGGTTATTGCCCATTTTGTTTAACCTAATTGCACATCAATCAGCGGCAAGCCTCCTAACATCTTCCTGATCAAATATTTTTTCTCCTAGGGTGCCGCTAAAAAGTCCATACTCAGGGGGAGAGAGATATTAATATTTGCCTCTGCTTCAAGATACTTCCACTTGTTTTCACATGGAGTATTTAGAAAAATAAACAAACCCCTTTGACACATAGCCCTGCCCTGCCAGTGCCGGCTCAGCCGTTGGGCAGGGTGAGGTCACTGCCTGAGGCTGCAGGCCTGCAGGTCTCCAGCCTGGCCTGCCACCTCTGCCATCAGCAGAGAAGTGCTGCCGCAATCGGCACCGATTTTGGGCATCATCGTGCCCATTTGGGGCGAGATCTTGCCTGAAATCGCACAAGATTTTGTAGAGCACCAAAAAAATAAATCTCATGCGATTTGGGGCGAGATCTCACCCAAAATAGGCAAGATCTTGTATGTAATCTGTGCCACCATTGGTGGATGTAGTAGGGCACGTAACGGCAGCAGGAGCAGGTAGGTAGTGGCAAGAGCAGTGGCTGCTGCAGCAGCACTTCCTGTTTCACCTTATGTGGCAAAATAAGATGTGGCATCCCTCTCCCCCCTGCCCAAGCCCAGAGGGCACACATGCAACATCAGTACTAGAAGCAGAAGTGCCAACAAACCTGTAACGTGTTGCGTTTTCTGTTTCGATGTCCTCCAGATGAAATTCCGCCCACGGGTCAGGCATGTGCTTGGCTTTCTCAATGGCATGCTTCCAAGCTTGCTGCAGAAGTTGGAAAGTGTTGAGTTATTCACAAAGGGCCATCAGAGATAATGCACAATCATTGATCTCCCATCGTACTTCTGGATCTCAATCTTGCAAAGGGAAGCACACAGGGAGAGCCCTGAAAACTGTGCAGGATTAAGGATATCTGTCTGCGGACACATGTCTCGTGGGCCTCTACGTTTCACTATTTCACTATTACAGCGGTACCTCGACTTACGAACAACTCGACAACCGACTTTTTCGACTTACGAATGGGGCAAATGGCCGCACGCTTATGAATTTCTCAACAACCGAACGGAAACCGCAGCGGTTTTAGATAGGGTTTTTTCGACTTATGAATTTTTAGATGGGGTTGCTTCGACTTACAAATTTTTCCGTTTACAATGCATTCCTATGGGAAATCGCGTTTCCAATGGCGCTTTTCGACTTACGGATTTTTCGACCTACGAAGCTGCCTTTGGAATGGATTAAATTCGTAAGTCGAGCCACCACTGTAATATACTTCTTCTTAATTGTATTTCAGTTCAACAATTACTTTGATAAAATACATACAGTATTTTGTTATGTGCAAATGGCTTTGGATACCTATTAGGTCCATAAATTACCATATACTGTAGCAGGGGTGGCCAACTCCCAAGAGACTGTGATCTACTCACAGAGTTAAAAACTGGCAGTGATCTACCCCCTTTTTGGGGGGTGCAGGGCAAAGATGTTGAGCTTTTTGGGGGAGCCAAAGTTGTTCGGCTTCTTTGGGGGGAGCCAGTGATCTACCACAGACATCCAGTGATCTACCGGTAGATCACAATCTACCTGTTGGACATGCCTGCCATATAGCATATATTCAACACATAAAACAGCGACAATTTGTTGTTGACAAAGGACAGCTGGGCATATAAAGGGCCCCAATACCTTCAGTAGCTTAGGGCCTCATCAAACCTAAATCCAGCCCTGCCTTTGAGAACCCCCCCCCCGGGGGGGAGCACTGGCAAAACAACAAATGATAAATCAACACGAGAGCAGAGACTGAACTCGTGTTTTTCTTTTAATGCAAAGTTATTTTCTTTTACAACAAAATATTTTGGGAGTGCGTCCCTGTCTCAGCTGGTGGGAGCGACTCGACTGCTAATCTCAGCCAGATGCATGCTTTCTTTGGATCTGCTCATGCTTTCCTATTCTTATTTTTTAATGTCCCAGTGATATAGTCAAACTCAAACATGCTCTTGAGGAAAAAGTAAGGGGGGGGGAGAACACAAAACAAGCTACATATAATCAAACTGAGGCTGCAAAAGCTGCTTGAAAATGAACCAAAAATCCCAGCTCACCACATGAAGCAAAAGGCATGTTAGTATGTAAAGGATGCAGGTGAATATTACAACTCCAGACAAATGGCTGTTTCATTCTCCAAGACACTCAGCCCAATCCTGTGCACAAAATGTGCGAAATTAGTGAAAATGCTTATGTGAGGGGAAGCTGCATACAAAACTGTGTTTATAAAGAGAAGTGTGCATAAAACTGCATATGATTTTTCTGGAAATGGTGGGATTTGGGTTTTAAACCACTCGCCCACCTCAAACAAGAAATTTATTTTAAAATGTTTACCGCATTCATTTTTGACCTACCCGGCTATGGTCAACGGCAGAGCCATGCTTAGAATGCTGCTGAGTGCCATTCTAAAGGACATACATGAGAAACAATTAAGCAGAAGACATGTAGAACAGAGCAAAATAGCATTGGAATGAAAGTCACTTTTCAAGACAATCAACACATCCATTGTGCTTGGTGAAAGTTTTTGAAAGCCCGTTTTTCTATATGCCACCTGTCATCTGATCCACCAATGTAGCCTGGGTCCAGTACGGTTTCAAATTGGATGGGGGTTTCAAATTGGATGCTGAGATTCCTGCACTGCAGGGGATTGTGACTAGTGACCCTGGGATCATAGAATCTACAATTCTATGATCATCTAGAATACAGTCCTGCTCACTTCTCTTTCAAGTGGTGTTCCTCTCCTCTGCTTCCTAACAGCCTTTCACTGACAGACAACTAACTTCTGGCCCAGAGTGATACTTCTTAAGAAACATCAGTGACAACATCCCATTGTGAAATAGTTATATGGAAGAAGGAAGAGAGGTGGCAGTGGGAGGCAGGACCTTTTCAGCTATGGCACCCTAGCCGGGGGAAACCTTCCCAGAGAGGATTGCCAGATGCACCAGGTGAAAATCCATTTTACCTGCCAATACCTTTTGGCTTTACCTTTCATTTATGCTGTTTTTATTAAACAGCTTGCTGCAACTAGTTGTGCTTTTATTTATTGTGAGAGCAATGGCTGAAGAATACGTAATACACTGTTATCACAGAAAGTAATTATATGGTAATTGAAAACGGAGAGTAGCCAATAATTATTATAATAATGGACCAAAGCCAGCTCAACAAGGGCTGCAGTTCAGGTGGCATGATGTTTTGCTGAGGTGGCCCACTGCCTTGATAGGCTGTGTAGTTTTGAGGGAGTTTTCCTTTGTATGCTTGCTTGAACGCCTCCCTGCTATGTACAAGGCCTGAAGAGAGAAAGACAGCACATGTCTGTTCCTTTCCCCTCAAATTATACATTGCCTTTTCTTCAGTTTCCTCAGCAAAGTATTACCAGGATGTTATATTCTCTTTGGACTCCGTCTGCATTATTTAACAGACTTTGCCAACAATTGTGGCCATGATCAACTGCAGCTCCACAACTGCACAACTCCACAACTGCAGCTCTACAACCTGTGTCCTCTGCGTATTTACAAACGCACAAGCTGAATGTGTACCGCTTCACACTTTGGTCTACGCACAAAAAATGAGCAAACTGCAAATTTGTCTGAAGCCGGGTGGGCCACTGTCTTGAGAGCAGCTACAGGTCTGGGTAAAATGCACGCAAGTTGTACATCACAATAATTAGTTACAAGAAACAAAGCAGGGGAAGAAAGTTTTGACCTCATGCCAGCCCAGGAAATGCCAGGAAAGATAGAGACTGGTGCTAACTGACCTTGATGTCAAAAGAACTCCTCGGAGAAGCGCTGGATGAATTCAGCTCATTTTTCATCAAGTTGGTGTAATAGTTGCTGACTTTGTCACTAGCCGCCTTGTTTGCAACAGGGTCATCTGTTATCGGGCAGATATAGTAATTATCATCATCCTCGCTATCGGTGTCGTGGTAATTCCCAGAGACTGCTTTCGCCGGCTTGGTGTTATCGAAGCACTCCATGTGAAAGATAAGGTCTTCTTCCGCCATACTGGTGGGAGAGTGGCTTTGATCGTGTGGGGATTGAAGTAGCCAGTATTACAAATGAAGGAACCTAAGGAAGGGAAAGGCAGGAGATCAATATCTGAATTAATTGGGGGGGGGAATGGGTCAGTATGTAGGAATCTTTAGGCTTCACATCTGTTCATTTAATAAAAGTTACGTGCCGCTCGATTGTAAAAACAAAACAAAACAAACCCTGAATAAACCTCAAAGCGGTTTGCAAAAAAATAAAACAAAATCATCCATAAAAAGTTAGAAACAGCTGTTTAAGACATTTAATTGAAATCATTTAAAACACACAACGTTCTACGTATCTCCATTTTAGCAGTGGTTTCAACGGAAACCAATTCCCATCCCAGTGCAAGGTGCTGTGGGAATATGCCTTCCTCCAGGAAATGAACCATCATTAACTGCCCCCTACCCCATCTGGCATCAGGTTTGGGGGCAAGTGGCTATGGTTTGGTGAAAATGGCCCTGAAGGCTAAACAGGATGCTGAGAGTTCCTAGGAGACTCCTTCCCCTCCCAAGGCACCGATTCCCAGAGTGATTTAAGAATCAATTCCTCTTCGCAGGGAACCCTGGAAACTGCAGCTCTGCAAGGGGACAACTCTCAGCACCCTGCTCCCATGATTCTTTAGGGCATGGGTCGGCAAACTAAGGCCCGCGGGCCGGATCAGGCCCAATTGCCTTCTGGATCTGGCCTGCGGACGGTCCGGGAATTGCCACGTGGATCGCCAGCATGTTCCTTCTTTCCCTCTCCCTCCCTCGGCGCTGCCTCCTCCTCCCTCCCTCCTCCTGGCTTCTCCCCGCCCTGCCTAGAAGAGGAAGGGGTCTGGGCTTTGTAGGTGCCAGGAGCAGCAGCAGCGCTCAAGTGGCCGCCATTTTAAGCAGCCCCTCCCTCTCTGGAGCCCCTCTGCCGCCGCCAGCCCCTTCCGCTCGCAAGACACAGGTAAGCAGCCACCAGGGCTCGTCCAGTGCTGTGGAGAAGGGAGGGGAGAGTCGGGGGGGCTTATAGTCTGGCCCCCCACAAGGTCTGAGGGACACTGGACCGGCCCCCTGCTGAAAAAGTCCACGCATACGGCCTGGCTGGTGGGTGAGGCTAGGCATGTCTTCTCCATTGCTGAGATGTAGCAATTGGACGGCTTCATGCTTCCTGCCAACATCTGCTCCAGCCCTCTCTCCCTCCCAGGAAGGTGAACAGCTGCCCTGGCTGGGAATACAGGCCTCAACAATGAGACACTTCATATTTATCCAGGATCTGGGATATTTCTCCAGCTTCGGTTGGAGCACCACAAGCCTGAGCTTGCAGGTAACTTCACCGGTTTTCCCCCAGATAATGAATGAAGAAACAGCAGCAAAGAGAAACGAGAGATATCCATTGACTACCCTTGGCTCATGAACTGCACTCTGCAATAAAAGAAACATTCAAACCGTCTCATCGTTTTATTAACCACCATGGGAACCGCCCAAATCTTTAAAGGAGCGCCACGAAGAGAGTGCAGCTGTTTTCACACACTAGGCTGATTTCACAAACTCCTTTCCTCAGCGTAATTTTAAAAAAGGCATATATTGGCGTGTGAACTTCTCTCAGCCCAAAGGCTGCCTCGCCTCATTAATTTCTATGGGCCTGCTTGCAGAGGAACTTAGCTGGATGCAACCCAGTGGGGTGTGAAACACGCCATAGTTTTTCTTCCAATTAATGCCAGCCTGGTACACCTAGAACAGGGCAGCCTAACTTTCCATACCACGTGGGTCACTAGAATACTGTACTTTGACATGGAACCCATGGGCCACACACTGCCTTCTTGTGGGGGTGAGCAAGGCCAAAATTGGACGTTCCCCTCTCCCCCAGTCCTCATGCTGCTTTCCCAGAGCTGGTTAAGTGAGGGAGCGGTCTTTGGGAAGAAGGCAGGAGCATAGCTGCCAAGTTATCCCTTATTTTAAGGGATTTTCCCTTATGCTGAATAGGCTTCCTCGCGAGAAAAGGGAAAACTTGGCAGCTATGGTGGTCAGAGATGATGGGAATTGTAGTGCAAAACATCTGGAGGGCCGAAGTTTGGGGGTGCCTGGTCTAGACTCTACACCATCTGGCAGTGGCTTTCCTGGGCATCAGGCAGGATTCTCTCCCAGCCATTAACTGGACATACCTGGGACTTTCTGCATAGAAAAGCAGATGACCCACCGCTGAGCTACAGTCCTTTTCTATGTCTACCATAGAGGTGTGCCTCCATTGTTTAAGAGACTCCCCTTCGCCTTTTTCCCAGCTATCTTTTGATCTGGTTTCCTGCCCCTCCGGTTCCATGCCTTTATTTTCACTCTCCTTTTATGAGATTGCAAGCCTGAGGGCAGGGTGATGTAATTCTATCTTCTGTATGGCGCCTGATAAATAATACATCTCATCATGATCGGTTCTGAACAGGACTCGTTTTTTAAAAAGGTAGGGGAAGATTTGGGGTGGGCGGGTGGAGCTCAAACGCTTACTTGCAAAAGGCTAAATTGTGCAATGCATCCATATATTTCCCAACCCAACTCTCTTGGGAAGGGGCCTCCCAGCAACTCTTTCCAGCTGAGCCACTGGTCCAATTAGTGCCAGCACTTTGGTGGGTGTTTATCCAAGACATTTCAAACTCATCAAACCTAGTATGAGGGTAAATCGTTCCCTCTATTTCCCATGTCCAGGTTGCACGTGCCAAAATTTGCACAGCCAAAATGCCACCACCTACAGACATAAAAGAACCCCCAGGTGGAAACCCCAAGATTTTCAGAAGTACAATAAATGATTTCCCCAGACAGTCTGATGAGGGCTGAGCATGCTCAGTGGGTACACAAAACTGTTTTGAGTGTTGAATGGAACACTAGGTAGAAAAGGGAATAGAATCAATGGAGTATTGTGGCTGGCTGGCTGGCTACAGAAGCACATTTTGTTGAAGGCCATCAGTACTCTACACATGAAACTTATCTGAACAAACAACAAAGACACAGCCTCAAACTGATTCCATACTGTGTCTCTGATTAACAATTGGTATTTCTTCTAGAAATGAAAGGTGGAATTATTCATTCTTTTAATCTATTTACTAACTTACTTCGTAACACTTATACAGTGCTCGGATGTAAAAAAAACCAACAACCGAAAAATGGTTTACAAAAAGATAAAGTGATAACATGGAGAAAAATTCACGACCCTAGGCCTACTTTATTTTATTTTTTAAATGAAATTTTATCGGATTTTTACAGTTTAATATTCAATCATACAACACAATGTAACATTTATCATACAAAAGAAAAAAGAAGCTCTCCCCCCCCCCCCGGTGACTTCCCTCAACTTCCCCTTCTGGTTATTTAAATATTTATTGCTTCTGCTTAATTTTTATCTTATTTTTATGTTCTTATACCTTAATGATCTTGCACACACAACCATCCTTTAAGGCATACAAAAGTTAAAATACTAAAACAGATTAGAATTACCTCGGCTTTCTAAACATCTGGGTCCTCTTGTCAAAGCAAGACTGTTTTTAGCAGGCGCCAAAAAGAGCACAGTGAAGGAGCCTGCTTGATCTCAAGAGGCAGGGAGTTCCAAAGTGCAGGTGCTGCCACACTAAATAACAAATCATCAATGACTCCCAGGTTGCTTGGTGCAAAAGCAAGGTAGTGCCTTAAAGAGACCTTTCCGTTTTATCTCAGATGCGGAAACCCAGGCACAGAGACTATGCACCGCGTGGATCTTTGCTGAAGATCCACGCGGTGAATTCACCCTACAGTTAAAGTCAATAAGAAGGAATGGCGCTTACCTATAGTGGGTCAACTTCCGGCAGCAGAAGTTGAACGCAAGCCTCCACACGTGGCAGGAAAGGAGTGGGGCAGGCAGAAGGCCACACAGAAGTACCAGCAGTTGTAAAAACAATAACCCTGTAGGTAAAGGAGAAAAATGACCCGTTAGCCACCACTACTGCTAAGAGCTGGCCTGCCATAGATCTCACCGTCAGGCACAGTGCAGTGCTCCTCTGACCTCTTCTAAAGTAAGACACAAGCTAAAATTAGAGGTGGTATTTTCCCAGTGAAAGGCAAGTGTATATGTAATTCTCTGTGGAAAAGCAAGACAACTTTCAATGAGGCTATTCAACCTGAGCAGAAAATATCAAGCTAAAGGAAACAACCGATGGCACCAAGGTATTTTCCCCCCACCCAACTTCTTAAAAGCGGGGAGCCACCTAGACAGCTGCCTTGTTTGCCTCCATGGCTGGACGGATCCTGCCCCAATGAAGGACCCCAGTATTGAACACATAGAGAAGACAATAACAATTGCATGAATGGATTTATATGGATTTATTCATTTCTGTCCCACCTTTCCGCCAAAGAGCTCAAGATGGCATATATCCTTACAAACAACCCTGTGAAATGGGTTAGGCTGAGAGACTGTGACTGGCCCAAGGTGACCCAGTGTTGCTTCATGACGGAGGGAGGATTCGAACCCTGGTCTCCCAGGTCTAGTCCAACACACTAACCACTACACCATATTGGCTCTCACACCACAACTTTTACATTTTAAAAAATAAGCAGCAGGCACGGGGCCCAATACTAACCAAGAGGTTCCTGGCAGGGGGGCACAAAGGGGTTTTAATCCTTTCCTGCCACCTAACTCAAATCAGCCTCCCCTGTTTACTGTTAAAAAGTCGCCCATGCAATTGCTAATTGTATAAATGGCACCTCCTTAAGCTTCGGCTGGAATTCCCTAATAAGTAACTGTCACTAAACAATAAAGTAATAAGTAACCTTGTGTGGCATTCCTTGTTTCCACGGGAACAAGTTTGTTTGGTTTGATTTCTGGCCTTAAACCAAGCCACACAACCACATGAACCATTAAAGATTACGAAAACCAGGGCGAGAATTATTCAGAGCGTTGGTTTTTTGTGTTTTTTTGCAGTCTGTTAGACCTCCCCATGTATATTCCCCAAGATCTGGAGAACACACACACACACCCTGGAGATGAATATTTATTATTATTATTATTATTATTTGGAAATTTCATGCAGAGAATATTCCAATGCACTTCTCTTGTGCTCTAAGCTTGAGTACTAAAGCTGCACCATCATGCTTCTGAAACAGATCCAATTCCAGGCCTTATCTTCCTGACATGCAGGAGCAGAGAGCTGTTTGCTTCCAGGAGAACATCCTGTGCTTTCTGTTTGAAGGAGGCAGCCATGTACAGGTGCCAAATGAGCACTCTTTTCCTGCCACCCCCAGTCATTCTGCTGCTCGAGACCTCAATGAGCCTGTGCAATGAGGCCAGTCTTGCTACCTTGTGCTAATAAGAAGACAGAGATCTTTATTTAAAAGGTCCATCTAAAAGGATGGCAACTTGCCCTGTGCTCAAGCTCCAAGAAGGTTCTTATTGTTGATGGTCAACCTGATATTTCATCATGGTGCTATGTATATATTCTGTGCTTCCCTCGTCCCTCAAAATAAGGTAATCCAAATTCTGCTTCCCCCAAATTCTGTGAATTCTCCAAGAGATGAAGGATGAAACTTAATTGAATATGCTCCTTTTTGCAACATTTTGTCCCTTTCCTGAATTTCAAAAAGCATAAGGACTAGAAACTGAATAGCATAAGGTGAAATTCTTAGAATGCTGACTTCTGCACCCGTTATCAGTTTCTGCCTGTTGTGTACACACAGCCTATTTATTTACTGACTACATTTATATACCGCTTTTCTGCCAAAGTTTAAAATTGCATCTCACAACTGAACTGAGCAAGGTGTTCTGGGACAGGTCCCTAGACTCTTGTTAGGACTACACTTGATTTCTCTGCGACAATATCTGTCGGCTGATAAGCCCGAATTAGGTCTTGAGGGCCATGACCAACAACTAGGTTTCCTGCTGTGATATTTGGAAATTGGACACTTCCTGCTTTTGCCGCCATTCTGCAAGTGTCATTCTGGGCTCCATAGTTTACCCTTCAGAGTTACAATTTTGCCTGTAAACACGTTTAAGTGTGAACTGAATTCTACCCCATTCCTACTTCCAAATAAACAAAGGTGAGACTATCTTTCCCCCCCATCACTTTACTCATGGAAGTGACTCAAAGCAACTTACAAAGACAGCATAAATCCTAAAACCAATTACAATAAACACAATCAACCAAAACCTTAGCTGTGATTCTTGTACTGCATGGGGTACCTTCCCAACTCTATCATTTTATATATAGTACTAGCTGACCCCGCCACGCGTTGCTGTGGGTCTTTCCTGTGATCCCCCCCACCCTGTCCCGATCCATGACGTATCCTGCCCCTCCTCCCTCCACCCCGGCTCATCCCTGTGTTTTGGTAGGATATCCTTTCATCTGTTGTCCTTGGGGAGTGTTGGCGCCTCCCCCATGTATCTCCATACCTTGGCCCCCACCTTTGGAGAAGGAACTGTTAGGTTCTGGGTTTTATTTCCCAGTATGCACTTCTGTCTGAGGCCTCTGTTGTCCCTGGGGAGTGTTGGCCCCTACCCCCGGTATCTTCCTACATTGGCCCCCACCCTTGGCGAAGGAAATGTCAGTTTCTGGGTTGCATTTCCCAGTATTTACTTTTGTCTGAGTCCTCTGTTGTCCCCTCCCCCCTGTATCTCCATACATTGCCCCCTGCACACGGATCGTGAACATTTCTGCATATTTAGATTATAAAAACATACCCAGACACATCTAGGGATCAGGCTGAAAGCAAGTGGGATTCATGCAGCTTTCCCTCTAACTCAAAACCCACATTTCTTTAGAACTAGCATGGGGAACCAGATGTATGGTGGACTATCATAAAACATGCAACATGCACAACATGGCTCATCATCCATGACTGTTGGTCATGCTGGCTGGGACTGAAGGGATCCGGAGTCCAATAATGTCTGGACAGCCATGGCTTCACCATCACTGCATTAAAATAACACCTTTTGCCTACGTATTAAAAACCCCACCCGGCCAGAAGCATTGGTTCCCAGAACTGTCTTGCCCCAAACTGTTTCTCAGCACTCTCTGGAAACACTCTGTAATCTCCAAATGTTGCCTGCGATCTTGAGAAAGTGTGCAAGTTGGGAATGGAACAAGACTCGAGGCTCGAGACAACCCTAGACATGTCTGCTCAGGAAAAAAAGTCTTATCGAGTCCACTAGGACTTACTCCAAGGTAATTGTGCCTAGGATTGCCAACTCAACGGGTTACCGATTCAGTATGGAATTTAGAAAGTGCATTTTGTTACTTGCCAGGATTAGAGCTGCAAAGCTATAGCTGTGCTAAGGAAATGCAATGGACCCCCAAAAGCCATCTATTCAAACCCCCTGCAATGCAGGAATGCAACGCAGTAAAACAACCATATCTAACAGAGTACAGAAAAGCATACAAGACTGCTATCCTCTGCCTGTGCTCTCAGAGGCTTGTGCCCAGGTTAGGTGTGTATAAATCGGCACCCGAAACAGTACAACAGGGCTCTAAATTCAGCATTACAAAATAATAATTACTTGTAATAATAAAGATTGACTGATTGATTGAATTACTAACAGGGAGGGAAACAGCATTACAGAATACTTCTAACGCTACTTTCAAAATTTATTCAATAGTAAATCTGCAGAGACAACAACTACTTTCTCTCCCAAACCACAGAATCAATTATTATAATGATGATTATGACCGTCATTTCCATTTCTTCCTGCCTGCGCTCACAGTGTAAGTCAGAACGCTGTCTTTGTCCCACGAGGTTTCCAGAGCCTGCTACCTTATGTTGAAAACAGCAGCGGTTCTTTTACACAGCATTCCAACAAATACTGTCGGAAACAATTCCCCACCCATTTTCTATCTTGAAAATTTATTTTTACGTCTTCTTTAGGGCTTGTACCCAGTGTACATCGAGCTTTAGGAAACACAACCATCCCTTGGGTTGTAACACCCAGAACGTGAAGGAATTATGCAGTGTTTGAATGCAAAGTAGACTCTGCACAAACCATGCAGAAAATTCAAATTCGTATTCGTCTTTGTATGTGATGCAGGTAAGCCCACAGTATGGTTTTCTTTGACTTAAAACCCAGATAGGTGTGTTGATTCAGCCCCATGAAGTTATAATCTGATCAAGTAATGTAGGACATGATGAGATATCTACATATGGAGTTAAATGTTTATTTACTTATTTATTTTTGCAACACTTGGGTGCGCTGGCACAGCAACGATTGCATAACATTTAACTGTGCAGGAGGTTGGTACTCTGCAGCCATGTTTTTTTTTGGGGGGGGGAGAAAAGTATCACCCCTTCCTCCATCTGTTCCATGTTCAGATCCCCATAACTACGGTATGTGAATATATCCAAGCTTGTCAATAAGCAGATCTGCTGACTGAGTGCCTTTGATTGCCATGTCATTACATCAAGAACCTGCAATCAAACAGTCCAGGAACATTCTCTGCTTAGAAAAAGAAGCAGGCTGCAATCTCGTTGTCATTTATAATAATATATAATAATAATAATAATAATAATTTATTATTTATACCCCGCCCATCTGGCTGTGTTTCCCCAGCCACTCTGGGCAGCTTCCAACAGAAAAATAAAACACAGTAATCTATTAAACATTAAAAGCCTCCCTGAACAGGGCTGCCTTCAGATGTCTTCTAAAAGTCTGGTAGTTGTTTTCCTCTTTGACATCTGTTGGGAGGGCGTTCCACAGGGCGGGCGCCACCACCGAGAAGGCCCTCTGCCTAGTTCCCTGCAACTTGGCTTCTCGCAACGAGGGAACCGCCAGAAGGCCCTCGGTGCTGGACCTCAGTGTTAGCAGAACTGCCGGTTAGCAGAAGCCTACTTTTGGAAAAACACAAATGGCTATTCCTGGGTATCAGAATCATCCCTGCCTTTGTTCAACTATAGAATCTTTAATTCCATTACGTAACACTGGGTGCATTAAAACCCAGCAATGTCCTACTGTAAATGCTCTTTTGCACTGTGAGCTTAAGCATGTTTACTCACAGGGGAAGTCCCAGTGTGTTCAGTGGGACACACTCACCAGGGAAAAAGCTCAGCCAGACTTATTTTCAAGTAAACATGTACAGGACTGTGGTGCCACAGTTTCTAAAACGCTGTCCACACAAACACCATACAAATGACACACTTTTCTGGTGTCCTACCAGACAAATTTGCCCCTCAGACAAATACCCTGGTACAGTAAGCAGGGTTGCCAGACCTACCTGCAGGTCTGACCTGATGCCTCCAGGTTTGCCTGGCCCACCTCCAGGTGGAAAGCTTAAATCTCCAGGTCCAACAAAGTGTCTTTAATCACCTATCTATCAGATTGTGCATGCAACTTGCAAGCTTCAACTCACCAAGAGTCAGCTACAAATTGCAGCCCAAGCACTTCCTCCACTCCTTTCTCCCAATTAACCTCTGTCTCCAGGCCCTACTCCTCTGACATCACCGGGGCCACCCCTAGGTCCATAGCTGCCAAGTCTCCCATTTTTCGTGGGAAACCCCCGTATTTAAACCCGTTTCCCACTGTTATCCTGAATAGAGAAAAACCCCGTATATCCCCCGGAATTCCTACCTGCCAGGGAGGCTCCTTCTGCACATGTCTGGACATGCGCAGAACCGATTTTGGGTGCCGCTCTGCCCATGTCTGGGCACCGAAAATCGGGCAGCGCCGGCACCAGAAGTTGCTTCCACGCATGTCCAGACATGCATAGAAGCAACTTCCGGTGCCACGGCACTGCTGATCCTGGATTTTTCTTACCGGGAGTTGGAGGGTATAATGCCTAGGTCCCAGGTTGTACTCTGAAATCTCAGGGTCTGGGGTGTTCCTGATTTGGCCATCCTAACAGCAGGCTAGTTCCCCTATTCTCTCCCCAGACAAGCAGAATTCACTGACACACGTTACATGGGGGTAAAAATGGGGAGTTTGGCCTGGGGAGAATTTCAAGGGCCGGGGGGGGGGGGGGGGAGGCCTAGAAGGCCTCATTTGGGTTTCTCAATCATGTTGTTGTTGTTTAGTCGTTTAGTCGTGTCCGACTCTTCGTGACCCCATGGACCATAGCACGCCAGGCACTCCTGTCTTCCACTGCCTCCCGCAGTTTGGTCAAACTCATGTTCGTAGCTTCGAGGACACTGTCCAACCATCTCGCCCTCTGTCGTCCCCTTCTCCTAGTGCCCTCCATCTTTCCCAACATCAGGGTCTTTTCCAAGGATTCTTCTCTTCTCATGAGGTGGCCAAAGTATTGGAGCCTCAGCTTCACGATCTGTCCTTCCAGGGAGCACTCAGGGCTGATTTCCTTAAGAATGGATAGGTTTGATCTTCTTGCAGTCCATGGGACTCTCAAGAGTCTCCTCCAGCACCATAATTCAAAAGCATCAATTCTTCGGCGATCAGCCTTCTTTATGGTCCAGCTCTCACTTCTCAATCATGTTCTATGTTAATTTAGGGTGCTGGCATTGTGGGGGAAACCAGCATTCATTCCCCTTATTTCCAACACGACTCCAAACCCTTTGCCCATTCTCCTTCCTCAAGCAGTTATGCAGCCTTCTTGTTCTTCATTACTTTCAAATGTGCTCCCACAGAAACAAGTTTCCAAGCTGGTTAGTGTCTGTACTACCGTAGAAGAGGTAGCTGAACGCTACCCATCATTTAGGCACAGAACGTCCTGTTTTTGGGAGCATTGACGCTGGGATAGCTGAATCTTGAACAAAATGACTTTCTGCCTGCTCAGCCTTTTCCTGCTGCAGCTACAGCTAGGGACTGTCAACATCACAGTGGTTTTAACACAGATGTTACAGAGTGAAGCGGAAACAGGGAGTCCATAGCCCTGTTCACGTGACGCAGAAACTCAACACATGGTCAGGCATGAACAAGGGATAATGCCCACATAGCTGGGAGAAATCCTGTGTGCTTCACTCCCCCGGCAACTACTCTATTCCGAACTTAAAAATGGAAAGCGTAATGTTGGTGGTCAACAAAAGAGGTTTAAAGACAAGGCAATTTTTTAAAAAAGTATAAACACCAGCAATTGGGAAACACTTGCCTGCGAGTACTCCAACTGGAGAACAGCCTTTACGAAAGGTGTCATGGGCTTTGAAGACACTCGAACTCAGGACGCAAGGGAGAAACGTGCTAAGAGGAAGGCGCGCTTGGCAAATCCAAACCGTGATCAACTCCCGCCCGGAAACCAATGTCCCCACTGTGGAAGGAGGTGTGGATCCAGAATTGGCCTCCACAGTCACTTACGGACTCATTGTTAAAACCGTGTCTACGGAAGACAATCTTACTCGGCTACGAGTGATCGCCAAAGAAGAAGAAGAAGAAGCATTACGTGGAGTTCAGCCATAGTTCGGCTTATGATTACCTCCAACCCTAGGCTCATGGTTTGTCTCCCCCAAGAACAAATCTTGGTCAGAGTTTGTGGTTTGTTGGGAGCGAGACAACCCACAAGCCCAGGTTTGGATACAACGCTATACCAAACCATGGCTTATCTACAGATCGTGTACCGGTAGCAGCAGCAGGAGAGGCGGAGGTTGAAAGCAGCAACAGTTTTTGCTTTGTGCATTCACACACTCACCGGTTCACACTTAGCCATGGTTTGGTGATACGTGAGAATTGGGCCCATCCCTGAAGCAAAGTATCAGTATTCCTCACAGATCAGTCCAGGGTATCAAATCAGACCACTAGTGCCATCTAACTCGGTGCTGTCTAAACCAACTGCCAACAACTGTCCAGGCTCACTCCCATTCATACCTAGAAATGCCGAGGGTAAAATCCTGGGACCTTCCATATGCAAAGCACATTCTCAGCCACAAGAGAAAATCCCTTCCTTTAAACAGAACAAGTAGTCGAGGATCGCCAGTCAACCACCAGGATGCATAGCTGAATAAAGCAGTATACAGTATATTAATTTCAAAACAATATAACTAAGGCTGCTATCCTGCTCACACTTACCTGGGACTAACCCCACTGAACACATTGGGACTTGTTTTTAAGTGCCTAGGATTGTGCTGTAAAGCGGCAATCCTATAACTGCTTTCCTAATTCGATGGGTCTTACTTCTGAGTTGTTGTGCATAGGATTGCGGTCTAATCGGGGACAGAATTCCTTCCCCTAACCAAATATGGTGTTCAGTCAGCTCTGAAGTAAAAGAGAACCCAACAACTCTACAGAAGGACACATGCAACCAAAGGTGTTTCCAAACTCTTCCTATTTTCGGGTGCAATTCAATCACTTTGCAGCAGCAAATTCGAATTGTGCAATTAAAATTGGTGATCTCGTACAAGAGATATCAGCTTCCCCCAAAAGATCAGTTCTTCCAATAAAGAGAGCTAGGGGTATCCCTTGCCTGTCAGTGGAGATAATACTGAACTAGATGGATCAATTTTCTGACTCAGTATAAGGCAGGTTCTTACGTTCACTGGAAAGCGTGGGATAACGCTTGATGCATTCTCATCAGACCTCCCCACAAACAGATGAGGACAGACGCTCAACAAACAGCCAACTTCGTCTAACCTCCCTGCAAACAAATCAGGAGACATATTCAACCAACAGCTGCTCTGGGGGAGCTGTCCTCCCCCACCCCCACCCCGCATCTGTTCTCATTAAAGGACAATGCACTGGAGATGGGTTCATAGAAACACTCACTAGTTAATCATGATCTCAGAAAATAAATACAAAAGCCCAACATACACACGAGCAATCTCACCTAAATCCTTTCCGATCCCGATGAACGACAGAACGAATCACGAGAGGCAAATAAAACAAAATGCCCACTGTGCAGCCAGGAACACAATAGACGGTTGTTTCTGTCCACACGGCCGCTCGCAACTCCCACCGTCACACAGAGCACAGTTCTGTGTTGATGCAACCTTACCTACACCCCAGTCGCCAACACTGAGGTCAGCAGCGCGGACGCTCCCAGGAATTCAGACGTGTCAGCAAAAGAAGATGGGAGGGAAGGATGGCAGGAGGGTCAGCCCGGGCGCTACTTGCATTGACCGCTCCTAAGGAGGGGCAGGAAGAGAAACCTCCCCGGGCTGCCACGATAGCCGCTAGCCAGAGCTTTGGGCCGTCTGCAAAGGCAGCTAAGGCGGCCTTGCAAACACAAGCGTCCCCTATGCACGCAAGCTGACCTAAACCCACACAAATATACACGAGGCCAATACCAACGCTTTTCCTTGCTTTGCCCACCCCAAACAAACCACAGGATCAATTGCAAGCCCCGGGCCTACCTTTCCACCCAGATCCACAACCTCTGCAAAATAACGAAGGTTCCTGCTTGCTTTCCACCTCGCCAACCCCTCTCACTCTCTCTTCTGCAGAAGGACGGCCCAGCTACTCGCCTCCAGAGAGGCGGGCCAGGCTTTTGCACGCGTGCCAGGAGCAGAGGCGACGACGTGCAAGAGCCGCGCGCGCCGGCTGCTGCTGCTGCTTCCCCCGGGGACGGGACTGGGGCGCACCGAGCACGTTCCGGAGCGCGGCGACTGCAGCCTCCCTGCTGAACTCTCCCTACGCAGCGACGGATCCGACGGCGCGCCTTGTTCTCACCCCGGGCTGGAGCAGGAGGGAGGGAAGGAGAGAAGAGGCGGCTCTCCAAGCCGAGAAGCAGAGCCAGGCGGGGCTTCTGGGCGTCCGCTTGCAGACGGGGTTTAAAGCGCACCGAGCGCGCGTTTAAAGCGCGAGGCGAGGGCGAGGTGCCTCGTCAGAACTGGGTAGCGTGGTGGCCGCACAGTCTAGGGTGGTTGCAGCCCTGGTCGCCGCGCCCTGTCAGTAGCAACCGAGGAAACCGGGTATTCCACATTGTGGCCTAATGGTTAGCGTGCTGGACTTGCAGTGCCAGATTTACGTATAAACTAAACAAGCTATAGCTTAGGGCCCCATTCTCTTGGGGGCCCCAAAAATGTAAAGAAAAAAAAAACCTGGATGTACATTTTCGAAATATAAGATAAAAAACAAATGAAATAAAACCTACATACAGCAACAGTGTTTTGTGTTGTGTAGGCTCCTTCGATGTAAGTAATGGGCCCTGCCTGCTAGTCTGCTCCCTAAAATATCACCGGTTTGCTCATTTCTATATGTAGGGTGCCTACATCCTGCATGTGCAAAATGGCTTTAGATACCTATTAGGTCCATAAATTACTATATGTATAGCATACAGTGGACCTCCAGAATGAATTAAGTTCTTAACCCCAGGTACCACTGTATATTGAACACAAAAAACAGTGACAATTTGTTGTTGACAAAGGACAGCTGGAGATATAAACGGCCCAATTACCTAGGGCTTCATCAAACCTAAAATCTGGCCCTGTAGCCCTGTTGGGGCAGTCACTCTCGCTCATCCTAGCCTACCTCGCACCAGGGGCATGGCCAGGATCTTTGTTGGGGGGGGGGGGACCTAAAATTTGCATTTACTGTATTTGTATTGATGTAGGGGTACAGCTGCCCCCTCCCCCCCTTTGGCTATGCCCATGCCTCACAGGGCTGTTATGAGGGTCAAGCCGGGGATGGTGGTGGTAATATGTTAGCCCCCTTGAGGTCCCTGAATGAAAGGTGGGGTATAAATGTAATAAATAAATAAGTTTATGTGGTAGAGCAGGATATAATTCCGCAGCGAGGACTCTTTGATGTTGGGGTTCCTCATGACCAATTTGAACCAGGTGCAAATTGAAGCTGAGGCACAGATGGCAACAATAACTGCAGGCATCCCCAAACTTCGGCCCTCCAGATGTTTTGGACTACAATTCCCATCATCCCTGACCACTGGTCCTGTTAGCTAGGGATCATGAGAGTTGTAGGCCAAAACATCTGGAGGGCCGCAGTTTGGGGATGCCTGAATAACTGCCTTAAAAAAATGATTTATTTTATGACAATTGTAATTTTATTAACACCCGGTGAGGGATAAAACTAGACAGCCTCTGCTACAACAGCGGTGAGAGCCTTGTTGGCACAGGTATGGAAGTCTGAGGAAATCCCTACGAAAGAACAATGGCAAGAAAAAGTGATGAGTTATGCGGAACTGGCAAAGTTAACATATAAACTGCGAGAGAAGGGCAACCGTGAATTTAAAGAAGAATGGCAACTTTTTACAAATTACTTGAGACAACAAAATGAACTGGACTCCTTGGCAGGTTTTGAATAAATACCCACAATTGATTAGTAGAACATAAGGTAGACAAGGTAAAGAAGATATGTACAATTTGATAACATGCAGAGAAAAGAATGTGAAAATAAAACCGGGGGGCGGGGAGCTGAGGGAAGTCTTGGGGAGGGGGGGAGGGGGAAAATGTAATTGACAATGTGAAAAGATAATGTATTATTTTAAATTTGTTCAATAATTTTTTAAAAATAAATAAAATAAAACTAGACAGTGGCCTGGGACCCAGGTGGCGCTGTGGTTAAACCACTGAGCCTAGGGCTTGCTGATCAGAAGGTCGGCGGTTCGAATCCCTGTGACGGGGTGAGCTCCCGTTGCTTGGTCCCAGCTCCTGCCAACCTAGCAGTTCGAAAGCACGTCAAAATGCAAGTAGATAAATAGGAACCGCTACAGCGGGAAGGTAAACGGCGTTTCCGTGTGCTGCTCTGGTTCGCCAGAAGCGGCTTTGTCATGCTGGCCACATGACCTGGAAGCTATACACCGGCTCCCTCGGCCAATAATGCGAGATGAGCGCGCAACCCCAGAGTCGGTCACGACTGGACCTAATGGTCAGGGGTCCCTTTACCCTTTACCTTTAGACAGTGGCCTAGTCAGGAAGTTAAGAATACAACTTTTCCACAATAGTTGACTGATGTGGGTCCCCCTCCCACACACTTTCAGACATTTTTGTTTTTACTGTGCGGTTTTTGTGTGCTTTTGTTGTAAACCGCTTTGATGTTTTTCATGAGATAGCGGACTATAGTTTCATGAATGAGTGCTCATTTTCTGTCAGAAACACTGTTTCAGGTACTATAAACAAGAGCTTCACTTATAATTCCCCACAACAGAACAACTGCTGTTAAATCTATTGCTTCCTAGCCGCTTTGAGTTCCTGTCAGGGAAAAATAGATTATTATTATTAATAATAATAATAATAGAACGACTATCTGCTTTTAATTTGCCTCTAGCCCCTTTCTAGGTCATTTTCCTCAGGAAATTATAAAAGCTTTATCCTGCCAGACAGACCCTTAAGCACCTCTTGCTCTTTCGCTAGCCAGGCCCTATCTGCCAGTTAAACTGTCATCTTCTTCCTTTATCACCCTCACTCTCTTCCGATTGGCTAATGTCCATTTCCCCTCTGTCGTGTATACACCACACCTTTAAAGCACATTCAGAGCGCGTTCTTTCAAAGAATTCTGGGAACTATAGTTTCACCCCCCTCACCAACCCTTAACCAACCACACCACCCGGAATTATTTGAGAGAGCAAGTGTGCTTCAAATGTGGAGGAGTAGAATCTGTTGGTCATGTCCTTATACTTGGGTATGGAAATGTGCCTTTAAAACACATTCCCGGTCAAAGAATCCTAGGGAACTGTAGTTTACTCCTCCCCAGAGCTACAATTTCCAGCACCCAGAAAGTCTATACAGTTCCCAGAAGTATTTTATTGTGGGTGCAAGGGTTTCATTGGAGGTTTTTAAACAGAGGTTGAATGGCCATCCTCTATCAGGAATTGTTTAGCTGCGATTCCAGCATTGCAGGGGGTTGGACTAGATGACCCTCGGGATCCTTCCAACTCTACAGGGTTTTTTTTGTTCTGTGCTTTAAATGCATAGTGTGCTGATTCTCCCCCATTAAGAAATCTCTCAGGAATATCCTAATCTTCTGTAGATCGGTGTTGTTTTGCTGAAGCTTTTAAATGAATAAATAAATAAATAAGCTTCTGAGTTTAGTGCAGATGAGGATAATTTTGTCTTGCCTGCTTCATTTAAGAAAGAGCAAGCGAGCATATTTTCATATATCTGTTTTAAACTGTTTTAAGGAAATGGATGGCTTTAATTGTGCATTTAATCCTGTTGGTCTCTGACTGTAGCAAACCAACAATTTATTCATACATGCTAGTACAACTGTTATTATCTGGACATATATAGCAGGGGCCAGCAAACTTTTTCAGCAGTGGGCCAGTCCACTGTTCCCTCAGACCTTGTGGGGGACCAGACTATATTTTTTTTGGGGGGGGTGAACGAATTCCTATGCCCCACAAATAACCCTGAGATGCATTTTAAATAAAAGGACACATTCTACTCATGTAAAAACATGTTGATTCCCGGACTGTCCGGGGCCGGATTGAGAAGGCAATTGGGTCGGATCCGGCCCCGGGGCCTTTGTTTGCCTGCCCATGGCATATAGCCTCAATTGTTCACCCTCATCCACCCCAGGAAATTTGGAGGGGGGAAGAGAGAATAAAGACCCACCCATTTGTATGGGGGTAAATGCAAACTGCAATATGCTTGCATGCATATTTGGAGAAGTGGGGGGAAATAAGAGTAGCACTGTCCTTTCCTTGGTTCCCATTTTATCTAACACATGAAAGCTTCTGGGAATTATGGCAACTAGGGGGCAAGAAAATAGGATGAAGCAAATGATAGTCTCAGTCTAGGACGTTTTTCTCTTAACTCTGCGACCCGGGAGGAAAATGCTGGAGCACCAGCGCCACCCCGTGCCCACAATATGGAACAACAGCATCCCTTGCAATAATCAGGTCCACGTTTGCAGTTCGGTGCGAGGGACGCCATTATTTAATGTATTTTTGGGCGTCTGGGGTTGCCTTCTAGGGCGCAGTTAACGCAGAGCAATCCTAATCTCCAGGCCTTTTTTTTTTTAAAAAAAAAACAACTTTCGGAGCGGGGACTGCGAGCAAACCGTGTCGGAGAGCTCGCGTTTTATTTCCTTGCTCACTTATTTAAATAAATCCGCAACCGGCAGGACATGGCAGTGCGATGAGTCCGCAGGCTGGTTCCTTTTTTGCTTTTCTGCTCGGAGCAGCGGGGAAACCATTTTATCTGGCAGGAAGGGCGGCGGCGGGCAACAAAGATTTGGAGGGGAATTTTTGCTGCGAAGCTCCTTCTTCCCTTTTGCAATGAACGGGGAAGGGGGAAAAGACAGGAAGCTGGAAATAGCTCTGCAAGACTTTCCCGACGTCCCTTATATGCCGTTCAGAGCCTCTCTGCAATCGGATGGTAGCGTGGCCGAGTGGTCTAAGGCGCTGGATTTAGGCTCCAGTCATTTCGATGGCGTGGGTTCGAATCCCACCGCTGCCAATATATATCTTTTTTCCCCCCTTCTCTCTCATCCACCCGAAATCTTATTTGGATTGGAAAGGTAATCTTGAAAGATTTTGCTGCTCTTCAAATTCCCGGTTTCTCTCTCTAGCTAGGGCGGGTTTCGGGATCGTGATGAGCTGCGCTTGCAATTCAATTTCGATCACTGCAATGCCCTTAAGGAATGCAAAATAATAATAATAAATCCTTCCAGTAGCACCTTAGAGACCAACTAAGTTTGTCATTGGTATGAGCTTTCGCGTGCATGCACACTTCTTCAGATACCTGCATTCTTCTTAAGAAATGCAGTTGGGAGACACACACTCGCAAGACTGCCGGGTGAAATTCTCTTTTATACTTAGCTTTTTATTTCGTTGTTTCCCCCTGGGGACTGAAAATACCGTTCTGTCTCGCAGCTCTAGCTGTTCTCTAAAACAGGCCTGACGTGCAGGTAAAGCTTTCTGTTATCAGCCCATTCATTACCGTCCTAGACAAAAACCACGGGTATTCAATGGGGAGAAGAAGGAAAGACGGTGAACTAAATATATACGAACTGCAAAACCATGTAGGAATGGAACGACATGCCCATTTCGGTTGTCACTTTCGACTCTCTCCGTTGCTCATTTCCCCAGTCTTCAGTTCTCCTTATTTCTACAGCAATTTCTTATTTAATTTTTTAAAAAAAAAACTTAAGGATTTTGGTGCAAATTTCTCCTAAAAATACAGCTTTTTGTTCATATGAGGGTTTGACTAATGCACACATTTTTGCAATCAGTTTCCCTGAATACAATCCATGAATTTTGTATTGCTTCGGAAAGGGTGATTTTGATAAATCCATCTTTGAATGTAAACTGAAACGAATTTCCCCACCCATCCCTACTTGGGAGTAAGGGAGTAATCCTTACTTGAATTCGAGCTCACCTAAGGACAGCAGGAGGCAATGTTTCTGTATTGCAGGGGGGTTGGACTGGATGGCCCTCAGGGTCCCTTCAAACTCTACAATTATCTATACTGTATATATATATACAGTAAATGTAAAGGGTGCATGTAGGTGACACAGCACCTTTCTCAGAAATCGCTTGAACGATTCCGTTCAAATTTGGAGACAACGTTCCATTCCACTGTGTGGAGGTTCCTATGAACTTACATTAAAGAAATGTGATACCTATCACAGGTAAAAACAACATTTTATGGGAAAAATAGCACCTTCCAGTGGACGTCGAAGGAACACAGCTAGAAAACCTTGGCCCTCTATTGGAGGCTACACTGGTACTGCAGCTACTAGGCCGAATGGAGGCTCGCCTTTATAGGCCGAATGGAGGTGGGGACTCGCCTGCCTGTGGGTTGGGGGCAGGAGGGGACGAGATAGGTCATGGGTCGGGAGAGGGTGGGGGGAATCACAGGGATGAGCCACAGCAATGCGTGGCCTGGCCAGCTAGTATACCATAAGATTGTTAGTTCAATGGAACACAATCCAATTTATGGATTTGCCACATCCTACCCAATCACACCTACTGTATTTACGCAAATTGAATGTGCCATCGAATTTTCAAAAACCTTGAAACCAAATAAGTATTTGCTGACTGGTGCCATCAAATCTAATGTGTACCCTAATTTTCGCAACGTAATTTGGCAAAAAAAAGAAAAAGAAAAAAAAGCGCATTACATTCAAGTATCGTATTTTTCCGTCTATAAGATGCCCCCATATATAAGACGCCCCCTATTTTGGGGGACTCAGATTTAAGAAAATGAAGGGAAATGGCCCAGAGTATAAGACGCCCCCCTATTTTTTGACATTATTTTTAGGGGGAAAACCTAGTCTTATACACGGAAAAATATGGTAAATACGGTGTTTTAAAACCAAGAATAGCCCCTCCAACATTAAATTGAAGGTACTGCAGTACCAAGTTAATACCCTGAACCAGGCAGGCAAGGCATATTACACTAATATTGTACCAGTTGCATTGGTTACCAGTGCACTTCCAGGCCCATTTTAAAATACTGGCAGTGACCTTGAAATTAAAGGCTCACCTACATCCATAGAAGCCTGTCCGTAACTCCAGACCTGGAGTTGTTCAGGTCCAAAGCCTTGTTCAGATGCCCACCAGGAAAGGGAGTTCAGCTGACATACACATCGGCCAGAGCCTTTTGGGCGGTGGCCCCACAATTGGGCAATGCTAACACACACAGCATTAGGCAGGCCCCATCCCAATATATTTTGAAACCCTAATATTTTACCTTGACTTAATGGAAACAGACTATGGCTAAGGGATGAGATGGTGTGGCCTGGTCTCAGTTCATGCTGTATTTTTGATGATTAGACCAAGTGCGGTAGTGAAGCATTATTAAATGTTGCATTTAATGCTGGGGAGGACCTGGATTCTTGAAAGGCGGGGCTTATAAATTAACCCGCTATCAAAACTGAAGGAGCCAACACATAAAAAGAAACAAGAATAGATGGTTGAGGCAGATGCGCTCCCCTCTTTACACCAGAGGGCACTGTAATGCCTTCCAGGTGGTGTTGGAACATCAACCTCCATGTATTGTCTTTGGTCTTTCAAATTTCACCTTGGGAAAGGCCAAAATTCGGCCTGCCCCCACCCCCCACCTCTCGCCTTCCATTATGCTCAATTCACGACATCACAGGGCCAATGGAAGTTGGAGTCCAATGAAATTTCGAAGGCCACAGGTTCCCCCCCATCCCTTTTCAAACAACACAGAGAAACCTTCCCCTGCCCTCAAGTGTGCTTATTCTCATGTAAAGGACAGACCACCGCCTTCTCCAACCACATATTATATGTAAACACTAGCTGGCCAGGCCACGCGTTACTGTGGCTCATCCCTGTGATTCCTCCCACCCTGTCCCAATCCATGACCTATCCCGTCCCCTCCTGCCCCCAACCCACACCCAGGTGAGCCCCCACCTCCATTTGGCCTAGTCTGTAAAGGTGAGCCTCCATTCAGCCTAGTCCGTAAAGGTGAGCCTCCATTTGGCCTAGTAGCTGCAGTACCAGTGTAGCCTCCGATAGAGGGCCAAGGTTTTCTAGCTGTAGTACCAGTGTAGCCGCCACTAGAGGGCGCTGTGTTGCAACTTCTTCTGCCTTCTATTTCCCAGCTTCCCCGGATGTCCACTGGAGGGAGCACTTTTTTGTACAGAAATCCAGGTTTCTACCTGTGCTAGGTGTGTCATCTGGTCAATGTAAGTGGATGGTTACACCCCCACATGTCACTCTGATGTTGTGGGCAAAGTTGAGGGCGATCGGGCAAGCGGTTGTGGAGAAAGGTGTGGAATAACAAACACGCACGTTCTACATTTTTATATACAGTGGTACCTCTACTTACGAATTTAATGCGTTCTGAACACACATTCGTAAGTAAAAAAAATATTGTAAGTCGAATCCCATAGGAATGCATTGGGAGAAAAAAAATCGTAAGTCGAAGCAACCCTATCTAAAAATTCGTAAGTAGAAAAAATCCTATCTAAACCGCATCCAAGATGGCGGACGGAGCTCCGTTCGTAAGTAGAATCATTCGTATGTAGAGTTCTTCGTAAGTAGAGGTACCACTGTATATAGATGGCGAGACCAGTGGACCTGCTTTTCCACAAGCCAGTTTTGTCCGCTTTGGCTCTTGGAGAAACACACACAGGTTTTCAGGTGTGCTTTTATTTTCAGCTCATGCCACAAAGTTGGCGAGAGACATCCGGTGCTGTGCAAAATGGTTCGCTCTTGGCACTGTTCTCCCGGATCTCCTCACTTTCGTCGGCCCCGTTTCTCAGCATCACCTGGAGAGGCAAGAGGCCATCCTGATGTGTCTGTGGAAGATTATTTGTACGCAGCCTTTGAAAGCCCCCCCCCCCACTTCTTCAGTTTGACAAAAAAAACGAGGAACCAACTGAAGGCAGACGCCGCTGGTATAAAAACAACACCCTCTCCCCTTGTGCTAGTCTCCTGAGTGTGATTTTTGGTGACCATTTTGGCTTTCTGTTCGTTAGCCGCCACTGGACGATTTCCTTGTATGTTTCTTATTCCTCTTAATGTACCTGCCTACTACTTTAGAGCTAAGAAAAACAGACCATGCAATCCAAGGGCAATGTTCCCCCGGCCAACCCTGTGCCTGAGAACGGCTGGTTTATCGCACGACGAGATGCCGATATTTTTCCCAGCTCTCGTGAACAAACTCGAAAACCTCTTGGCGGTAAACTGCCAGGACGATCAGGGCAATGAACAGGGCTATCACCACGAAGCATTTGAACATGAAATAACTCTTCTTGCGGGGCCTGGTTTTCAAAAAATGATCCACGCAGTCGGCAAACGAGTACTTTTTTGGAGTGTAGCCAAGCTGTTGCCGGGCTTTATCTATTTTGAATGTGTTCGTGTAAGCAATGTTGCACACCTGCGAAGCGAAAGCAAAGGAGTTGGATTTCTTTTAAAAATGGTTTTAAAACAGCATGAAAGCAAATGACAACGGAGAGTGCCTGTTCTGGGGTGGGCTTCCCAGATTCAATGCCCTCCAGATGTCGCTGCAGCACAATTCCCTTCATCCCATCATCGTTTCCATCACACGTTTACAATGATGCTTTTCGTAAGAACCTAATAAGGCACCGGCTGCATCAGGTCAAAAGCATAGCTGCCAAGTACCCCGTTTTTGCTTACCGTTTTCCAGCGGTCCCCCGTATCACTTCGTCTCCCGTTTTTTCTCCGTTATTTTCTCTTTTTTTCTGATTTGCCCTTCCATGGGCACCCAAAATGGCCGCCAGCGGCTTCGAAAGTTGCGTCTACGCATGTCCGGAAGTGCGTAGATGCGACTTCCAGTGTCGGCGGCAGCCATTGTTTGTGCCCATAGATGGGCAGAGTGACACCGGAAGTTGTGTCTACGCACTTCCGGACATGCATAGACGCCACTTTCGAAGCTGGCTTCGGCCATTTTTGGTGCCCATAGAAGGGCAAAGCGACACCGGAAGTTGCGTTGACGCAACTTCCGGTGTCACGCGGCTTCCAGTCCCGGATTCTGCAGTCCGGGACTTGGAAGGTAAGGGTCAAAGGCCAACCTAGTCTTGGCATCCTGTTCTCGTCGTGGCCAACCAGATGCCCTTGGCAAGCCCAGAAGCAGGAGCTGAGAAGAACAGCCCTCTCCCCACTTGCGACACCCAGCAGGTGATATTAAGAGGCGTCCAATGGAGGCAGGACATAGCTATTGTGGTATGTAGCCAGTGATAGCTTTCTCACCCACGACTCTGCTGAACCCTCTTTTTTAAAAGCACAATAGTTTATTTTAATAATAATAATCTTTATTGCGGTCCAACGACCCATAACATAGATACAGAATAAAATACAGACTCATATAGACAACCCCCCAGGGAAGAGAGACCAAATGGTTTTTTGTTTAGTCATGGGTATGTTGATCTTTGATTTGTATGACTACTAATAGAAACTTTGCCACGGCCACTGTGATATCATTGGACTTGTCATCCAGAAAACATTTAATATAGTAGGCTTCAGATTGACCCGGCCGATTTGCCAATAGTGGTTTAATCAATAGTTCCCTCGCTTGATCATATTGTCTGCAATGCAATAAAATATGCCTCATGCAGTTGACATCCTGAGAGCACACACAGATCCTGTTTTGATAAGGGATACCTCTCAGTCTGCCGTTTAACACTTCTGATGGAAATACATTTAATCTGGCTTTGGTGAAAAGACGCCAGTATGTTGGTACAGACAAATTTCTAAGATATGCAGGTGTCTGGAAATCGAACCCATAGTGGATTCCTTCTGCTGATGGGCCACATGAGATTGAGATTGGAGATCACTATGTGATATGTCCCAGAGCCTTTGCCTCAGAGATTCAAGGGCGGTATCATAGCCAACATGAACAACAACAATATATATATATGGCAGCATGCCAATTCATCAAGAACATCAGATGTATGTCATGCAAGCCAAGAATAACAACAGAGAAAAGACGAAAGAAAAATTAGAAGGGGAAGAAGTGTGGCGCAATGGTTAGAATGTTGGGGTGTGACCTGGGAGATTTCTCCACCTGTAAAATGGGCTCTTTGTGCAGGACAAAAGCCAGCCAGCCAGATTGCAAAGCTCCCTCTGCACTACAAGGGCTTTTGGTATGTTTTTAAGTTTGTTTTCTTGTGCTTTTCTATTTTGTAATCCGCCCTGGTAATTTGCTTGAAGGGTAGGGTATAAATTACTACAACAAATGGCTCAGTTAGTAGAGCATGAGACTCTTAATCTCAGTATTGTGGGTTTGAGCCCCATGTTGGGCAAAAGATTCCTGCATTGCAGGGGGTTGGAGTAGATGACCCTCACAGTCCCTTCCAACTCTACACTCCTGGTTCTATGAAACAAACCCAGTACGTAATAACGTAGACATGCGTTACCTCATTTCTGGTGACCAAAGGTGTGATTTCAACAATGGGCACGAGCACGTGGTGCATGTGTTCCATTGCCACAGCTGTACAAAGAAAAAAAAGCACTTGATAAATACAATGGTCACTTGAAATAGCAGCGCATGCACAAAGCTGTGAGTCAAATGCTTGGGTCTGTCTAGCTCAGTACAGACAGGCAGCAATGCTCCATTCAGACAGACGTATTTCCAATACCTGCCTGCAGATACCAGGGATTGAACCCAGGGACCTTCCGCACGCAAATACACACTCTGCCGCTGAGCCCAGACTGCATTTCTCAAGTCGAACCTTAGCAACTTATTTGTTTATACAGTGGTCCCTCGACTTACGAATTTAATCCGTTCCGAATGCACATTCATAGGTCGAAAAATTTGTAGGTCGAAAAAAGTGGTTTCCCAGAGGAATGCATTGGAAACAGAAAAAATCGCAAGTCGAGTAAACCACATCTAAAATTCGTAAGTCGAGAAAACCCCATCTAAACCGCAACGGTTTTCCTTTCGGATGTCAAAAAAAAACGTAAGTGTGCGGCCATTTTTTTTCATTCGTAACTCGAAATTGCGTAAGTCGAGTACTTCGTAAGTCGAGGGACCACTGTATTGCTAAAAAGAGCTGCAATTTAACTCTTCTCTGGCATCAGGATTGTTATTTGTCTCCTTAATAAGATTCCCTGTGACCGCAGCTCCAAAAAGTTTGGGTTAAATTATACATTAAATTAAATATGTAACATTTGGGTTTCAGAACAGTTGTCACTTTGGGCTGAGGCCGTGCTGTGCAAGGCTGATCCTTCTCTTCACGTGCTGTTGTCCTGATCAAAAATCCTCCCCTCCTCAACACCTGCATAGGAGTGAACTTCCCCACAGAAACTTTTCCCCATCCTTCCCACAAGGCAATGCAGTTGTGGCCAGGGGTATGTGTGTACGGAGAATGCTATTTTTTATGGAACAACATCAGGGTTGGAAAACATTAACCTCTGCCCCCTCAGGTCTCAGTTGAGATGGGCTCATCTGCACATGACGCTAAACAATGGCTGACAAGCTTCAGAAACTCATATCTTTTGTGATTGGGAGAAGGATTTCTGCAGAGTTTAGCTTCTGCTTCCAAACATCTCAGTTTAAGCATTATGGTTTACCACAATGGCCGGTTCAACAAGCCAGCTTCTCAAGCCATGGTTTGTTGCAAGATAAAATTCCTGGTTCACACCGAGTGCAAACCCAAGGTTTTGTCTAAACTACTGTAAAAACAAGCAAACCCCAAACAACTGTTGAGCAAACAACTGGAAATATTTTACCTGAATAATAAGCAAAAAGAATAGGAACACGTATCCATGGCTTCTTGTGACCCAATGCTTTAAACTGAAAGAAACATTGAAATACTGAATCCAGACAGTTTTGGATGCAGCTCTTCATTTATTGATCTATGCGATCCATTCCATAACATTTCTGTACCGTTTGATTGTAGGAAAACCTCAAAGCGGTTTACGAAAAAGATGAAACAATGAAACGCTCATAGATTACAACCATAATTTAAAATACAGAGAAGGTTAAAATCGCAGTCAAATAAGACCAAAACAAATTAAAACTCCTGTTATTGAATTTCTTACAAAAAACTTCTGTGTCTGGAAATTTTCACTGGTAAAATACTCAGCAAAGGTGTGCTGCATTATACATAATAATATATGGTTTGTAAAGGGGTCCCCCCCTATATTCACCTGATCCCCCAAAAAAACACTATACAGCTGCCTTTATTAATTATTGCATCACATCAGGCCATATGAGACTCAAGGCACATTACAAAAGAAATGGAGAAACTGAAGCCGGCCAGATGATACTGGACTCGCGCTCCCATCCGTCACACAACCACCACAGCCAATAAGCTTAAGAGGTTTTAGAGCACAATTGTGTCTATACCAAACAGCTCTTGCACTCACCAGTGGGGTTAACCACTCTATAATGTTGACCTTCTCGCCATCGTGGACAAAATATGCCTGGCCATCCTACAAAGAACACAGGGGAAAGAGATCAGACATGGGGAACTTGTGGCCATACAGACATTGTTGGACATTAAACTCTCCTCAGACCCAGCCAGCATGGCCAACGATCATGCAAGGCAGACATTGTCAACGCAGCTACCCACCTGTTGCTGGAACTTCACTTCATTCATTCATCCATTTTTGCTGAGGGGAAACCACAAACTTTACATGTACACTTTGCCTGCAGCCTTAGGAAGGAAAATAACCTACCTGAACACCTTTTGTGCTCAACTGAGAACTGTATCATTTCCTGGGAGCTCCGAAGGTTTAGGTGCATTAAATTGATTGCCCACCAAAACAAAACAACAACAACAACAATTTATTATTTATACCCCGCCCATCTGGCTGGGCTTCCCCTGCCACTCTGGGTGGCTTCCAACAAACATCAAAATACATCAAATATCACAGATTAAAAACTTCCCTAAACAAGGCTGCCTTTAGGTATTTTCTAAATGTCAGGTAGTTGTTTATCTCTCTGACCTCTGATGGGAGGGTGTTCCACAGGGAGGGTGCCACTACCGAGAAGGCCCTCTGCCTGGTTCCCTGTAGCTTTGCTTCTCGCAGTGAGGGAACCGCCAGAAGGCCCTCGGCGCTGGACCTCAGTGTCCGGGCAGAATGATGGGGATGGAGACACTCCTTCAGGTATACTGGACCGAGGCCGTTTAGGGCTTTAAAGGTCAGCACCAACACTCTGAATTGTGCTCGGGGAAAAACCCAATAAAAAAGCAATAAACTCAGGCAAAACATATCAAAAACAGATTTAACAGTGCAACGTCATTTCGCTGGTGCTATCCAAATGTGGGGACACGGGTGGCGCTGTGGGCTAAGCCACTGAGCCTAGCGGCTTAGTCATGCTGGCCACATGACCTGGAAGCTGTACGCCGGGCGCCTCCCTTAGCGAGATGAGCGCCGCAACCCCAGAGTCAGTCACGACTGGACCTAATGGTCAGGGGTCCCTTTACCTTTACCTTTATCCAAATGCCTGTGCTTTGCCTGGCGCCAAATTGGTGGCTCCAGGTGGGCCTCCCTTGGGAGAGCATTCCATAAATAGCGGGATGCTATAGAAAGGTCCTGCTCTCTTATCCCCACACTTCAGACCTTCCTTGGAGGTGGGCTACAGAGAAGAATCTCAGATTATTACCTCAGGGTCAGGGAAAGTTCATGGGAGAAATTAGTTGTAGCAGTGAGCCATATAATAAATTTAATATATATATATTGGAACATCTGCTTTCTAGGGAATTGGACACCTCCCAAGATACTATAGCCAAATTTTGCATGAGAGCAAAGAGCAGGTTTTCATCTATGTTTGGATACACCTGGAAGCCATTTTGAATCAACATGGTGGACTTTTGATGCTGCACTGATGTTAACCACTGATTTCAAACCACACTGGTGTTTTTGTGGGTTTCTTAGCATTACCGAGCAACGTCTGCCGAAAAGCTGCTTAGTAAATCAATTATCCCAAAAATGCCACAGCCTTCCAGATGCCTGATGCCAAGGAAATGCTCTGCACATCCCCAGAAGGTTCGGCGCCTGAAAAACTGGAGCACATGTAACGATATACTCACAGCTATATAGTTCTTCTCAGGAGTGAGAGCGTCCATGGCGAGGATGTGAGCTTGCACGAGATTCTTGACATGAACCCAGTTCATCCGGGTCTCTGGTCCCCCAAATGTGCAGATATACATCCCTCTTTGAATATTCAACTGTTGGAAGGTGTGATTGAAGCATAACATTGCCAGTTACAAGTAGAGTAAACCCAGGGCATGTATTTGCTCTTCTCAATGCGCCAACCCTTCTTGCGTTCGAGGAGCCCTATCTATCATTTCCCCCACCCCACTCTCGGTCTTCTCACCTCCATGCCAAACATATCTAGCTGTTTCAACCTTTCCTTGCATGGCTTTCCATTGTGTGGATGACTGGTCTCATCCCATGGTGGTATTATTATTATTATTATTATTATTATTATTATTATTATTTGAATGTATACCCAGGCCCTATACCCAGGGGCCTCAGGGGAGTTCACAGAATAAAATCAAGATATAAAACCACAAAATACCTAATAAAAATAAAAACAACAACCCAATAGCCCCTCCCCCATAAAAACCCTACATTTTAAAAGGGCATAGGATGTAGATCTGATCAACCAAAGGCCTGGTAAAAAAGGTGTATAATGAAGGCGCCAGGCGAACTTCCCTGGGGAGAGCATTCCACAGACGGGGAGCCACTGCAGAGAAGGCCCCGTACTTGTGTTGCCACCCTCCGAACCTCTTGAGGAGGAGGCACACGAAGGAGGGCCTCAGAAGATGATCTCGGGGTCCAGGTAGGTTCATATGGTAGTGTTTCCCCCCTCATCCACAGGAAAGTGTTCTGAGCAAGTCACAATACGTACGGCTAGCCGGGGCAGATGCCTTTGTTCTTCCGGCCCATAGATGCCAGGCGGTCGAAGAGCACAGGTGTGCAGCTTGCCACCTCCTAGGAAACAGGACAAGAAGCCGCTGGCTGATTCCGAACATGTCGATCGAAGAAACTGCCATGTTTAGGGCTGATGCTGTACCACATGGGACAATAGAGGCCAGGGGTTTCAGCATATCTCCCCCCCCCTCACTTCTAGGCTCCTCTGATGGATAGCTTTGGAGTCTTAAAGGGGCAACCTTCTATCCTGAAGATGAGCATCCCTCCCTATACAGCTGGACCAGTGAGGTGCAATGGGAGGCACTGGCTTCTTCAGATTCAAGGGCAGGTGTCCATGGAGGGCCTGGCTCTGAGCCTATAGGCCCTGGTGGTATGGGAGTGTCCTCTGCGGACTCCTGCCTGCCAACCCCAGGCTCTGCGGTCTCCCAGTCTCCAAGAGCAGGGCCAGAGCTTTGAACCTGGAATAACTTCATAGCTGGAGCCTCTTGAGTCTGAACCTAAATGCTTGACTCTGGGGGTCACGAAAGATACAATAAAATCACAGGCTAAGATCACAGAAAAGTACCTGCTAAGGACACTCCGTTTGCTCCTAGAACCATCTGTTCTGCAACTGATTTGGTTCTGGAATACTCATTCAGTTGCTAAAAAAGAAATCAAATTAATTAGTTTTGGATTATTTAGCAAATATCAAAGCGTGTAAGCCAACAGACGTACTTGAACAAGTAATACGTTTTTCTCCCACTCAGTCAGTCACCATCTACATCCCAGGTGCCAAAGAACAGCCCATATCATGAGATTTTAATCACAGCTCCAAGTCTTACCACGGGGTTATGGGTAAATCCCCAGCAGAGGGTCTTCCACAAATGCAGGAGGACCACACAGAACACCTCTATGTGCCAACTTAGAAAGATGGATGGGAGGGGTTTATTTCTGGCTGCCCTGAATCTGGGGAACACTTGCTCCCTTAGGATATACTGTACCCAAGACTGTACTGTAATAACATTATTATTTTTTAAGAGTGAAAATAATGTGGGGAGGGGGTCAGTCTGTCCTACAGAAAGGAGTATGGGACAGCAGTAGGGAAAGTGATGTGGTGTGAAAAGAATTCCACGTGTCTTACTCCTAACAGACCTGCGAGAAGATGGGATTCAATTTCCCCAAAGCATGGGGTGTAACCCTACAGGGATCATACGGAGAGAAAAATGGGGCTGTTCTGAATCCCAGCGTGCCCCAGGGTCTCTAGTGGTTACCTAAGTCTAGAGATGAAGTAGCAGGAGCAAGAGTTGGTGGCAGTGTTGTAGCAGGTAGCACAAGGGTGGTTGCGCTTGGAGCAAAATTGGTTCCCTGGACACTTTCAACACCCAGCGCTGCCTCAATCCAACTGCACGCTTCTATCACTGGGCTCCGTTGAAAACGGCTTCTCCATGCAAACTGGGAAGCCACCTCTCCAGACAATGGAAGAGCTCTTTTTCCTTCTCTCTGCTGCTGCAATCTCTTGGGTGATTGCGGACGCTGTTAGGCAGCCGAATGCGCAAGCATCCATTTTCCTCCCATCCAACCAACCCCTGCATGGGCGTACCCAGTGCGGGGCAGTGGGGCAGTTGCCCCCCCCCCTAGAAGCAGGGCCGCGCGGCTTTCCTGTGTGGGAAAGTACAGCAATCACACATCCAAACAATCAGCCTGTCTCACATGCAGCTGGGCAGTGGACAGAATTGAATATGCTAACACTAAGAAGAGCCCTTCTGGATCAGGCCAATGGCCCATCTAGACCAGCATCCTGTTCTCACGGTGGCCAAGCAGGTGCTTGTGGGAAACCTACAAGCAGGACCCAAGCACAAGAACCCTCTCCCTTCCTCTGGTTTCCAGAAAATGGTATTCAGAAGCATTGCTACCTCTGACCGTGGAGGCAGAGCCGAGCCATTATGGCTAATAGCCCTTGATAGCCTGATCCTCTGGGAATTTGTCTAATCCTCTTTTAAAACCACCCACGTTACTGGCCATCACTGCCCCTAAAGTACCATACTTTACCTTTGAGCTTCTAAGCAAGAAGGCAGGGAGGTGGAGGTGGGGGTGAGGGCAGACCGAGGGCTAATAGACCAGCCTCCGCCAGTTCTTTGGATCCACCCCTACGCTTTGGATCCAAAGCAACAGGCTGGGGAAAAACCCACATAATTTCCCTTGTGTTGCGGGGAGGTTATTTAAAAACACTCGGCCCTCCTCTCTCTTGCCACCCGCACCATCGGTTGCAGCCAAATGCTAAGAAAGGGGAGCAGCCCCAATACCTCTGCTAAAGGAAAATAAGGCGCACTCTGCTCGTCGACGTCAAAAAGGTTTTTCCCGCCAAACACCACGTTGATGCTGCTTGTGTAGACCAGCCTGGAGACGCTTCGTCGCTTGCAGACTGCAGAGACATAGGAATCACAAAGTACTTCATTGAGGGAAGGGGGCAAATGGAGGGAAAGGGCTCAGGATGCTTGCGAGCAACAGCAGCCAACAAATGATTCTGCCCAGCTCACATTACAGCATCCTCCTGCCCTAGGAGCCTTCAAAAGGGATCTCTTTCAAGAGAAAGAACCGTGGGGGGTGGGACTCTGGGGTTGCTATCAGGAGGTGATTGGTTTCGCTCCACCTTCCAGCCCGAGGAGCCTCCAGAAGGGAATTGCTCAATGAATACTTTAGCTTGAACTATTAGTAAGCCGTATACTTACTTCTTAAATGTTTATCCTTGCTAAATTAATTATTAATTGTTGATTCTTGGTTTTTTTGCATCAAGTTGCAGTTATATTATTTGTCTTATTGTGTTCTTTGTCCAGGGCAAAATAAAAAAATTCTTTCTAGTAGCACCTTAGAGACCAACTAAGTTTGTTATTGGTATGAGCTTTCGTGTGCATGCACACTTACCAGCTCCATCTGGTATGCAGGCTGAGACCCTACCTCCCTACACACTGTCTTGCCATGCTCTAGTTAGCTCCCGCTTGGACTACTGCAATATGTTCTACGTGGGGCTACCTTTGAAGGTGGCTCAGAAACCACAACTAAGACAAAATGCAGCTCCCAGACTGATGACTGGGAGTAGCCACCGGGACCCTATACCACCAGTCCTGAAGGATCTACATTAGTTCCCAGTACTTTTCCGAGCACAATTCAAAGTGTCTGTGCTGACCTTTAAAACCTTAGACCGCTTTGGCCCTGTATACCTGAAGGAGCGTCTCCACCACCATTGTTCAACCCGGACGCTGAGGTCCAGCTCCGAGGGCCTTCTGGCAGTTCCCTCATAGTGAGAAGTGAGGCTACAGGGAACCAGGCAGAGGGCCTTCTGGGTAGTGGCGCCTGTCCTGTGGAATGCCCTCCCACAAGACGTTAAGGAAATAAACAACCATCTGACTGTCAGAAGACATCTGAAGGCAGCTCTGTATAGGAAAGTTTTGAATGTCTTAGGTCTTACTATGTTTTAATGTGTTGGAAGCTGCCCAGAGCAGCTGGGGCAACCCAGTCAGATGGACAGCATATAAATCATAAATTACTACTACAGTACAGTGGTACCTCGGGTTACAGACGATCCGGGTTGCACGTTTTCAGTTTGTGTACTGCGGGAAACCCGGAAGTACCGGAAAGGGTTACTTCCAGGTTTCGCCGTTTGCGCATGCACAGAAACGCCAAATTGCGTCACGCGCATGCGCAGCTGCGGGAAGCGAACGCTGCGGGTTGTAGACATGACTCCATCACGGATTACGTCCACAACCTGAGGTTCCACTGTATTATTATTCTTTATCATTGTATTTAGACTGGCTTTTGTGCAAACTGCTTTTGAGCACAGATTTATTTGTGGGAGACGTGGTATGTAAACAACGCTGACCATCGATGATCCTCAGCCCGGGCTCATCCGAAACAAAGCACTGAGGCAGTACTCACCTTCAATGACGACCCCGGTTCCTCCGACGTTGACAGACCGAATATGTCTCCTGTGCAACTAGGAAAAGCAGGAAGAGGTTTAATGTCGCACCAGCTGCTGCAATCAAAGCAAAATGAATTGCTTTAGCTTGTTTCATTCTCTGCAGAATTGGCCTGGCTTGCTCCCTAGGCGGCAAGAAGGCCAGCTTGTAAAAGTTGACTTTTGCACACACACACAAATTATCTGAAAAAAGCGGTCAAGAAGGGCCATTGCTCAGAGGCCGTGTACCTGCCGAAGGTCCCAGGTCCGATCCCTGGCATCTTCAGTTAGAAGGTTCCGACCACAAGTGATGGGAAAGAGTCTTTGCCCAAGACCCTGGAGAACTGCTAGTTAGTCTTGGGTGAAATCAAGCATAGGGAATCTTTTATAGTCCTCCAGAGGTCACATGTTTATGGGTGGGGCCAAAAGTGTATGTGTATGTGGAACAACAAATGATAATTTACTTAAGCACCCCTCTCGGTACAATGTAAAACATTTCTCTTCTTTAAAAATGTACATATTCTTACTGTTGCGTTTGCTTATGGGAATGTCTGTGATCTAATTTAGCAGCACTCAGGCATCTTTTTTCAAAGAATCATAGAATTGGAAGGGACCACGAGGGTGTCAGGGTGTGGCTGGACGAGGAAGAATGTTGGGACCCGCCCGTCTGAGAGACCCCCAGGGAGGACACAGAAGATGACAACTTAGACCCAGGACAGTGGTGGTGGGACACAGGGAGCCAGTGTGCAGAAGTGTCCATCAGGGAGATGCTCGATGCAAGAGGGCTGAGTGATCGGGGGGGGGGGAGGGTCCTTTCTGTGAATTAAATGCTAATTGCATTCTGTGTCTCAAGTTCTTTCCTGACTTGTGGATGACCTGTGCTCACCTGACAGCTCCTTGACAGAGGGCCATCTAGTCCAAACCCCTGCAATGCAGGATTCTTTTGCCAAATGTTGGGATTGGACCCATGGCCCTGAGATTAAGAGTCTCATGCTCTACAGACTGAGCTATCCCAGACTTCTATCCACTGTCTGTATCCACTCAGGGCTTCTTTGCCTGGGAGTCTAGTGTGTTTTATTTTCCTTTTTGAAAGGGGCGGACCCTGGAAAAAACTACCAACAGATCTCCATTTGATTTAGGACAGCGGGAAATTTTTTTCCTGAAAATCTGGAAAAGCCACATAAAAGGGGTTGATTCCTTGCAGAAACTCAAGATGAAGAGAAGCCGACTCACTTGTTCTATTCCTGACATTCCGTACGCGGCTGCGTGAACGACACAGTCTGCCCCTTCGCAGGCTGCATATAGCTGGTCATAGTGCCTCACGTCTGCCTAGAACACAGAGATCACATACTCCTGAGTGGGGCGCTGGGGGGGGGGTCAGCAACGTTCCCCCCCCCAAGCAACAGACAACAAAGGATGCTGAGAAGCCAAGATACACACTCTAAGGTCACTAGCAACAGGGAAGAGAGGGCAAGGATCGTGCAGATATTCTCTGTCATTGCAAAGGGTCATGAGACAATACTCTGCAAAGAGTTGGAGGAGGCCTCACACGCCATCCATCCCTCTGATGGAAAGAATGCAAAGCAAATCCAACAGATGTCTGTGTAGAAAGAGAGAGCGTTTGTCCATACCAGAAAACTCTGGATTTGCACTTGCCTGTCTCATTAATCTAGGCCAGGCATCCCCAAACTTCGGCCCTCCAGATGTTTTGGACCACAATTCCCATCTTCCCCGACCACTGGTCCTGTTAGCTAGGGATCATGGGAGTTGCAGGCCAAAACATCCGGAGGGCCGCAGTTTGGGGATGCCTGATCTAGGCATAGCCACAGGTTGTCCTGCCCACCCCATAGTGTTGTCCTGGACCTTTCCTCCCCTTTAAATGAGGGTTTTCCTGATCCTTGGAAAGTTCAAAACAGCCAGGATTGGACACCCCCCTCCCCGATCGTGCAGATATCATAGTCACCTACCCCACCCCCGACTGGGGCAAGTGTCAATGATCACTGTTGCTTGCAAACCCTTCCCCCACAAGCACACTTTACCTGCCTTACACCCGACAGCAGGTGGGTCTGGGTTGGGGAAATTGCCTTGCAGACCAATTGGGGAGGCCTGAAAAGTCTTAATTAAGGTTTGCTAGCCAGAGGTACCCAACCTTGCTGAGGTAGGGCTACAAAAAGATAATAATCTCTCTCTAAATGATGTTTTGCTTATGGAAAAGTGGGGTGTTAAGATCATAATAATAAATTATAAATACCTGTACGAGTACTACTCCTTTTGGAATTTCCCAGATAGGTTGCTTAATGTCATAGAGAATTACACTAGTTCCTGATTTGGCAAGGGCACGGCCAAGGGTAAAGCCAAAATAGCCAGCACCTCCTGTTATCACTGTCTTGTTGCTCACTTTCTTCAGCCCTCGGTTACTGGTGTCAAGTTTCTGTTCAACAGGCTGGGCATCTTGTTTAGAGGATTTGGGGTTTTTCCGGTCTTTCTGCTGAGATTTCTCCATTGCGCACTAAGGGGGTGCTCAGCGATCCACCGGATCTGGTATTAAAAAACTCTACCGAGGTAGGGGCAAGAGTATCTCCTCATGACCTGTTTAAAGAGCACAAAGACCAATTTTGTTGCTGCTGTTGCTACAGGAATAACAGCTCCATTGGTAGAGCATAAGACTCTTAATCTCAGCACCATGGGTTTAAGATTCCTGCACTGCAGGGGGTTGGTCTAGAATCTTTGTGGTCCCTTGCAACTCTACAATTCTTTGATTCTAAGATTTCCATGTTTCTCAGTCTGGTCTCGCCCCAGCCTTTTTATCACAATTTGTATACATTTGTGTTCACAGTGCTATTAACGGAAGTCATACACACTTCTGTTTTTCATACAATCCACACTTGCAAAAAGTTTGGGGTGGCCATACTGCTTCATTTCCAACCAGAGACAAAGGTTTAAGGGTTTGAACGTTTGCAAGAAGCAAAGGTTTAAAGCCCCTCTGCCCCCCAGCAACAGGTTCCCAATGCAAATTTACTTGCCTGCAATTTACTTCAAAAAGTCATTATCTCAGTTGCTAATTGTGTAAACACTGTGCCATCCATAGGTGCTTGAAATGAGTTCCTACATGGGACAGGTCTGTTTTTTTAGATTGCATTCAATCTGGCAAGATCTAGATAAAATCAAGCATTAAACTTTTGGTGTTTTCTGCAACGTGTTCTTCACACAGTAATGAAGCACTGGTGGTGGAATTATTCTGTTTCCGTTCGCTCTGCGACACTTCCGCAATGCTAGTATGTTATCACTGTATGGGTGGGGTCATACGTGACCACTCCCAAAAGCATTAGGAACCCAAAGAATCATGAATGAGACTAAAAAGGATGCCTGAAAGGCCATAGAAGGAACCCATAGCCTAGTAGTTCATTCGTTATGTAGCTGCTTGTCAATCACACCTCCCATTGCCAACCTGGTAGGGAGTGAAGGAGCAACAATGATCTCTCAGCCTCTCCAACCTCGCAGGGTTGTCACAAGGATAAAATGAGAAAGGAAGTAAGCATATACAGGTGAAACTTGGAAAATTAAAATATCGTCGAAAAGTGCATTTATTTCAGTAATGCAACTTAAAAGGTGAAACCAATATATGAGATAGATGCATGACATGCAAAGCAAGCTACGTCAAGCCTTTATTTGTTGTAATTGTAATTATTTGTCGTTAGGCGGTTCAATTATAAATGGAACATAATTGAAATGTAATAGCGATGCTTATTTTTGTTAATTTTTGTGTTATTGTAACTATTTGTTTTATTACTGTGGGATTTCCAAAAGAAAGCATTTGTATAAATTAAAATAAAAAAATAAATAAGTTGCATTACTGAAATAAATGCACTTTTCGATGATATTCTAATTTTCTGAGTTTCACCTGTATACCCCTTGAGGTCTTGGGTGGAAATCATTATATGAAATAAACAAAATATATCAGCTTTGGGGCTGTATTTTGCTTTCATTTTACTTAATGGGAAGAGGGTGGGTTGGTGAACGGTAGTTATTACTAACCCACAACGTGGTTGGTTTTTTTGCAAACCACTCAGAGGTTCTCTTACAATCAAGCGATAATGTATATAAATTTTGTTATGAATAAATGATGAGCATTGCCCCATGAAGAATCTGGTGTAAAAGGTAGCCAATCGTATTACATATGCAAATAAGTCTCTTCTCACCATAGGCTGCTGCAACAGGGAACTGCTTGCATCAATTGCTTCAGAATGTTTCAGTTTGAAAGGAGACATTCTGCTGGCAGTTGGTGCAGTTAAATAGAATTCTATCCCAAGCCTCTTGTGGGGATAATACAGCAATGCCCAGTTGTGCTTACATGGAAGTAAATTCCACTGAAATCCGTGGGACTTACTTTGGAGTAACCATGTCTTGGTTTGGAGTGCAAACAATAAAAATGTAAAGCTTCTCATTGGCACACAGGGATTGTTTGGGTTCCAGTATTTGGGGAATTCATCTTTGAAGTTTGGCTGTGATTTTTGGATAAATCTTAATACTTCAGATACAAAGGGCACAGCCTTCCATCTGCATTTATTATTGCATTACAAGCACATGTTAGTTCTCACTTTTTTCAAACCTTGCTGCATGTTTCTGCACTCATGACATAAGACATGGAGAATCATAGAATCATAGAATTGTAGGGTTGGGAGGGACCAAGAGGGTCATCTAGTCCAACCCCCTGCAACGTGGGAATCTTCTGCCCAATGTGGGGCTCAAACTGAGCTGTATGCTATTTAAAATATCTGAAGATATTGTTGGGGGAGAGCAAAGTTAGGACTGCGAACTTTTGCTGCATCCCTGTTATAAGTCAATTATTTACTTGTAGGAAAAACATCATTGATGCCTTCTAGGCTGTGTTTGGATTAACCATGATGTAGACAGAACCATTTCACCATTCTGTTATAAAAAGCAAAGATCTTTGTCACAGCAAGTGAAAGAGGTCCACAGGATTTCCCCCATTCAAATAAAGAAAATACCTGTGGTTTCCTTGCACAAACCCCAGATATAATCATATCTAGATAGGCAGATATGTGCGAGATACTTTTAATATTGTTTTATTACCTGTTGTATGCTAACCCATAGCTTTGCCAAAACGCCACTTCAAAAAAATAATAATAACCTTCTAAGAGCGCAGTCCTAGGCACAATTACTCAGGTGTAAGTCTCACCCAGTTCAATGACATTTGCTCCCAGGTAAACTGTGCATTTAAATTTTGGAAGTGAGGGAATGACAGCAAGTGGTGACACCAATTATACTTATTTCTGTGCAAGAATAGTAAGAAATAATGAATAATCACAGGGAGGTGTTCGGAAGACAGGATAGGGGTTTGCTGGGATAATAAACCATCCACACAATTATTATAGAGATCCCAAGCAGGATAGTCCCTCCGTACACGTTTTATTTCCTTTTGCAAGGAACCAGACCTCTCAACCAAACTTTTCACTCAACCAAACCTCTCAGTTTTAGAAGGCTTGAAGATGTACACCTTTGGGTGAGATTCGGTACTCTTTGCTCCCCCACCGCTCGCTTCCTGAGCGATGCAATGGGCGAGAAAGGGAGGTCCGTGGCTTGTGCCTCCGACTAAGCTTCTACTCAAGAGTAGACCCATTGAAAGCCCTGGCAACTCACGTCCAGCTTCCGTCCATTGACTTCAGTGGGTCTCCTCCCGAGTATGGACTTAGTTGGGAAGATCTAGCGCTAGTGTAACCATAAGAAGGTCTCCTGCAATAGTATTATTACCCTGGGAAGGGGGTCCTCGGCAGAAGGGATTTCCTGGGGGGTGGGGTGGGGCAAATCCTGGCTCTTTCCCAGCAAACGGCAGGAGGTGGCCCCTTTTCCTCTCCCTCACGGTTGACCAGGAGACACCCCCAGCTAGGCATAGTCCTCAGTCGGGCAGGCTTACGTCTTCAAATCATCCATCCTAAAAGGAAGAAAAGCCACTGCGGAGGAGCCCGGCTTGGTCTTGGCGGCATGAACTTCGAGCGGGGAGGTGGGGAGGAGAACCGTAAATATTAAAGGGGCAGCGCACGCACAGGAGAGTTCTGTTATCTCCAGGTGAGGGTGGCGCTGTCCGACGGCCCCGTGCGAAGATGATGATGATGATGATGATGATGATAATAATAATAATAATAATAATAATAATAATAATGTATTTATTTATTATTTATACCCCGCCCATCTGGCTGGGTTTCTCCCCAGCCACTTTGGGCGGCTTCCAACAAGACATTAAAATACGATGATCTATTAAACCAGCAAACTTTTTCAGCAGGGGGGCGGTCTACTGTCCTTCAGACCTTGTGGGGGGCCGGACTATATTTCGGGGGTGGGGGGGGAGAATGAACGATTTCCTATGCCCCACAAATAACCCAGAGATGCATTTTAAATAAAAGGACACATTCTACTCATGTAAAAACATGCTGATTCCCGGACCGTCCGAGGGCCGGATTTAGAAGGCGATTGGGCCGCATTCGGCCCCCGGGTCTTAGTTTGGGGACCCCCTGTATTAAACATTAAAAGCTTCCCTAAACAGGGCTTCCTTCAGGTGTCTCCTAAAAGTCTGGTAGTTGTATTTCCTCGTTGTTTATCGGGGTGGCACACAAACACACACACACACACACACACCAGGAGTGGGGAAGCATTGGCCTGCCAGATGTTGCTGAACTACAACTCCCACCATCTCTTGCTTACTGGACTACTGAAATGCGCTCTACGTGGGGGTACCTTTGAAGGTGACCCGGAAACTACAACTAATCCAGAATGGGGCAGCCAGACTGGTGACTGGGAGCGGCCACCGAGACCACATAACACCGGTCTTGAAAGATCTACATTGGCTCCCACTACGTTTCCGAGCACAGTTCAAAGTGTTGGTGCTGACCTTTAAAGCCCTAAATGGCCTCGGTCCAGTATACCTGAAGGAGCGTCTCCACCCCCATCGTTCTGCCCGGACACTGAGGTCCAGTACCGAGGGCTTTCTGGCGGTTCCCTCGTTGCGAGAAGCCAAGTTGCAGGGAACCAGGCAGAGGGCCTTCTCGGTGGTGGCGCCCGCCCTGTGGAACGCCCTCCCATCAGATGTCAAAGAAAAAAACAGCTACCAGATTTTTAGAAGACATCTGAAGGCAGCCCTGTTTAGGGAGGCATTTAATGTTTAATAGATTATTTTATTTCATTTTTCTGTTGTAAGCTGCCCAGAGTGGCTGGGGAAATGATGGGCGGGATATAAATATATTATTATTATTATTATTATTATTATTATTATTATTATTACTGCAGCAGGTGGGAGTTGTAGCTCAGCAGCACCTGGTCTTTCAAATTGGGCACACCCACCCACCCTCCACACCTCTTGCCTTCCATTCTGCTCAGTTCACGGCAGAACAGGCCGTGCTGCCCTGCTCAGAGGGGCTGATGGGTCTCCCACACCGGCTGTAGATTGAGGGCAGATCCGCTCTGTACATTTAAATCACATGACTTCCCCACCAAACCGTACTGGGAATTGCAGATTTTCCCTGTGCAGAACCACAGTTCCCAGCAGCCTGTGCAAGCTAGGGGGTCCCAGGATTCTTTGGGGAGAGTTATGCACATTTAATGTGCTTCAAATGTCTAATAAGGACCTGCCCTTAAAGCACATGTTTCCCCCTCAAAGAATCCTGGGAATCTCCAGCACCCTATGGTTCTCAAGATTCCTGTGGGGTGGAGACATGCACTGTAAATGGGTTGTATCCAACTAATTTATTTCTCAGATGCGTTGATGCACCTAACTTAGGCATGTTCATGGCCTTCAACGGGTCTACTCTGTGTAGGATCCATTGTATCCATTGGGAATCCTGAGCAGAAAATGTATAGGATTGCACTGGTCAACCATTTGTAGTTTGGCCCTGCATATAATCGGTAGCATTGAAAAGTGTGGGGGGGGGGCATGAGATCACAGTTATTAGAGCAGGCATATGACAGCATAAATGTCTCAATACACCTGTTGTCAGGGACTGGCTGGACAAAGAGGAGCAGTGGGAGGCAGCCAGGGAACCCCCAAGGGAAACCCTAGAGGAGGAAGACTCAGAGCCCCAGGATTGGTGGTGGGACACTAAGGAGATATTAGGGGAAGAAGATTGGAAGGAGGGGCTGGATGCTGAAGGGGCAAAAGGGTTTAGTGAGCAGGAAGAGCCTGTGACAGAGAGCAGTTCAGACTCTGAGGCTGAAGCAGAGGGGGGGGTGGTCAAGTGGCAGCTGAGGAATCCAGGGAGTCTCCCTCTACTGCTGCGACAAGCTCCATCCCCGGTCTCCAATAAAGTGCAGAGTAATGAGAGCAGACCAGAGGTGCGCAGATGCAACATGAGACTGCTTGGGAAACATCTAGGAGAGGAGCATTAGTGTTATGTGCTAAGCTTGGGTCCTAGAACAATAGGCAAGTAGGATCCTAGAATGCAACAGCTGATTGGCTTGCAGGAGAAGACCAATCAGGCTCCAGGAAGAAGTTAATCAGCCAATCAGACGGGACTCATTGTGTAAAGAATGTATATAAAAACCTGAGGTTTGGGGGGCAATTCATTCACTGTTTTACAAGCCACAATAAAGAGCATGAAGCCACTACAGGACTCCGAGTATATTTCAATTAGGGAGGGTGGGAGGCAGAGAACTTCAGTTCATAGGGGCAGGAGCTGCTGGGAAGGGTTGCTGAGTTGTATGCCATTTATTTGAATAAAGAGTTAACTTCACTGACAAGGGAGCTCAGCTTCTTTCCTGCTGATCTCCGTTTGACTCCGGCCCTGACACCTACTAGTTTTTAAAGTGCCACAATGGAACTATCCTCTGCGTGTGTTTGAGACTAACCGTGCGATACCAAAACATGTCTACTCAGAAGTAAATCCCACCAGTTCCAATGAAATTGCAGCCAAATGCAATTCACTCCTCGAACATGTATTCTTGTCTGTGTGTAGTTGGAACAAATTAACAAACCAGTTGGGCCAAAATGGATGGAGTGGTGACTGCAAATCTCACCTCTGGCCAGTTTCTGTAGACACTTCACACACCCGTCTCCATCCTGCATCTACACAAGCAAGAGTGCAAGGACACGCTCCTGCCAGAACTACAACAACAACAAAAACCACTCAGTGGATGTGGGAAGCAGGCCTAGTAAACAGGCACAGCTGGGGAAAATCCATAGGAGGTTCACATTCGGCCCTCGGGTCTGAAATTCCCCCTTCCAGAGAAGACAGTAAGGGCAATATGAGAGCGAAACTAAATTTGGCATATTGCACTGCTGGTGTGTAGGGAGAGGGTCAAGCCAGACTGGGACATGTCACGGAGAGGTGGCTTAACCCTCTCCTCACAGGATCCTCTACAGTGCAGCATCTTTTTGTAAAATGAAATTTAAAAAAGCAAGGGGGGAAATAGCGACACAAACAACATGACGAACATTGCAGCTAATTTGTCCCCCTTGTTTCCCAGAGACAGGAAACGGGCTGCCCCACGCAGTCAGCACATATGATAACAAACAAGCAGTTTTTTTGGCAACACGGCCTTTTCTCTAGGTTTCCCCGCTCTGCAAGCAGGAACGAGCCCACTTCTTGTAAGTGACTTTGGAAGCCGGAATCACATAATATTTCTGACTGGCTTTTTTCTTTGCTGTCTGCTTGACTGGGTGAATTTCAGCCGCAGGAGTTTCCATCCCCTCTGGGGGGGGGGGGCTGCCTCAATGCTCTGGGGGTTTCAGTTGGCAATTTATAGAGCGCTGGCTTCCCTGACACGGTTGGTTGCCTTCCTCGGTTGAGTCAGAAAACTGCTAGGTCTTCTCTCTGCTGCGGAGGCCTCAGGCCTTCATGGCTGTGACAGAAGCTCTTTGGCGCCTGCGAACCGATTCCCATGATGCAGTGTTGCGTCGTGGTTTTCTTCCTCCTTGGTGACTGCCAAAAGTGCTGAGTGAACAGGGCTTATTTGCAAGCTGAGGTGTCACACCGGATGGAGGTTAGGCACCAGAACCCGGTTCCACGGCTAGAGCTCGGAACCTGAGAAGAAATCTGGAACCAGATTTGCCCATCTCTACCCTGGAAAGGTTCTCTACCCATGATCTAAACACAGAGCAAAAAGCACAACTTTCCTCATAACTGTTATTTTTATTCATATGCAAATAAATTTAATTAAAATGAAGTGAACGTCACACAATTAGTTGGCTAAGATTCTTTAACTGGGTGACACACCATAGCAACCACATAATCCAAAGTGACTCGAAAACATTTCATAAACAAACAAAAACCAAGTATTTAGATTTGGCTAAAAATGTTATAGATTGAACATAAACTATGTGAAGTTGTGTAACCTGCTCTCCCCCCCCAGTTAAACAAATTAATGGATAATTGAAGAGGCAGGAAGCCTTATATCTTATCTTTGCATGGGATTAGAAAATGGGAAGTTGCAGGTTGACTGTGGGTGGTGGATGCACTAAGACTGGAAAGAAAAAGGATTTTCCAGGGCAGGAAACTCCCTCCTCTTCCTCCCTGCTTAGGGGTAAGACCTGGTCTACACAGGTGAAAGAATGAGATAGGAATGACGTGTTAGAATGACTGTGGTGGACTTCAGTTGTACATGCTCCTGGGTAAAATGAGGTTAATAAATCCCCACGAGCAGAAAGCTAGCACATCAAGGAAAAAGGCTCTCGCCCCAGCTCTTTCCCTGCTGTGATGGTTTTCTGTTTGCAAGGAGTTTCCGACAAAGGAGAACTTTCAAAAAAGCCATTCCCTAACAACTGTCTGAAGTGGTACAGTCCATTCTGCATTTTGGCCCTCTGCCCCGCCGTTGTGGTATGCAGGTAAATTAGGCTTAGAGCAGCTACGTGCAAAGCTAAAATAGAGAAAAGAAATCTGGGGCACCCCCACAGATGACAGTTTCGCAGCTTCTCCCTTCCCACCCTTGCCAAAAAACACAGTGCGTAGTTAACAGCTGCCCAGCTGAATCGTAGAGCGAGGCTGCTGCTTTGCACCGAAGTTCCCCCTCTCGCTTGCTGATGCTTCTCGCAGGAAATCAAAGATGCCGAGGGATATTTCCCATGAAACACCTTTCGGGGCAGGGCGGGCGGGAGAAGGCCTTCATTATTCATGTCACAACAAGCAGCAGTACAAGGCGGAACAGAAAGATGGGTGTTTGGCTTCATGTCTTCTGGCCGCCCGGCCGCCCGATGCGTGTCATTTTGTTGTCGTTTAGTCGTGTCCGACTCTTCGTGACCCCATGGACCAGAGCACGCCGGGCACTCCTGTCTTGCACTGCCTCCCGCAGTTTGGTCAAACTCATGTTTGTAGCTTCGAGAACACTGTCCAACCATCTCGTCCTCTGTCGTCCCCTTCTCCTTGTGCCCTCAGTCTTTCCCAACATCAGGGTCTTTCCCAAGGATTCTTCTCTTCTCATGAGGTGGCCAAAGTATTGGAGCCTCAGCTTCACGATCTGTCCTTCCAGTGAGGGTGTCATTAAGGTGACCTAAAGCTCAGAAGCAGCTGAAGCAGAAAAAGAGAAGGTGCAAGGAAGAAGCCCCCTCCCAGAAGTGAAAAACAGGGGCGTCCTTGCTGCAGCACCCCTGTGCTCATAGGAAAGACCAATGCTTTTTTTCTGGGGGGACGCGCATACCCCTAAACATTTTGTGAATCTAAGTTTGCCTCATTGAGGGGCAGTATTTCAATATGGGTAGGAAAATGAGAGTACCCCTAAACATTTTTTTTAAAGGAATAAAAGCACTGGGAAAGACAACTTCGCAAGTTTCGCCCCTTCCACTGATACACACTGCTGAAGGCTCTTTGTATGCCTGTTTGAACCATAGTTATAAAGCTGTAGAATCCGCTTCCATGGCTTGTGGAGATGGGCCGCCAACAAAAGACTAAAAATGGCTACTAGTCATGATGGCTATAAGCTGCCACTTCTGTGCTCGGAGGAAGCATGCTTCTGAAGAAAGTTGGTGAGGAATAAGAGACCAGAGAGAATTTCGGTACAGTTTGCATTTAAAGGCAAACTTACTGGTATTTGCACTTTCCAAAGCAACCAAAGAGAACCAAGGTTCAGCCATCCTTTGACATTTGAACTTCTCTGAATTTTGCAGTGCAGTTCTCTGGTCAAGTAGCATGTACAAAAATGTTGTTGTTGTTTAGTCGTGTCCGACTCTTCGTGACCCCATGGACCATAGCACGCCAGGCACTCCTGTCTTCCACTGCCTCCCGCAGTTTGGTCAAACTCATGTTTGTAGCTTCAAGAACACTGTCCAGCCATCTCGTCCTCTTTCGTCCCCTTCTCCTTGTGCCCTCCATCTTTCCCAACATCAGGGTCTTTTCCAGGGAGTCTTCTTTTCTCATGAGGTGGTGTACAAAAATACATGGACTGAAATAAATTGTGCATAAAAATGCATATATTAGTAACAATGCAAAAATGCATTGCATTAGAGAAGACGAAAAACATGTTTTGCAAAAATGTGTCTATTAGGGGGGAAGTATTTTTCTAGGAATTTTTTTGCTAAAATGTTGATGAATTTGCATGAGAATTTTTTTAAAAAACCCATCAGTTTTGACTAATACACACACTTCTGAAAGCAATTTCCCCCAATAATGAATTTGTGTATGCCCCCCCCCATATATGCCTTTTATGTACATTTTCCCCATTCTATGCTTTTTTGTAAACTTTGTTGAGTGGGAGAAGGGCATTGCACAATTGGGAGGAGTGTGAACTGTGTTTCAGGTTGTCTAGTGCAAATTCATAAAGTATGAATTATGTAGTTTCTCATTAAAATACAAACAAACTTAATTTCTCTCCCACCCTTAGTCCATCTCCCCAGCTTTAGAGCCAATGTGATGGTGAAAAAAACTTGAATCAACCGTTAATATTGGAAAACAGTGATCAATCTCTCAGATTAAAAACAACAACAGCAACCAAGTAAATTGGGAATAGTATGGGTATAGTGGCGCTGTGGTTAAACCACTGAGCCTAGGGCTTGCTGATCAGAAGGTCGGCGGTTCGAATCCCTGTGACGGGGTGAGCTCCCGTTGCTTGGTCCCAGCTCCTGCCAACCTAGCAGTTCGAAAGCACATCAAAATGCAAGTAGATAAATAGGAACCGCTACAGCGGGAAGGTAAACGGCATTTCCATGTGCTGCTCTGGTTTGCCAGAAGCGGCTTTGTCATGCTGGCCACATGACCTGGAAGCTATACACCGGCTCCCTCGGCCAATAATGTGAGATGAGCGCACAACCCCAGAGTCAGTCACGACTGGACCTCCTAATGGTCAGGGGTCCCTTTACCTTTACCTTTATGGGTATAGCAATGGGGGGAGTGAAGCCATATTTGGAAGAATCGGCCCCTTCTTATAGGTCCACGACCCATGGCAGGGTTCGAACTGGCAACTCACATCACTGGGTATTCACAAACTCAGCTGTATCCCCTCTCTCCAGAAAAAAAAGGTGTAGCAAGGAGTTTCTCTATCCCCTTGGGACAGGTGAGAAAAAGGACCTCCTACCATTTCAAGAGGTTCATTGTGTGGTTCATTTGCATCAAGAGAATGCGAGGGAAACCCCCCAGGAAACACAGAGCAGAGAGGCTAATCAAATCGAGCACTAATAATAAACCTCTTTGGCAAGGACCAGAGTGACTGGGCTCAGGGCTCAAAGGGGAGATGACCTACAGCTAGGAGAACTTCTGAGCAGGCCAGGAAGGAGAGGAAGCGTAAGTAAATGCAAGTCCCTTTCTTTTCCTACGTGGTCGTGAGCGTCTGGGAGGGAGGCATGGCCAAGACTAGATGATGAATAGGAGTAGGAAGGCAGGCAAGTGGGGCTGGCTGAAATTGGAGGGTCAGTGACTCATTCGTCCTAATGGACCAGCTTGCCCTAGTTGCTGAGGCAACTCTGAGACCCCCGAGAGTTATCTAGGAATGAGAATTTCACCAAGCATGGCTTTTTCCATATCAGGGCTGGCGTCAAAGTTTTGCGAGGTTGGGCATCTGCTGAGGTGCCCTACCACAGTTAGGGGGCCCACTGCCAAGAGAACACTGGACCTTCTCCCCCTGGTATACGCCAAAACCTGCTGGTATGTTCACCGGCCTCTCACTCTGGTCCAGGAAAAAGCAGAGGTGAGAAAGAAGAGTGACGACGACTTATGTAGAGGCCATCTGCCTTGCTAGAAAGCAGGTTGTTGGAGCAATAAGAAAGGAGGAGGGGGTCCCGCAGAGGGACTTACAATATCTGCAACTAGTGGTGAGGCCTTTTTCACAAATTCCGTTCAGGATCAGCAGGGAAACAGGCATAGCTCAGTGGTAGAGCAGCTGAAGGTCCTGGGTTCAATCCCCAATGCATATCGTCCCAATTTTGGGGACCCAAAACAGAGACACATGTCTTCCAGGATGCACTCCTGGATGTGTCACATGACCTTGCCCTCCCCCCAAAAAAAGCACTTTTGGGGAGCAAGAGCGAAGCACAAGAAGAGTGTGTGAGGGCACAGCACCCAAAATGGCGGCCATTATCCCAGGCAAAAAACCCCCCAGATGTCCCATTTTTTCCAGGGCACTTGGCGGGTATCTCCAGGTAAGAGGCAACTCCTGGTAGGGCTGGGAGAGACTCCCTGCAAGAAACTCTGGAGAACTTTTGCCAGTCATTGTAGACAGTGTTGAGCTAGAGCAGTGTTTCCCAAACTTGGGTCTCCAGCTGTTTTTGGACTACAATTCCCATCATCCCTGACCACTGGTCCTGCTGAGTAGGGATGATGGGAGTTGTAGTCCAAAAACAGCAGGAGACCCAAGTTTGGGAAACACTGAGCTAGAGTTATCAATGCCCTGAGAGAGTATAAGGTAGCTTCCCGGGCCTTAGGTGAATGTGGCCCATTTGCTTATCCTCTCCTCCTGCATAGGGGGAGAGATTTTATTCAGTTCACATTTATAGGCAAAGAATGTAACTATGCTGCTAGTACACGTAGTGATATAATAAAGCATGCAACACTAAGTCAAAATTTTGAAAACACTTGAAAAGGTCATCAGAATCAGATACCAACATTTTTTTCAGTTTTGGTAGTTTGTAAGTCTCAGTGGCTTTTGCATTAAGGTTTTTTTTTTTTTTCAAAAATTTTTATTCATTTTAACATACACAAAACAATAATACAATAACAAAAAACATGTGAACACACAAAAACAAAACAATAAAAGGAAAAAAGAAAAAATCACAATTCTGAATCTTTATCCTAATCTTCTTGCATCGACTTCCTCTGCTCCCTACTCGCTGCGATTCACTATTAATCACAAATAGCAATTCTAGCTCATTACCCATTTCTAAAATTACTATATCACACTCCTCTTTTCTAATGTTCTATAATTATATTCATCCTCTATCTTTCTTCACTTTACTTTCATAATACACTACAATTTCTAATAACATTCAAAATCCCTATCTTCTTAATCAATTACAATACTATATTTCTTCAAATAGCTCTTAAAGCTTGTCCATTCTTCTTCTGTCGCTTTCTCCCCCTGGTCACGGAGTCTTCCGGTCAGATCAGCCAATTCCATATAGTCCAACATTTTCATTTGCCATTCTTCCACTGAAGGTAGCTCCTGCATCTTCCACTTCTGTGCAATCAACATTCTTGCTGCTGTTGTGGCATACAAAAAAACAGTAACCTCTTTCTTTGGTATCTCCCCCCCCAAAATCCCCAACAAAAAGGCCTCTGGTTTCTTAATGAACGTATTTTTGAACATTTTCTTTAATTCGTTATAAATCTTATCCCAGAAGTCTTTTACCTTGGGGCAAGTCCACCACATATGATAAAACGTCCCTTCACTTTCTTTACATTTCCAACACTTATTATCATGTGTGTGGTACATCTTTGCTAACTTAACTGGGGTCAGATACCATCTATACATCATCTTCAACATATTTTCTTTCAAAGCATTACATGCTGTAAATTTTATAGATTTTTTCCACATTTTTTCCCAATCCTGTATCATTATATTATGCCCAACATCTTTAGCCCACTCTATCATTACTGACTTTGTTTGTTCATCCTTCGTTTGCCACTCCAGCAATAAATTATACATCTTAGATAAATTTTTAATTTTCGAATTTAGCAACAATGTTTCCAGCTTAGATTCTTCTTTTTGAAAACCTACTTTTTGGTCCATTTTAAACACTTCATTGATTTGATGGTACTGTAACCAATCAGATAATACATCTTTCAACTGGTCATATGGTTTAAGTTTGTATTGATCACCTTCCTGTACTAAAATATCCTTATATTTTGGCCATCTGGCTTCCATATTACGCCTTTTAAAGGCTTTGGCCTCCAGTGGTGAAAGCCACCTGGGTGTTTTACTCTCTAATAGATCCTTATATCTCAACCAAACATTTAACAATGCTTTCCTGATTATATGGGTCTTGAAACCTTTATAGACCTTTGCTTTGTCATACCATAAATATGCATGCCATCCATACACATTATCAAAACCTTCCAGGTCTAATACATCCGTATTTTCTAGCAAAAACCATTCCTTCATCCAGCATAAAGCCGCGGCTTCAAAATATAATTTCAAATCTGGCAAGGAGAAGCCCCCCCTTTCTTTAGTATCTGTTAAAATCTTAAACTTAATTCTGGGTTTTTTCCCCTGCCAGATAAATTTCGATAACATCTTTTGCCATTCCTTGAAGCATTTCACATTATCAATTATAGGTAAGACTTGGAATAAAAACAACATCCTTGGCAATACATTCATCTTAATAACTGAAATTCTACCTAACAATGACAATTTTAACCTAGACCATGTTTCAAGATCCCTTTTTATCTCATTCCATATCTTCTCATAATTGTCTTTATACAAAGTCAAGTTCTTTGCTGTCATGTTTACCCCCAGGTACTTCACCTTTTTTACAAAGTTCAAGCCTGTGGCCTCTTGTATCTTATTTCTTTCCTCTAACGTCAGATTTTTTTCTAAGACCTTCGTTTTAGTCTTGTTCAGTTTAAACCCCGCAACATGTCCAAACTCCTGAATTATTTCCAGCGCTTTAACTACGCTGGTTTCTGGGTCCTCTAAAGTAAGCACTAAATCATCCGCAAAGGCTTTTAATTTGTATTGCTTTGACCCCACCACTACTCCTCTAATCTCTTCTTCCCTTCTAATCATATTCAGCAAAACCTCCAGGACCGTTATAAACAACAGTGGGGAGAGCGGGCACCCTTGTCTAGTTCCTTTTTCAATCCTGATTTCATCCGCCACCACATTGTTGACTATAATTTTCGCTTTTTGCTCATAATATAATGCATTCAGACCATTCATAAAGCCTGAACCCACGCCCATACCTTCCATATTTTTCTTCATAAAATCCCATGAAATATTATCGAAGGCCTTCTCTGCATCTATAAACATCAAGATCGCATGTGTATTCTTTTTGGACTGCAGAAACTCTAATATATCTACAATATTCCGTATATTATCCTTCATGTGCCTTGTTGGTAAGAAACCTGCTTGATCATGGTGTATCAAGTCCTTAAGGATTCTTTTCAATCTCGATGCCATAATGTTCGCAAAAATTTTGTAATCCACATTCAATAAGGAAATGGGACGGTAGTTCTTAACTTGAGTCCTGTCCGCCCCTTCCTTTGGCAACAATGTGATGAAGGCATCTTTCCACGACTCTGGTGCCCGATCCCCTTCCAATATTTTGTTGCAAACTTCCATCAAAGGCTGTATTAGCCAGTCCTTTAATGTCTTATAGTATTTTGCAGTCAATCCGTCTGGTCCTGGTGCTTTACCCAATTGCATTTGATTAATTGCTGTTTCGATTTCATTCCTTGTTATCCTGCTATTAAGTATAATTTTATTTTGAGATGAGATTTTTTGTAATCCATATTTGGTCACAAATTGATCCATTTCTCCCAAATCTTCTTTATCCTTCTTATATAATTCTTTATAATATTTCTGAAAACATTTCCTAATTTCTGCAGGTTTCTCTATTATCTTATCCTCCTGTATTATCTTACTTATTGTGCTTTGCTTTAATCTCTTTTTCATTTGCCATGCCAACAATTTTCCACACTTATTGGCTGATTCAAAGGTTCTTTGCCTCATCATCTTTACCTTCCACTCAATTTCCAAATTTATTAATTGAGAATACTGTGTCTGTAATGCCTTTATCTCTTTTTGTATCTGTTGATTTTTTGGCTTGGCTCTTAATTTCTTCTCTTCTTCTTTTAATCTATTTAATATACCCTCTTTCTTTGCCTCTTGGGTTTTCCTTTTTAATGTATTTTGTTGAATTAAAAAACCTCTCATCACCGCCTTGCTGGCATCCCATATAACCCTTGTGTCCGTTTCGTTATTTGAATTTAGTTCAAAATAGTCTTTAAGGGTTTTCTGAGCTTTTTGCACTATCTGTTCATTCCTTAATAGGGCATCATTCATTCTCCATCTAAACGAACCCTGCAGAAATAATTTCAGTTCCATTAAAACTGCATTATGATCAGAAAAAGTCTTTGGGCAAATTTCCGCCTTTATTATTTTGGGAGATAAATCTCTTGTGGTCCAAATATAGTCCAATCTGGAACCTGTTTGATGCACATCTGAAAAATACGTGAACTCTTTTTCTAATGGGTTTTTCAACCTCCATGTATCTATCATGTCAAAATTATCTACCAACTCAAAAAAAGTCTTAGGGAGTCTGCCTTCATTTGTTATTCTTTGTCTTTGTGACCTATCCATCAACGTCGATACAACTCCATTAAAATCTCCCATCAGAATTATTTTGTAATCCAAGTAATCCAGCAGTCTTTCATGCAACTTTTGGAAGAAATCAGATTTAGCATCATTTGGGGCATAAATTCCAATAACCAAAAATTTTTCGCCTTGCGCTTTTATTTCCACCGCAACATATCTTCCTTCATCATCTTTAAATAACAACTTGGCTTCCAATTTGTCCTTGACATAAATCACTACTCCTCTTTTCTTAACTCTGTCCGATGATATAAAATCATTTCCCAAATTTTTATTTTGCAGAATTTTTCTATGAGATCTTGTCACATGCGTTTCCTGCAGACATATCACATCTAAATTTTGTTTTCTTAACACGTGGCAGATTTGATTTCTTTTCACCTTAGAGTTAAAACCGTGAACATTCCATGTAAGTATTCTCAACGCCATCATGATTGCTTAATTTGAAAATAATGAAAATGGTGCTGCTCCTGGTCCCGCTCCTCCCAACAGATTCGGATCAAACAAAGGTGGTGATTTCACCTGTGGGTCTGTATCTGATTCTTTTTCTCTCTCAAAGTCTATTGCGTGTTGCTCTAGAAATCTTAGCTTATCTTCCACTGATTTAATCCACACTTTCTTCTGTTGAAATTTAAAGAAGATTCCCTCCGGAAATTCCCAGCGAAAGAGAATACCTTTCTTTGTCAAAAGGTTCGTTAAATCAGTGTATCTCTCCCTGAGCGACAGGAAGAATTTCGGAATATCCTTGAAAAAAATAACCTGTTTTCCTTGCACCTTTAACTTTCTCTGGTAGTGTAGACCCAAAATTTTATCTCTCTGCTCCTTTGTCTGAAAAACCACCATACAATCACTAATAAATTGGGAATCTTTCTTCTTTGATTTTGCTCCAAATCTGTATGCCTTTACAATTATTGGTTCTACTTCCTCTCTTGTTAAATTCCAGGTCGTCATGAATTCCTGAATTAAAGTAGCTTTTAAGTCCTCTTTTTCTATCTCCGGAAAATTCCTTATCCTCAAGTTCATCTGTCTCTCCCTTAACTGTAAAAACGCAATTTGCACCTGCGTTTGATATTGCTGGCTTTCCAAGTCTTGCACTCTTATGTTTTCCAAATGTGCCACTCTGGTTTCCACTCCTGCCACTTCCGTCTTCACCTGTTGAACATCTTGTTTCAAAGTGCCAATCTTCTCTTTTAGTTCCTTAAATTCCTCTGTATGTTTATCTTGTGTCTCTTGTAATTTATCCTGCCCCTCCTTAAGGGAACCTAGCAATTTAAGCACCTCATCTTCAAAGGTTGGCGAAACCGATGCTTTCCTCCTTGGTCTAGCTCCTGAACCTGGACCCGGCCCCTCGCCTGCCATGCCAGCCTGCAACGTTAAGCTATACAGTCACTAAGGAGTTAATCAGGCTTTCTCTCCTGTATAGCGGCTTCCCACAGTTGAAGAGCCGTTTTGCTTGCTTACTTGCAAGCTTGGAATTTCAAGGTCACCGCTTTCTCACTGTCTCAGCCGGCTACAGCTGCGAAACACATCAGTTCCACCAATCCGCAGTAATGGAAACTTTCGTGCTGCCAAAAACAGCTTCAAATACAGTCCACAGGCTACAAACCACAAGAAATCAGAATCGTTGCCAATTGTCTTTATGCTTAAGAGTCTAAAATATCTTTTCTCAGGAGCCCAGGCTGTTGCAAAGTCACTTTATCTCCCGTTAGAAACACTGTCCGATACTGTATTTTACTTCATTCCCTTTACGTTGTTCGAAGCATTTGACGATCTGATCCGGTCTCTCCCTCCCAGGGTGGGATGCGGCTTCTCTTTCACTGACTTTACAGGGCAAAATTAGTCTCTATCTTCCCCCCCCCCACTGCCCTATCGCGGGAGGGGGACCCGAGGGTGGGATTTTGCTATTAAAAAGTCCAAGAGGCTTGGTTATTGCAGCAATTCTTACTTGCTTCCGTTATTAACGCAGCAAGAAGGGGGAGCGACCTCCATTTTAACTCCCCCCCGCAAATCGAATAATTGTCCAAATTATCCAGGCTTTAATTGAATTTACTCACGGAGTACAAATTAGTCCATTTAGCCTTGTTTTGGTTGGAGAACTTGATCGCTTGAAGATCTGTCGGACTTGCGGCTGCGCACTCCGGGGATAGCGAAAGTGCTTCGATGGCGCCCTAGTCTTCAACCTCACCCGCTCTCAGCGACCCTTACTAGGGTCTACCGGGGAGTAAGGGAGACGTCCAGACACCTGCCGAATCCTGTCCTCATAACGCTCGATATGAGGCTTGTATGGAAACCCGCATCGCCGTTGCCGCGGTTTCCTTGCCCCCAGAGTGCCGGAGGTTCCCGCAGCTGGGAATCTCCCGTCCGACCAGCTCCGCGATCAAGCGGAAGTCTTTTGCATTAAGTTTTGTATTTTAATTTATAAATTTATTTGAAGACTATTGTGTGTCGCCAACGTGTTGCATGCTTTATTATATCACATTTATAGGCAAAGCTATTTAATTCACACCTACCAAAACAATATGCGAACGGAAGCACAACCACCCTTCGAAACCTGCTCTTCTCCAATTTTTGCAGCGTAGTTCTCCAGCCAAATAACTTGTACAAAAATGCATTTGATAGGGTAAATTGTGCATTTAAAAACGCATATATTACTGAAAACAGCAAAGAAACATGCATTCTATTAGAGAAAAGTATTTTCCAAAAATCTGCATAATTGCATACAGACATGTGTATATTATACGAAATTCACACTACAATGCTGTTGAGTTTTCATGAGCTTTTTTTGGGAAGGGGGATATCATGAATTGGTGTAGAAATGGGGAAAACTCAAATTAAAACTGGAAAAAATTTGATAAAACTGGAACGGATGGGTCCATCCATCCATCCCTACTCTGGACCCAATCCATATTGGTTGAGAAAACCCAGAGCACACTGCAGGCATAAATACCGCAAGCTGTGACGTAAGGAAATGAAAAGTGGCAGGGGAAATCCTTTTGGGTCTCCCGACTCTAAAATTCACATGAGCTGTGGAAATTCCAAGCCCTTAATAACCTCACTTTCTCAGCAGACGCAGAGAGTCAGGATAGTTAGCGCGCCTTAACATACGGACATACAAACAGGTCTGGCAAGTCAGAAAGAACCCAGCTACGCAGCTTTGGTTTCAGTCAGAACTAATTCTGAGAGTGACTTGTTGAGAGCTTTCTGTCCCCCAAAAGAAATAGAAAAAAACAGCACAAAGCCATGTTCAGGCAGCCAACCATGTTGTATTCAAGATGACAGGAGTCTCATGCAAACCTCAAAGAGTTGCTCTCTTGTGACAATTTAATTCCCTTCCCCACTTTACAAATCTTACAAACCTGGGATTCCGCACATGCAATACTTATGCAGTCTTAGCAAACAGACAAGCAGAGCCATATTCTTTCCGCACGTATGACAAGGTCTGGTTGTGAAATGGCATTGAGCCAGGGTTCCTCCTGAGAGTGTTGGACTCCAGCTCCCATCAGCCACAGCCACCATGGTCATCCCATCCCTGCTTCAAGTGGTGCGGTTATGTAAAAATATTATCATTGGAAGTTTTAAATGGTTGACGTTTTATTATGTTTTTACATGTTCTGGAAGCCACCCGGAGTGGCTGGGGAAACCCAGCCAGATGGGCAGAGTATAAATAATAAGATTATTCTTATTCAATATGCCTTGTGAATAAAGTATCAGTGTTGCCCAGATAATGTTTAGGTTTATTAAGTTTTAAAGGCCACATCTACACTATGCATTTAAAGTGGTATCATACCGCTTTCAACAGTCATGGCTTCACCCCAATAATCTAGGGAACCCTGGCTTGTTAAGGGTGCTGAGAGATGTTAGCAGACCCCAATTTCCCTACAATTCCCAGAGGGATTTAAACATCAACCCCCTCTTCCAAGGGGATTCTGAGAACTGTTAGCACTCTTAACAAAATACAGTTCCCAGAATTCTTCAGGGGAAGCCATGATGTGGTCTGATACTGCTTTAAATGCATGTGCAGATGGAGCCTAAAATGCATAGGCCATCTCTTCCAAGGTGTGACGTCGCTGACCGTTAACAATAAATCCACGTAATGGAGCAGCTGTGTGTTTGGCTCTCCAGATGTTCTGAACTACAGCTCCCATCATCCTTCGTCATTGCCCATGCTCGCTAGGACACTTCTGCATTATGGACTCAGTGTTGTTCATGGATGCACAACACCCTTGTAATGCCGTTCAAATGCCCTCCCCTATTTCCCCCCTGTAATAATAAGTAATAAACCGAACAACATGGAAACAGCAAACCCAGTTTACATGGAGGAAGAAGTGTGGAATGACACCAACAGGGTGTGGACATTTCAAAAAACCCTGCATGCATGAACCGTACCAAGCCTGCAACAGCTGGCGTGTGGAAGCACACTAAGGTCACATGCACGCCATTAACTTCTAAAGTGTTGTTGTTGTTGTTTAGTCGTTTAGTCGTGTCCGACTCTTCGTGACCCCATGGACTAGAGCACGCCAGGCACTCCTGTCTTCCACTGCCTCCCGCAGTTTGGTCAAACTCATGTTCGTAGCTTCGAGAACACTGTCCAACCATCTCGTCCTCTGTCGTCCCCTTCTCCTTGTGCCCTCAATCTTTCCCAACATCAGGGTCTTTTCCAGGGAGTCTTCTCTTCTCATGAGGTGGCCAAAGTATTGGAGCCTCAGCTTCACGATTTGTCCTTCCAGTGAGCACTCAGGGCTGATTTCCTGAAGAATGGATAGGTTTGATCTTCTTGCAGTCCATGGGACTCTCAAGAGTCTCCTCCAGCACCATAATTCCAAACTTCTAAAGTACAGTAGTCATATATCACTTTAAAAGCCATGGCTTCCCACACCGAAAGAATTATGGGAACTGTAGTTTATTTAGGGTTGAGAGAGAGTTGTTAGGAGACTCCTATTCCCCTCACAGAGCTACAAGTTCTCAGAGTGGTTTAGCAGTCCATCCTGCTTCCCAGGGAACTCTGGAAATCTGTGAGGGGAAGAGGGGTCTCCTAACAAGTCTCAGCAGCCTTAACTACAGTTCCCAGGATTCTTTGGGGGAAAGCTTTGACTGTTGAAATGGCATGAGAGTTCTTTAAATGTACTGTGGGGATATGGCCTGAGTCACTAAGCCAGTGACTTTCAAAACTGTCACCTCATGGGAACTTTCCGGCTTGTTTGCTGGGGAATCTAAGGAACCCTTTGTGCAGTACAGTACCTCGGTTTAAGTACGCCTTGATTTGAGTACTTTCAGGTTAAGTACTCCGCGGACCCGTCTGGAACGGATTAATCCACTTTCCATTACTTTCAATGGGAAAGTTCGCTTCAGGTTAGGTACGCTTCAGTTTAAGTACTCCGCGGACTGTCTGGAACAGATTAATCCACTTTCCATTACTTTCAATGGGACAGTTTGCTTCAGGTTAAGTACGCTTCAGGTTAAGTACAGACTTCCAGAACCGATTGTGTACTTAAACCGAGGTACCACTGTACAAAGGATCGCGGTGGTGGGTGGGGAGAGCACATTTGGTCTAGTTGGAGTGTGGCCACGAAGGAGAGTCCATAGGGCCTACTGCTCCGTGGGGCTGCATTGCATGTGGAGATGGGCAATGGCAGGCTGCTTGGCTTTCAGGGAAGCCGGAGCACTGTTACTACGGCTTTCGTTGAGGAAGGTTCACCGGAACGCAGCTTGAAAACAGCCACACCATTGTGAAAGTCAGTACCAAAACCCAGAGACAGCCCAGGTGTCAGGACCCAAGGTGGAAAATTCAACTTGTGCCCCACCCCGTCCGTCACCTCGGCCTGCTTAACTGTATGAGCTCTGTCAGCACAAAACTTAGAAGCAAAAAGAGCCAGCATCTATAAAGCCTGGTGAAAAACAGGCAAGAGAACCGTTAGTGGGGAACCATCGGCCCTTCAACATGTTGCTTGAACTACAACTCCCATCATCCCTGGCCATCAGCCATGCTTGCAGGGGCTGGTGGGAATTGTAGTCCAGCAATCTCTGGAGGGCCGCACCTGCAAGAGAGGGTGAGGAGATTGAATCCTGAGGTAGATTGGCTCACTTTAGGCTGCTGTGGAGGCTGGGCAACCTCAGTCTGGCCTCAGCCGGTAGCCACCTCCCCAGACCCTCCAAGGGTCCCTATTTTCCAGGAGCAGTCCTGGATTTCCAGAAGCTGTCCTGGTTTCTGATTTTATCCATGACACCCCGCTTTTCCTTAGGATGTCCCTATTTTCATCAGAGCAATGTCGGAGAGTATGGAGTTATCCGACCCCCAAGTCATCTGAAGACAGCCCTATATAGGGAAGTTTTTCCAATGTTTCATGTTTTATTATGTTTTTATATATGTTGGAAGTCGCCCAGAGTGTGTGGGGCAGCCCAGTCAGATGGGCGGGGTATAAATAATAATAATAATAATAATAATAATAATAATAATAATAATGGAATAAAGGTAAAGGGACCCCTGACTATTAGGTCCAGTCGTGACCGACTCTCGGGTTGCGCGCTCATCTCGCATTATTGGCCGAGGGAGCCGGCGTATAGCTTCCAGGTCATGTGGCCAGCATGACAAAGCCGCTTCTGGCAAACCAGAGCAGCACACGGAAACACCGTTTACCTTCCCGCTGTAGCGGTTCCTATTTATCTACTTGCATTTTGGCGTGCTTTCGAACTGCTAGGTTGGCAGGAGCTGGGACCAAGCAACGGGAGCTCACCCCGTCACAGGGATTCGAACCGCCGACCTTCTGATCAGCAAGCCCTAGGCTCAGTGGTTTAACCACAGCGCCACCTGGGTCCCTAATGGAATAGGAAGTCCCTATTTTCATTGGAGAAATGTTGGAGTGAGTGTGTGTGTGTGTGTGCGCTATCTATCAGTTTGCTCCTCCTCCTCAGCCTCAGCGTTGCCCTTGCAGAACTCAACTGAGAGGCAGAGGGGGGCCAAATCTAGAATTATTTGGCCCTGCCTGACATTGGCTGTGGCTGCCCCTCCTGTTGACCTCCCTGCCTTCTGCCCCATCAGTTCCAAAAGACACTAACAACCATTGCTGTTGGGAAATGCTGTTCATGAAAGCCTCTCCATGTTTATTCCTTCTTGAGTTGCCTAAAACCCTAAATAATAATAATAATAATTCTCTAGGCAGCATACCGAGTGAAATAGACAAATTTAAATAGCATGCCATATAGTTCAGAAACCAACCCAGCTACAGTGGTGCCTCGCTTAACAAACGCCCCGTAAGACAAAATTTTCGCTTAAAGAAAGGATTTTTCTAGCGGAGGTTGCCTCACTAGACGAATTCGTTTTATGAAAAATTCGTCTAGCGAATCACGGTTTCCCATAGGAATGCATTGAAATTCAATTAATGCGTTCCTATGGGCAAAAAAAAAAAAATATCAAAAAAATTCAATGCATTCCTATGGGATTCGCTAGACAAATTTTTCGTTATAAGAATAGACCCGTGGAATGAATTAAATTCGTCTAGCGAGGCACCACTGTATAGCAAATAATAAAATTCACTCATAAAAGCCAACATATATAGGCAGGCACAAATCAAACCTTGGCAGCCAATCAGATGGATGGATAGATAGATATAGCATAACAAAACATATGCTAAAACCTAAAACCGGTAGAATTGTCGTAATTCTGTAATTCCTGGCGGGAAAATTACATCAATTGTGTTAAAAGATATTAGAGATGCTAAAAGGTCTGGGAAGACAAAAAGGCTTTGGTGCTGAAAAATCACTGACAGGCACACCAGACCTCTTTCTCACGAGAGATTGGCACACAGACGGTTCAAACTTCTGAAAAGTCACAGCTCCTTGCAAGTTGCCCTTCCTGAAGGAGGCTGGATCCCACCCTGCGTCTGTGTTTGTTTTCTACCTGTAGGGTCGTTTCCGCGAAAAGGAATGCCGGATATTTCCTGACTCTTTAAATAGGACTGCGATACATTCAGGCTTTCAAAGGTGGAATTGACGTCCGGGGGGAAGCTGGCACCACATTGTCCTGGATCTTAGGCAAGTCAATCGAAAAATTGCATTTTTTGGCGTTTTTGTTTAAAAGAGCTCAACAACTTTGGGGTTAGTCTAAAAAAATAAAAAGCTCAATAATTTTGGGGTGTTCCTAAATAAAGCTCAACAACTTTCGTGGTTCTCAGAGCCTGCATCGTATGGCCTCTCCATCTGATAATATCAGATGGATATTAGCCTCTTTTTGAAATATGGCAACCCTGCTTTAAGGTGATATGCTGCTGCTTTAAGTGTATATCGCGCGGGGGGCGGGCAGGGGGAGGCACAGAATGGAAATAGCCAAAGCCACACATTCTGGTATTTGCCACAGAAGAAAGCGTTGCCCTGCCATGGCAACAACCAGATCTGACCACAGGAGGGCGTATTGAAGCTGAAATTGTCACAGTGCAGAGAGTGTTTTCCAATGAAAGCATCACAGGAGAATGAGGTTGGAGAGGCCATCTAATGCATGCTCTAACGACTGTTCAAAAGAGAGAAAATATAACCATTGTTGCGTCTTGTATAAATGTTTGGTCTTCCAAAGGTACATGTACTTGATGATGGGCTTGAGGGCATCCTGAGCAAGTTTGCAGATAACACCAAATTGGGAGGGGTGGCTAATACCCCAGAGGACAGGATCACACTTCAGAATGACCTTAACAGATTAGACAACAAGGCCAAAGCAAACAAGATGAATTTTAACAAGGAGAAATGTAAAGTACTACACTTGGGCAAAAAATAATAATGAAAGGCACAAATACAGGATGGGAGACACCTGGCTTGAGAGCAGTACATGTGAAAAGGATCTAGGAGTCCTGGTAGACCACAAACTTGACATGAGTCAACAGTGTGATGCAGCAGCTAAAAAAGCCAATGCAATTCTGGGCTGCATCAATAGGAGTATAGCGTCTAGATCAAGGGAAGTAATAGTACCACTGTATTCTGCTCTGGTCAGACCTCACCTGGAGTACTGTGTCCAGTTCCTTGGCACCACAGTTCAAGAAGGATACTGACAAGCTGGAACGTGTCCAGAGGAGGGCAACCAAAATGGTCAAAGGCCTGGAAACAATGCCTTATGAGGAACGGCTTAGGGAACTGGGTATGTTTAGCCTGGAGAAGAGAAGGTTAAGGGGTGATATGATAGCCATGTTCAAATATATAAAAGGATGTCATATAGAGGAGGGTGAAAGGTTGTTTTCTGCTGCTGCAGAGAAGCGGACACGGAGCAATGGATTCAAACTACAAGAAAGAAAATTCCACCTAAACATTAGGAAGAACTTCCTGACAGTAAGAGCTGTTCGACAGTGGAATTTGCTGCCAAGAAGTGTGGTGAAGTCTCGTTCTTTGGAGGTCTTTAAGCAGAGGCTTGACAGACATATGTCAAGAATGCTTTGATGGTGTTTCCTGCTTGGCAGGGGGTTGGACTGGATGGCCCTTATGGTCTCTTCCAATTCTATGATTCTATGATTCTATGTAGGGCAAACAACTAGAATGGGGTCCAAAGACTCTCCTTGGGAAATTAGGTTAAAAAAATATATCACTTTCCTTTGCCACATTCCTTTTTTCACTGGCCTCAATGTGTTGTCCAGCATTCAGGGGTGGTTTGACCATTAGGGCAGATGGGGGGGGGCACTGCCCCACCAGCCTCACTCAACCTTCTTACTTGCAACCACTCCAGGGGATCGTAGTATCAGCTAAGTCTCTCTCTCTCCCCCCCCCATTTCTAATACATTTTATTCCATTTTGAAAACTTAAACACATTAACTTCAAATTCAGTATATATTTCTATTTCAAAATAAACAGGGTGGCTTCCCACCCTTACCTTACCATGGTGTTTTTATTCCCACCCATAATCTGCTGCATTTTGTGGGCTGTGGGTTAAACCACAGAGCCTAGGGCTTGCTGATCAGAAGGTCGGCGGTTCGAATCCCTGCGACGGGGTGAGCTCCCGTTGCTCGGTCCCAGCTCCTGCCAACTTAGCAGTTCGAAAGCACGTCAAAGTGCAAGTAGATAAATAGGTACCGCTGCAGCGGGAAGGTAAACGGTGTTTCCGTGTGCTGCTCTGGTTCGCCAGAAGCGGCTTTGTCATGCTGGCCACATGACCTGGAAGCTGTACACCGGCTCCCTCGGCCAATAATGCGAGATGAGCGCGCAACCCCAGAGTCGGTCATGACTGGACCTAATGGCCAGGGGTCCCTTTACCTTTACCTTATATCTGAAACATATTTCCTCTGTTACACTTATTGCCATTCTCGATCCGCTGCTCATAATTCAAATCCTGCCTGCGATTTCAATTGACTACAGTTCTTTCTCAAGTATTCCAAAAAGGGTTTCCATTCTTCAATATAAACTTGTAGAAATAAGCAAGGATGATGATGGGGAATTTGTTGGTCATGCCCGTCATAGGCTCTGGGCTCCACCTCCAGTTTGGAGCCTTGCTCCCCCAAAGGTTCAGAGAAGGACCATCCAAATTATCAAGGGGCATGAAGTGACTCCCCTGTGAGGACAGATTATAGCATTTTGGGCATGATAGAAGCACGTAAAATTATACATAGCACAGAGAAGTAGTTATTCTCCTTCGAAATGCTAGAACTTTGGGGACCCAAAGAAGCAGAATGTTGGAAGACTCAGGACAGACAACAGAAATTCCTGCATTGCAGAGCATTGGGCTATATGACCCTTGGGCTCCCTTCTAACTCTTCAATGATTCCTTCATCACAAACCACAGAGTTAAGCTACGGAATTTGCTCCCACAAGAAGCAGTGATGGGTCACCAACTTGGATGGCTTTGAAAGACAATTAAGCAAATCCATGAATAGTATCAAGAATCATAGAATCATAGAGTTGGAAGAGACCACAAGGGCCATCCAGTCCAACCCCCTGCCAAGCAGGAAACACCATCAAAGCATTCGTGACAGATGGCTGTCAAGCCTCCGCTTAAAGACCTCCAAAGGAGGAGACTCCACCACACTCCTTGGCAGCAAGTTCCACTGTCGAACAGCTCTTACTGTCAGGAATTTCTTCCTAATGCTTGGGAGTATGTTTATGAATGCCAGTTACTGGAAACAGCTGGGAGGGGGGAAAGAGAGGTTCAGGTCCTGCTTTTAGGCTAACCATGGGCATGTGGCTGGCTGGCTGGCTGGCAGGGGTGCCAACTTGAACAAAATGTTGGGGGGCCCAGTTAAGCCCCGCACCACATGATCAACCATAAGATACGCACACATCACATGCACACACAGCATTTGAATGCCAGTGCCCATCACTTTGGGGGTCCAAGGCCCCCTCAGTAGTTTATGGGCAGGGGAGCAAAAGGACCTTAGCCCCCAGGAGTTAGCTCCTATGTTGGCCACTGTGAGAACAGGATGCTCAAGATTGAAATTTAAGATTGAGAACTAAGGCCACGTTCATGACATGCCTTTATAGCAGTATCACACCACTTTAAACAGCCATGGCTTCCCCCAAGGAATTCTGGGAGCAGTAGTTCATTAAGAGTGCTGAGACATTTTAGGAGGCCCCTGTTCCCCTCACCAGAGCTACAATTCTCAGAGTTCCCTGTGATGAGGGGGGTTGATTCTTCATCCACTTTGGGAATTGTAGCTCTGAGGAGGGGAAGAGGAGTTTCCTAACCACTCTTGGCACCCTTAATGAACTACTGCTCCCAGAATTCCTTGGGGGGAAGCTATGGCTGTTTGAAGTGGTATGATACTGCTTTAAATGTGGGCTAAGAGAAACCCACCCCTAGTACCCTTCTTTGTGGTCCCGCTAGTTCCCCTTTTGCAGAGAGTGAGCCTGGCGCCATTGCCGCATAACGGTGGGATTTTCACTCTACCCTTCTCTATTTCCAGAGTTGCCATGTTGTGTGCAAAGGACGAGTTCTGGGACAAGCTCTTGCAAGCGTGTGTTTCATGCACTGTCACATGTCACCCGCGCCCATTTAAAGGATGTGCCAGTGCCTGCAGTGAGTGTCCTGCGATCATGTGCTGATTTATTTTTTTAAAAAAGTTGCAGTATTTGCATGCCTCTTTTCAACCATGCTGCTCCCAGATCCTGGAATCAGATCAGCTGACATCAATTGCTGCTCTGAAATAGCTCTTGATGGTCCCAGAGAAAGATCATCTCTCCTGGCTCCTGGCTCGCATTCCTGGAAAAATGGTGGTAGGAAATGGCGATACAGTGTAAAAAAAAGAGAGAGGCAAAATAGGATGTTCATTTGCATAAAATTTACACAAAAATCTAATATGTTAATTTGTAAGCTTAAATGCAAAATTAATGACTATGATTTAATGATTATGATTTCTCTGTCCTGGGGAAATGGATGGTCAGGTGAGCTGTGTGTTTTGCACAACCTGCTGTTTAGGTGCTACTAACCTTTGATGGGAAGTTTCAAGGGCTCTCTTGCCCTCCTTTCTAAAGGGTATTTATTGGTGTTGCCACCAGACTTCCAGTCTGACCTGAAGTCTCCAGGTGTGCCTGGCCCCCTGTAGATGTCAGGTGGAGGTGAATCTCCAGGTGGACAAAAGTCCCTTTAATAATAATAATAATACGTATTATTAAGAATACTTACATGCAGCTTGCAAGCTTACAAAGCCCAGTAGGAGCCAGCTACAAATTGTACCTTACTCGGAGGTGGGGAACTGCCCCTCGCTCCCCATTAACTTCCATCTCCAGGGCCCATCCTGTGACATCACCAGGGGGCCACCCTAGCTCAGAGGTTTGGGATGTGAAACCTCAGGGTTTGGGATGCTCCTGATCTGACAACTCTAGTATTTATCTTTTGGGCAAACTTGGACTGGACAGCCCTTCAAATCGGGGGCTCCCCCAAGTAGGAAAGAAGCTCTAGGGTCGGAGGGGGAGTGTTTTCATCAACATCCTCTTCCAGAGTCCACCAGGTGTTCCCACTGGTGCTCGTCCTTGGACAACATACTGCCCAAGCGGAGCTTGTCGCAGCAGGAAGGGGAGACACCCATAACTCTTCACCAGCCTGATTAATCTCTGACTCTTGGCCTCCTCTCCTGCATCAGCTTCTGCTTCTGGACTGCTCTCTGCCACAGGCTCTTCCCGCTCACTAAGCCCTGTTACCTCTTCAGTTTCCAATACCTCCTCCTCCCAAGTCTTCTCCCTCTTCTCCCTGTGACGACTCGTCCCACCACTAATCTCCGGGCTCTGAGCCTTCGTCCCTTGGTTCCCCCAGCTGGTTGCTTCCACTACTCCTCAGTGCCCAGCCAGTCCATGACTTCGACTTTGGGTCAGTCACTAACCAGCCTAACCTCTCAGCCTAACTAGCCTCACAGGGTTGTTGTAAGATTCAAGGAGGCGGCGAAGAACCACGCACACCCCCTTGAGCCCCTTGGAGGAAAGGTGGGCTATAAATGCAATGCAATCATAATTTCTGGAGCAAAAAGCATACTTTCTTCGTTTGAAAAGGTTTTAATCAATTGGTCTAATGGCTAATTGAATATAGCTGCAACCCTAATTGGAAGTGGCACGGGTTACGGAGCTCATTTACAAAGAGGGATGTTGAATCTGTGACTAGCCATGTATTTTAAACTACAGCTGTTATCATCCCTGACCACGAAGGTCGGGGTTGACAGCAGCTGGAATCTAACCACATTGGGAGTGCCACAGACCCCCCCCCCATCCCCGTCACAACAAAACATTATAATGAGCTAATTTATGAAGCCCATAAAAATAACCACGACCACTATTTACCACCACTTATTTCTCACAAGAAGCGTTTTGCAACATCTGAAGGGCGCATCAGCCATGCTTGGTGGATGCAGGCAGATTTAACAGCTGGCAATAGGTGCAAAAAGCTTCACTGAATAAGGTGAACCGGCTGGTAAGCCAGATGCTCCAGCAGTTCAGTGGCGAGAGGAGAGCAATCCCTCTCCCAGCTTTCTCCAACCTCAAGGATGCTGCTGTTCCCATGGCAACATGAGCTGGTAGCCAATGAACTGCAGGCAGGACTGGAGAAAATGCTGACTCGCGACTGGAGCATCTTGCTCGCTCGTTATTTATTGAATACAATGGATGCAAACCCTGTTTTGTCTCCTTCTCCTCAGGTTCCATGGACTGCAGCAAGCGTGAGGGCTTCTACTACGATTGGCTCCTGAGGCAGTGCTTCAGTTGTGTTGGTATCTGTGGGCAGCACCCCAGGGAATGCAACCCTTTCTGCAAAAGTAAGGGTCTGGGGTGAATGGGCCACACTAGAGCTGGAAAGCAGGGTTTCCCTCACTGGATTCTCAGCCCCAGATGATAATATAGAGAGAGTGTTCCCTCTCAGAGTGTGAATACAGCTCAACTCCCTCCCGCCCCAACGCAACACTCCAGAATTAGTTTACAGAGCTTCTGTGTCGGAGGATGCCTGTAAAAACCAAAACGCTGGGGGATAATTCTATGCTGCTGCTAAGATCCAGTCCCCTTCAAAGCACATTTGAGGCACATCCTTTCCCCTCAAAGAATTCTGGGCACTGTAGTTTGTTAAGGGTTGCTGGGAATCGTAACTTTGTGAGGGGGAAACTACAGTGCCCAGAATTCTCTGAGGGAAGGCTTTAAAGGTATAGCATGAACGGTGGATGTGCCAACTCACCAGGCAGGGTGTGGTGGGGTGGGGAGAGAATAGTGTAACGTGTGCGTACAAAGTAGAATAATAGAATCATAGAATCGTAGAGTTGGAAGAGACCACAAGGGCCATCCAGTCCAACCCCCTGCCAAGCAGGAAACACCATCAAAGCATTCTTGACATATGCCTGTCAAGCCTCTGCTTAAAGACCTCCAAAGAAGGAGACTCCACCACACTCCTTGGTAGCAAATTCCACAGCCGAACAGCTCTTACTGTCAGGAAGTTCTTCCTAATGTTGAGGTGGAATCTTCTTTCTTGTAGTTTGAATCCATTGCTCCGTGTCCGCTTTTCTGGAGCAGCAGAAAACAACCTTTCTCCCTCCTCTATATGACATCCTTTTATATATTTGAACATGGCTATCATATCACCCCTTAACCTTCTCTTCTCCAGGCTAAACATACCCAGCTCCCTAAGCCGTTCCTCATAAGGCATCGTTTCCAGGCCTTTGACCATTTTGGTTGCCCTCTTCTGGACACGTTCCAGCTTGTCAGTATCCTTCTTGAACTGTGGTGCCCAGAACTGGACATACCGGTAGTACTCCAGGTGAGGTCTGACCAGAGTAAGATTTAGCTTTTACCTCTGGCCCTGTCCGCCACTGGCACATGGCCCTTGGAAGGTTTTCCCAGCACGGAATGTGGCCCTTGGGTCTGGGAAAGGCTCCCGGTCCCTGCGTTAGGCACTGTACACAGGATGTTCACCAACGCTCCATGGAGGATGCCTGCTAGATAAGCAGCTGTTGACCTTGTTGCCCCTCCACTGACTTCCAGAGGATGCTGCACCCACCTTACCAGCAGTGGCTGCTCTCCAGGGTGTCCAGTGCAAGATGGACAGTGCGTGTGACCAGCAGGCGGTCATCTACATGGTCTTGGGCATCTGCCTGTGTACTCTGCTCTTCTCCTTGCTGTTGACTTGGGTTTACTTTAGGAAATGGGGCGATGCGGTGATCTGCCGAGCCCGTACCATCGCTTGCCGCAAAGGAAATGACAGCCCCAAAGGTAATAAATGCTTTCTATCATTTGATATAAGGTTTGCAGAGTTCAGATTTCTCCAAATGCCGAATCTGCATTGTCCAGCGTAGAATCGGACCAGATCTACAGGTGTATCAGAATCAGATGGTGGGAGGACTCGCTCACAAATTTATTGACAGCCGCACGAATTATTGTAGCTAGGAAGTAGAAGGGGCAAGCAGAATATAAAACAGAAGAATGGTATAAAGAGGTGTGGGATATAGCTGTTAATGATAAATTAACATGTCATTAAGGAAGACGGGGAATATGCAGGAGGAATGATTTTGAGGAGATATGGAGGGAGTTTGTTGAATTTTGTACTGTTAAAACGGAAAGGGTAAGGTTACAAGATTTTTTTCAAAGAATCTGGGGACACTTTTTTTAAAAAAAAGAGAGAGAAAAAGTTATTAAGAAGTAATATCTTCTCTTCTGTGGTCTCCGCTGCCGCATGGCCTTCCTCTGGGCCCCAGCCTGCTCTCTTGGAGTGCTAGATGCCGTGCAGTAGGCTCGTGACGGGCCTGGGATCAGCCACGTTTCCTTGCCCTCCCGGTGCTCTCCTACCTGTGTTCCTCAGCGGCGGCAGTGGCACGGCAAGGTCGGGGCTCCCCTCTTTTCTCTCTCCTTCCTCTTTCTCTCTCTTCCTTCTCCTTCTCCCCTCCTTCTCCCTGTGCTGGTTCTGGGGTTTTCCTGGCCCCAGAGCGCCGCTGGGCAGTCGGCCGGGTGACCCGGCGCTCTCACTCCCAGCTCGATTTGGGTCGCGGAGGGGGGCGTCGCGGTTCCCCCAGTTGATGCGCCGGGCATCCCCGGTTCCCCCTCGGCAGTGGCAGCGGCAGTATCAGCAGCCCGGAGCCAGCCTGGTAGTGCAGTTGGCTCTGCCTGGCTTCAGGAGCTGCTCGCTGCCGTGGTGCCCGCCATTTTGCCTCGCTGGAAGTCCCCATATGGTGTCTTGTGCCATTGAACCAAGCACACAACATTCATTCCCTACTAATAAATCTATAACAATTAAAAATATAAATCCGGGGACATTAAATGAAATCCGGGGACGTATTTTGTCCGAGGACAGATTTGTAAATCTGGGGACATCTGGTAACCATAGGAGTCAAACCATCACAAGAGTGTTGAAGTTTTGGGAGGTTGGGTAGTTACAATGGAATGGTCTCGGTGGTGGGGTGCACATTTTTATTCTTAATTAAAATACAGTGGTGCCTCGCTAGACGAATTTAATTCGTTCCACGGGTCTTTTCTTATAACGAAAAATTCGCCTAGCGAATCCCATAGGAATGCATTGAAATTTTTTTGATTTTTTTTTTTTTGCCCATAGGAACGCATTAATTGAATTTCAATGCATTCCTATGGGAAATCGTGATTCACTAGATGAATTTTTCATAAAACGAATTCGTCTAGCGAGGCAACCTCCACTAGAAAAAACCTTTCGTTAAGCGGAAATTTCGTTAAGCAGGGCATTCGTTACGCGAGGCACCACTGTAAAAATAAAATGAATCAGGTGGTGGGGAGGACTGTATACTTTAGATAAGTAGGTGTGGCAATCACATTGGTGGATGCTTCTCCTATTTTATTTTTTTTAAAGCTTTCCCCGCAAAAGGAAAAGCAGAGCGTAAAGTTGGCTGAGCTAGAACTCTAACTGCCGCGAGGTTTGTCTGAAGAATGTTAAAAAGTACGATTCCCCGCTGAAGTCTAAAGGAGCGCAGTCTACTTTCCCACCTCAGCATTCTGCTTTATCAAAGGTCCCAGAGTTGTGTTTATGCCACACTAAACTGTCCTGTTCTAAGGATGTAAAGGATGTAAAGGGACCCCTGACCATTAGGTCCAGTCGTGACCGACTCTGGGGTTGCGCGCTCATCTCACATTATTGGCCGAGGGAACCGGCGTACAGCTTCCAGGTCATGTGGCCAGCATGACAAAGCCGCTTCTGGCGAACCAGAGCAGCACACGGAAACGCCGTTTACCTTCCCACTGTAGCGGTTCCTATTTATCTACTTGCACTTTTTCGTGTGCTTTCGAACTGCTAGGTTGACAGGAGCTGGGACCGAGCAACAGGAGCTCACCCCATCGCAGGGATTCGAACTGCCGACCTTCTGATCAGCAAGCCCTAGGCTCTGTGGTTTAACCCACAGTGCCACCTGCGTCCCTTGTTCTAAGGATGTAGCCCACAGTAAATTAATCCATTAGATAAAGCTGGCATTAATTTAATTTTTTGAAACGTTAAATATTTGCAAAAAAAATGTGACATACGCAAGAGAGAATGCTTTCATCTGTTCTGGCAGGCACTAACACCCTCCCCCCACCCCCCAAAATATTTGGTTCTTCCCCACCCACCTCTTTTATAATTGTTTGCCCATATGTGAATTTCTGTATTTCACTAGATTAAGTGATCAAGTGCCTATGAGAAATCAAACAAATCTCTTTCAATAGAGGACAGCCTTAAAAACACACACTCTCTCCTCCTCCTGTGCCAAGAAAAACTGTATAAATTATTTAACCCACTTAAAAACATGCTTGCTTGTTTCCTGCTTCTGCTAGGCCATGGGGACTTTGCAGGAAACTACGAAGATAATGGAAGCCCCACACTCCCGTCTCCAAAGCACACTCTCACCACCAAAAATCTTCCCTAGCCCACACTCCATCTCCTCAGACCTCCGTGATCTACAATTTCCAAGTGTGTCTTTGCCACCAGGACTTGGAAACTTTCCCAAAGCCAAATTCAGGCTTCGTAGGTTGTTGGATTCCTCACCCCACTGTGGCTTGCCTTGTGTAGGGTTGCCGGGCCAGGAGCACCCCAGACCCCGAGGTTTCAGAGCACATACATGAGCTCCAGAAGCAGCATCTGGTGGTCACATCAGTGAACCTTGGAGATGGAGGCTAATTGGGAGGGGGAAATGGAAGACGGCAGTCAACACATCCCCAGACTGTCTGTGCTATAATTCGCAGTCGGTTCCCGCTGGGCAGAAGCTTGCAATATGCATACACAGTCTTCTTAGTACTAAGTATTAAACACACTCTGATGCCAGCCCTCCACATGCCACCTGGAGGGAGCCAGGCAAACCTTTAGACTTTGGGTGAGGCCTGGAGGCTTGGCAACCCAGCACCATGCCATTGTTCTAGTGACGGGTAGGTAGCCGGGCATGTTGGTCTGCCATAGTCGAAACAAAATAAAAAAATTCCTTCCAGTAGCACCTTAGAGACCAACTAAGTTTGTCATTGGTATGAGCTTTCGTGTGCATGCACACTTCTTCAGATACCGTGCTATTGCCTCTTCTCGTTTACATTTTCAGCCTCATAGAGGCCTTTTTTCCCCCTAATGCATTTGTATTTTAAATATGGCATTGCTATTTACTGCATTCACAGCCTGCTTTTCCTCCAAGGAGCTAAAGGGAGTGTTCATGGTTCTCTCTCCCCTGTCCCTTTCCAATCATAGTCCCGCAAGATTGTGGGGTAGGTTAGTCTCGACTCTCGAGAGATAATGACTGGCCTAAGGTCAGCCCATGAGCTTCGTGGCTGAGTGGGGATTTGAACCCTGGTCTCCCAGATTCCAGTCTGACACTCTCAAGTGCTATACCACACTGGTCTTCACTTGGAAGGAAAGATTCCACAAGTAGGCTATGCCACAGGTTGTCACAACAACCACCCTTTTATCTCCCCTCCACTTTTATTTTCTTACTTTTTAAAATTACAGTGATGGGGAGAGAAAGGAGAAAAACAGGAAAGTACCATTTCACCTATTTCTAATGCTCAGGCTAGGGGTGCTGGTGTTTATGTAGTCAAAATAGCATTGCTCGTGCACAAGAGGGAGTTTGGGGAATGGTGGAACCCCTTGGTTTGCAGCAGCGCAAGAAAGGGAAGGAACCCCCCAAAAGAGCCTTCACACTACAACATTTTATTAAAGGTACCAGTTGTGCAGCTAAAAAAGAAATTACACTAGTATGTACTCTACAGGGTTAGGCTTTGACATTAATTCTTGCTTCCCTGTGGAATAGTTCTGTGAAGGGGCAAGGGCTGTCCTAGGCTGGAAAGAGCTGCTAAAGGTTGTATAGTTACTTATCTCCTTGGCATAACTGCATACCCTCCGACATTTCTCCAATGAAAATAGGGACCATCCCGCCATTACCTCCAATGTTTCTCTGATGCAAAATTGGGACGTCCTTAGGACAAGCGGAACATTCCGGGATAAAACCAGAAACCGGGACGGCTTCTGTAAATCTAGAACTGTCCCTGGAAAGTAGGAACACTTGGCCTGTATAAATAAAGGCCCAAACATCATACAATGATTTTCATGGCTGAGTTGAGATTTGAACTTGTGTCTGGTGCTGTGGTTTAAACCACTGTGCTGCTTGGACTTGCCGATCAGAAGATCGGTGGTTCAGGGCCCCAAGATGGGGCGAGGTCCCGTTGTTCGGTCCCAGCTCCTGCCAACCTAGCAGTTCGAAAGCACACAGTGCAAGTAGATAAATAGGTATGGCTCTGGCGGGAAGGTAAACGGCGTTTCCGTGCGGTGCTCTGGCTTCGCCAGAAGCAGGTTAGTCATGCTGACCACATGACCGGGAAAAACTGTCTGCGGAAGCGGAAAAACACCACTTCCTGTCATTTGCAACTGGACTTAACTGTCGGGGGTCTCTTTACCTTTACTCCATGTTCCTTACCTGACACTGCCTGCTACACCACACTGGCACCTTATGGGATGACTCCCACTTTAATGCACATGGGCTTATTTTTCAGATTGTCTAATGGAAGCAGGGAGCATGGGGAGTGGATCTAGCGGAAGCCAGACACCAGAGCCCATTGAAACCTGCGGCTTCTGCTTCCCTGAAGCAAGCCCCGCCATTCAAGAAACCAGGGCGTGTCACAAAACCTACCAAGCCGGGATGGAAGGGGATCCTGCCGTGGCAGGGACTGCTGGCACAGGGCGTATGGGAACCATTGCTACCCCTGAAGATGGCCACTTCCAAATTATTTGCTCTCCATCGCAAGAAAAGATGCAGGTGACTTGAGATTCCGGGCGATGAGAGACTACAGGACCACAGCCGCCCCTCCACACTAGAGCAAAGCTGCTTGAATCTCCCAGGTTCTTCCTCCACACAATTCCCCTGGGAATGCCTCCTTACACAATCTGCAGAATCCGGCAGGTAAAACAATTCCTGGACTCAGCCACTTTAGGACTGCAGGTGGCAGCGATTTGCAGGTCTGAATTCTATACCCCCCCCCCCCCCGGAAAGACCTCCCCACATATAGAAAGCCAGGGCTCCAGGAATAAGTGTTTTACAGCCTAGTCTCTCTTGACATACCTGCTACTTACATTAACAGTTAGGAAATCTTTCCCTGCTCTCCTCTCTGCACATGTTCTAGATCAGCAGTGGGCAAGACATCCCAGGGGGAAAGCCCTTCATTGCCTTTCTTTCAAAACAAAAACCAAAACCAGCAGCTAGTGAAGAAAGCCCAATTCTTTGTCTGATCACAGGAATAGGAAAAGTGTTGAGAGCGCTTGAATGAAAGATCACCTTTCTACTGACCCCAATTTCAAATAAACATGCCTTACTTTCTGCAATACGTGCCACAGCAATCATTCACAGGTATACAAAATAGATATGCCTACAGTGTTTATTTTACTGCATGTATACCCCACTTTTTCCTCAAAGGAGTAGTGTACATGGTTCCCCTCCTCATTTAATCATTTCCCCAATAAATCTGAGACTTTGCAGGCATGCCTGCCTTTGCTCCTCCCGCTTCATGCCTCTCTTGGTTCCGGGAGACCAGGGAAGAGGAGCTTGTCACAGCAGGAGGGGGTCAGGGGAGGCAACCTGGCTTCCTCACCAGCCAGACTCATCTCTGCCTCTTGGTCTCCCTCCTTTCCTGCTTCCGCTTCCATTTCTGCATCTGGGCTTCTCTCTGCCACAGACTCTCCCATCTCACTAAGCCCTGTTAGCTCTTCAGCTTCTGACACCACCTCCTCCCCATCTTCTCCCTCTGACTGCTCATTAACATCCTACCACCAATCCCCAGTCTGTGAGCCTTCTATCCTTGGGGGTTACCCAGTTGGTTCCTTGGCGTCCAACCAGTTGATGACACAATTCTATGATTTCGATGGCACTCACTTGCAAATTCTGCATGCTTAGCCCTGCAGCTGAAAGGCATATTTTTTGTTTACCTTCCCTAAAGAGTGGCATGAAATGAGCCAGCTTCAATATGACTGCTAGCAAATCCCATCACAGCTACATGGCACTTTTCACGCTTTTCACCATCCTAAAAAGTACCGGTTACAGGTAGGTAGCCGTGTTGGTCTGGGTCGAAGTAAAACAAAAAGGAAGGCTACTGAAGGAATTTTTTGTTTTACTGTACTTGGGCATCCCTTGGTCTACATCTCCCTAGATTTCGTGCAAAAGCCTAAGAAACCTACTGGATAGGTTGATTCCCAGGGAAATGGTTGCACAACACTTTGCACTGGGCCCCATTAGGCATGCCTATTTGAAATGTTTTGTGAGTGTAGAGCTACGATCACTGCAAAGGCTCGATCTCAAAAGCATTTTCGAGAGGCGGTGGAAAGCAGCTGCAGAGTTAGAGCAAAAATGTAATGTCAGAGGCAGATGAGTACAGCTTAAGAAGCAAACGCCTTTCCTTGCCCTCCAATAAGCAGCTTATGAAGTAAAGAGATGTAGAAACATAGAAAAGATTCCTGCTGAATCAGGCCAAAGGCCTATCTAGTCCGGCAGTCTGTTCTCACAGTAGCCAGCCTGATGCCTCAATTGAAAGCCTGCAAGCAGGTCATGAGTGCAACCACACTTTATGGTTCCCAGCATCTGGTATTCCCAGCCACTGGGGAAGAAGAAAAGTTTGGATTTGATATCCCACTTTATCACTACCCAAAGGAGTCTCAAAGCGGCTACCATTCTTCTCCTTTCCCTTCGTCCCCCACAACAAACACTCTGTGGGATGAGTGGGGCTGAGAGACTTCAAAGAAGTGTGACTAGCCCAAGGTCACCCAGCAGCTGCATATGGAGGAGCAAGGAAGCGAACCCGGTTCACCAGATTACGAGTCCACCGCTCTTAACCACTACACCACACTGAAGGAGCAGTTCCCCCCCCCCAGAAATGGGAAACTCATAATCTTTCAGGTGTTTTAGCACAACTGTTCCCACCCTCCCTGTCCATATTGGCTGGGGCTAGTGGGAAGATTATTATTTTAATTGTCAGGAGCCAAAGTCAGCAGTCAAAGAAAAATATGGTCTCAGTGAAGTCAACTCTTTATTCATGAAACCGAAAACAGCGTAGGCCTAGCAATCTCACCAACTCTTCCCAGTAGGTCTTGCTCTCACACAGCAGCTGAGAGGACCAAAGGCCCCTTGCTTTCTCAGCATCAACTAGGCCTCCTCTTCTCCAGGGTCTTTCCCACACAGTCTCAGGCTGCACCTGTGCCTTCTTCATTTCTCTGCAAGTTCTAGGAGACCCGAGGTCTGGGGTGTTTGTGGAGAGCTGGTTCCAGCCAGGGCAAGGAAAGATGCGGATCCCTTTATCACTCTGTCCCAAACCCCCCACTCCAGGGAGATTTAGAATGAACACACAGCTGGAAAACAAAAGGTTAAATGCTCCCCCCCTTATCAATCCAGTCTTCTATGGCTTCCTTTCTTGACTGGGGTAGGAGCCCCAGCAAACACAAATCCCTCAACATATATTGAGACGGAACTACGTGTCAACATATGTAAATCGCTTCCAGTACTTGAAAGTTCATGACAGTAAACGGGAATGGTTTTCATGGTCGAAAGCGGGCCACGCCCCAGTCCCCATCAGCACATCACCAACGACGTACGGCTTCTTTGGGCTGAAATGCTCCCCAGCAGAACAAAGACAAGTTGATCCATCAGTTGTAAATAAAGCCCATTCCCAGCCTGCCCCCGACAGCAAGCAGAAAGTAGAGTTGAGACCGACCGACCCGAGATGCTATTTAATTCAGCATCCGCTCGCCCTCGGGCAGGCCTCCCTCTGGTTACCAGGCAACGGGAGCAAGAGCACGGCCCATGCATGTGAGCGGATGTTAGGATGGCAACTCTTTCTTCCAGAGCTCCTGTGCGGCGGGCTGGAAGAAGTCCCCGATACTAGGAGATACAATGCAGCCTGTATTGTCCGAATTTCAAATGGGCATTGTTTGTTGTCGAGGAGTGCTTTCAAAATAATGATAAACTGGGTGGGGATGGGGGGTTGGAAGAGGCTGAGCTAAGCCACATCTCTTCCCCACCACCTGCATTTGAAAAGCACAACTGAAACAGAAGAGTTGGAATGTAAAAGGGCAAACGGTAATGCTAAATTAACTAAAGCACGCTTATAAAAAAGGGGATTGCACAATATAAGGGTGGTTTTGTTTTGGTGATCTCGCTTAAGTGACCCATTAGAAGATGTTATGTTTGACATTGGGTCACATTCGCACCATACATTTAAAGCAGCATCAAACCACTTTAAAGAGCTATGGCTTCCCCCAAAGGATTCCAGGAGGTAAGACTGCAGAGTTGTTGGGGAGACACCGCTATTCCCCTCCTAGAACTATGATTTCCAGAGTAGTTTGACAATCAATCCTTCTTTGCAGGGAATTCTATAAATTGTAGCCCTGGGAAGTGGAATATGGCATCCTAGAATCATGGAATTGTTGAGTTTGAAGGGATCCCGAGGGTCATCTAGTCCAACCCCCTGCAATGCAGGAATCTCAGCTGAAGCATACATGACAGGTGGCCATCCAACCTCTGCTTAAAAACCTCCAGTGAAGGAGAGTCCACAACCTCCAAAGGAAGTTCATTCCAGCTCGTACTGTCAGAAAGTTCTTCCTGATGTTTAGTCAGAATCTCCTTTCTTGCAACTTTTATCCATTGGATCAGGACCTATCCTCCAGAGGAGAAAACAAGCTTGCTCCATCTTCCATGTGACAGCCCTTTAGTTATTTGAAGATGGCTACCCTATCTCCTCTCAGTCTCTTCTTCTCCAGGCTAAACATATCCAGTTCCCTCAATCGTTCCTCATAAGGTTTGGTTTCCAGACCCTTGATCATCTTGCTTGCCCTCCTCTGCACACATTCCAGTTTGTACATAACCTTAGTAAACTGTGGTGCCCAGAACTGGATTCAGTACTTCAGGTGTGGTCTAACCAAGGCAGAATAGAGTGGCATTATTACTTCCCTTGATCAGGAAACTACCGTATTTACTCGAATAATGTGCACCTTTTTTGGCCAAATTACGTCACAAAGATTAGGGTGCACATTAGATTTGATGATGCAAACAAACACTTTTTGGTTTCAAGGTTTTGAAAATTGAGGTGCGCATTAAGATTTGCATAAATACGGTATACTTCTGTTGATGCAGTCTAGAATAGCATTAGCTTTTTCATCACACTGTTGACTCAGTAATGCTTGTAGCCAACAAAGACTCCTAGATCCTTGTCATGTATACTGCTGGCAAGCAGTCTTACGGGATGCAAGTGGTGCTGTGGTCTAAACCACTGAAACTCTTGGGCTTGCCAATCGGAAGGTTGGCGGTTCGAACAGGGTGAGCTGCCGTTGCTCTGTCCCAGCTCCTGCCAACCTAGCAGTTTGAAAGCATGCCAGTGCAAGTAGATAAATAGGTACTGCTGCAGCGGGAAAGTATTTGCAGCTGGTTATTCCTGGATATTACACTGCAAGCATCAAGGATGCATGCGGGGGTTAATGATCACACCAATTTCTGCCTAAACAATGATTTTAAAAAATCAATTGTTTTGACATCTGACAGTAAATATAGAGAGCTTGGAAGTGGAGAGTGAGCCTATGCATCATTCAACCACAAGGGGGTGCCATACCTCTATTTATTTATTTTCACTTTAATGCAGCTTGAGCTCCAGTGTTGGGCAGGAAGCAGTAGGCAAACTCCTCTTCCACTGCAAGCTTGCTGCATTATTGAAAAGGAATAAGGAGGGCAACATGACAGTAATCAGCTAGCTCTCTAAATCAGGGCATCTTTTGGGATTTCCACGTAATCTGTACATATCAAATGGTGATATGCACTTGGAAATAGCCCCAGAACTTCACGCGAGGGGCTCCTAGTAATCTTTCCTAAATAGAATAGAGCTCCTCAGAACAGAGCTTAAAAAACTGCACAAGGACATGATCTAACTTTGAATGGAAGTACCGATCTTACTTTATCTTCAGAACCGGAAATAAAAGTGTTTTGTTTTTTTTTAAGAAAAGCAGCACAAGAAATCCCCTTGTTCTCTTTTTTAAATTCATCTTCCAAGAGCACGTTGACATCTAAAAACCCCACGAGACAAGCACAGGCCAGATGCTCATGAGAATGGAAGCAAGCGTCTTGCGCATTGGTCTGAGACAGCTGAGTTGTACTCACCTCTTCCTAGAGAAATCCTTGTGTACTACCAGCTCACGCCAAAGATCTGCTCTCATCGCACAGGACTGCTCTGCTTCTCTGTGTGCCACAGGATCCCATTTTGGATGGAACATGCAAAAGCTGGATCAATGAATTTACTACCCTTTCTCTCCCACCAAATGTTATAGGATCCAGGATCCATCTCGACCAAGCTTCCACATTCTTCATCTGGTTTTTGCACTACAACACCCATTATTATGGGTCAGCATTTGTGCTGGCAGGAGCTTTGCAGTCTAAAAACAGTTGGAGGGCACTAGGGTGGGGAAGTTGGTCTTAATACACAGAACGCTTATTCTACATGTGCTAGAAGACTGCTGAATTTGGTAACATCTCCGAATGCTGAATGGTTGGATTTTTTTTTCAAAGGCTTTGTATAAATGATGGGCATGTTGTTTTAAAAGTAGGAAGCAGCCTTCAAAATAGAAAGTTAGGAGATTTTTACATTAATTTAGCTGGCACCCGAGCACTATCAGCGGGCCCTTTAAAAGTGTTTGTTTACTCAAAGAAATGCTAAAGTGGTTGTAAATGGAAAAGAGGTTACAAAATCAGTCACTCTTGCTATTGTGTACAGATCTTTAAAAAACAAAACCACACCCACACCCACACCCAAAACAGGTTTTTTTTTTAAACTAGGCAAGAAATCCCCTTTCTCCATAAGCAGCAAATCAGACGCAGCCCCACCTCTGGGTTATAAAATATACAGCCCATGTGGACTCCCAGCCAGTGTCTAGACAGTGGGGGGGGGGGAGAAGGAAGCAGAGGGTGGGGGGAAGAACATAAACACATTTGTGACAAGGCAGAAGCAAGCAAGCTCCTGGGCTTTTGGGAGGTAATGACAAAGCCAGGAGGCTTTGTATACAGAACGGGAGTGATGTATGAGAAAATTAATATATCTGAGAGATAAGGGACCAATAAAAGCAGAGCAAGTGGGGAAATCCTTTGTTTACTTAAAGTGTCTGGTGTTAAGGCAGAGGTGTCCAATAGTTGAAAATTAATTGCAACAGTGGCACTCAGTTACCAGAGTTAGCAGATGGCAGGTTTTTCGATTCCAAGTGTCTCCCGAGTGCAGTATTTCTTTGAGAGGGTGGAAAAACACCCAACAACAACACCGTCCAGAGAATTCCAACTTAATTCACAGGTTTCTCCCCCCCCCCCGCCCCACAAAATAAATAAATAATCAAGACCACTTTTACAGTATAAACACGCCAATTCATTCATTTTACTGATGGTTGCAAATATGAATTTCATTCTCATGGGGAGGGTGAACAGAAGGGTGTGGAAATTAAGAAAATAGCTATTTATAGAAAACAAAAAGGTGGGGTTCAGACAGAAAAAGAATCAGTGCTGACACTTTTGATGAACAGTCCCAAGGTGTCAGAAGGTTACCTGTGCAGTAGCAGCAGCAGGAGGAGGCATGCTGGGAAGCCTCAATTAGCATCGCAACTTCTGTTCCGCATATCCGGACTTCCTTTTAATGCTTCCCGAAAAACAAAGAGCCCGATAATTTCATACTGTATTTATTTAATAACTAAAATTCACAAATAAAAAGGTACTTGCAAAGTCCATTTCATTGCGTCGTCCCAATTCTCCTCCATTTTACTGCTTTCAGACCCATAGGCATAAAAAAATGGGCTTGGACTTTTTTTTTATAATAATTATAACTGTTGTATGATTGGTCAGTTGGAGCTGAAGCACCAATGGAGAAGATGCTTTATGGAGATGAGAGTACACCCCCCGGCCTTCCCACACACATTTTGGAGGAATGGAGGGAGATGTGCCAGCGCCTGGATTCCTCTGCTCCTATTTTCCCCACCCAGAGCAATCTTTGCGTTATTATATTTCTTCTTTCAAAGTCACTGACTGTAGCCTCTTTTACATTCCCCCCCCCTCTTCTGTCCCTGCAGGACTGCATACACGATGGACATTGTTCGTTTCTTACTCCTCTAGGCCACGAGCCAGCGGCAAGCAGGTCCTGTCACAGCTCAGTGCTAGATGTCGAATGGGTGTCTTTTCATTTCAGGTAGGTTTGTGTGTCTTTTCAGAAGGCTGCCATTCATTTCACTTCCTTTCATTTCTCTCTTGAGCTGCTGAAGAAGGCTACTCGTACTCCAGGAACTGTTTGTGATAGAACAGCAAATATCTGCAGGAAGATGACAAAAAGAGGAAGGACGGGGCACCATTTTAATGCTGGCTGCAGCAGCTGACTGACATTCCCATACAGCTCTCTCTCTCAGCCATGTTAAAAGCAGGACTGCTTCTCACAAGGCAGGAATTATTCCAGGGAGGCAGCAACGCTAGCTCTCTTTCGTGGTCATACTGTGAATCTCTAAATAATTTAAAGCCAATGACTCATCACGTTATGTGCCCATTCTATTCTGGATATGTACTAAATTGCTTAATGCAGAGACTGGTCTAGTTTGGTACCCAGGAAGGAGGCCTAAAGGACGAGGTCAGAGCTACACAAATGATGATGATGCTAAGCCAGTAGGGGGCACCCAGAGGGTTAACACACTGTGGCAATCAGGCTTCTGGTCTCTACAGTTAAGTTTCACTCTGGATAAATAATCAGCATTTCTCAAACCTCTAAAAGCCGTGGTACAACATTTCTGAATTAAAAACCAGCTCAAGGAGTCACTTTGAGCAATACCGAGAGAGTAAAAATTGCCTGCCTTTGGAAGAGACCGTTCCCTTCCCAAGATTTCAAATGAGTTCTCTTTTAAAATTTCCAAGGTCACACACCTACCCTTTAAGCAAGCAGTGGGGAGAAAATGTCAGGTGTAATTAAGAAAACAAGAACAGGATGATGGCATCAATCTTATCATAGCCAAGAGTGTGGAATGCCAGAAGCGAGGCAACTCCAGATTTCAAACTGTCATGCTTCTCCACGCCCCCCCCCCCAATTCCACACCAAAAATAGAATGCAGCTCTACAGTGATAAAGAACATCACAACATATTGCAGCCTTAACAACACCTAGCTATGGATAGTGGCAAGAATCATATGCCAAACCAGTTATAGGCCCTGGATGTGGCAACCACTGGGTGTCTTGTATGTCACAGGTCTGGAAAGTGCAGCTTTCAGCTTTAATTTTTTTAAAAGCCAAACACACACAAAAATACAATTTCTATTGACATCAGCTGCAGACAAGCTTGCAAACACATGCGATCAATGCGCATCAGAATCTTATAAACAAGATGTATGACTTTTGGCAGCTGGGAGTGTGGCTTCTGCATTCTTGACAAATTGCAGAGTTTATATATAGGGACCTTTATTAGGTTCCCTGAGCACAACCTTTTAAGTTCTGTTGAGTATGCAGTTTGAATTCTGCTGGACAAAACAAGCTTGCTTAACCCAAGACAACATATGTAAGGGAAAGGCGCTAGAATCCCCACTGCCTGTCCCTTGTGAGTGTATCCAAAAGGTCAGCCTGAAATCTGACTGCACATGTTCCTCTCCATTTCTCCTCATCTGGAGTCTGCTGCACTTTACACTTCATGAACGTACTGAAAAGGAACTGATCGAAACTGGCATTTTATGGCTTAAACAGGAGGTTGCCCTCCTCTGTGCTTTGCTCAAGACATACCCTTCGCTGTCTAGTACATCCTTAATGCTAGCCTTGGTGATGATGGCGTCGTCACATTTGAACCACTGGTCCTTGTGTTGCCGGATGAAGCTGGTATAGTGCCCGCTCTCCAGGGTTCCTTGGTGATTAACTACTGCAAACAAGGAATACCTGGTGGCAAAACAAGTTGGGAGAAAGCAATTAGGTCAAGAGGAAATGCAGCAGCTATTCCAATCAATGTTACTTGAGTCTTTATAAAATACTTGCAAAAGCGGGGCACATCCACAAGGGTGCTTCCTGGGCTCTGCACCCACAACTTTGGGAAATGCCAAGAGTGTTTAAAACCAACTATTAATAAGGGACATGATATGGAATGTAACTCTCAAAAGTCTCCTTGTAAGTAGTAAACATTAGAAGACTTCAGCACTGACTTGTTAATCCATGCAAAATTAGGTCAGCACAGCACTCACTCTCCTACAGTGGCCAACTGAATGACTCTGGGAAACTCATAAAACAGGACATAGTGGCACAAGGTCTCCATTGTGTAAGGGGTTTCTGAGTCTTCGGCTATGGGCTGAAGTAAATGGACTCAAGCATCTCACCCTCTGCACTGTCATTGCAGTTACCAGAAATGGGAGCTGCTGCAGAGATTCTCTGATGACGCAAGGAGTTTTACTTGGGCCTAGAATTTCACAATAATTTACCAAATCATCTCTAGAGAGAAGGCCAAGCTGTTGTCAGACTAACCCATGTCCTTGTCTGGTTTCATACCCCAGACTTCCGACCTGGCTGGAAATCAGCTTTTTGCTCACCTTACTGCACTAGACCCATCAACATTGATGCCTGGATTGCTCCCAACATATAGCAGTTAAGAGGAATATTGCCCTTAAAGAATGAGGTGCTATGGCTTCTAACAAACATCGAAAAACTGATGCGGCACACATTTTAAGTTAATTATTTTTCACAGGCCCCACCCCCCGGTGCTATGAGAGGCAACCTGTGAGGTGAATTATAATTACTGCAACAATTCTAAGCAATGCAGATAATGATTATTTGTAATAAGGTTCTCCAAGGAGCACAACCTCACATCCTGTATCAAAAGCATCCCCCTCTTTGCATTGTTGATAATGGGCTAAAATGAGTGGATTTCAAGTGGGTGGGACTAACATTGGCTACAATCCACAGCTAGGTAAGCACAAAGGCCAAGATTCATTTTACACAAAAGGAGAAGTATAACGATGCACCCAACTTAGCCTGTCACTTGCAGATGCCAGTCTCTCCTGCTGCTATCTACCCATTTACACTGCTTTCCTGACATCCTATATTCACCTTTTAAATCTGGGAATAGCAGCTGTAGTTGCATTGCTCTGGTAGCTAACAGTGCAAACCCTTGCTTTAAAGGAGTAGATTCAGGTAGGTAGCCGTGTTGGTCTGACACAGTTGAAATAAATAATAAATAAGAAATTGTCCAGTAGCACCTTATATAGAGTCCAACTAAGTTTGTTCTGGTATAAGCTTTCGTGTGCATGCACACTTCTTCAGATACTTCTTCTTAAGCAGTGTGCATGCACACGAAAGCTTATACCAGAACAAACTTAGTTGGTCTAGAAGGTGCTACTGGACAATTTTTTTAAAAAAACCTTTTATTTAAAGGAGTAGGTCAGTCATTGGGCTAGTGTGTAGGCAATGGTGGTAGAGGCAGATACAGGTGCTAAAATTGGATAGCTGATAGTAGGATTTGGAGCAGACTGTAGGATTTGGTAGCTGGCAATGGCAGAGGAGGCAAACGGAAGAGGAACAGCAGCAAACTGAACAAGCACAAAACCTAGCTCTTGGATTTTTTATTATCGGGGCTGATATATAATGCTACACGCTCAACACACCCACGCCTTTCTACACCTCTGCAGGACACAGGACAGATTTCTATTCCACTTCAACCAATTTAGTCCGTCTCATCCAAGAGGGAGAGCCACAGAATTCAATACTACTTACTTATTATCATTGTTTAGACTATCTGCCGGCTGCTGGTACTGCCCATTCATTCTGCTCTCTTTACTACAGCAAAAAACAAAAACACACACAAATATTCAGAATCATTTAAAAAGACAAAGGGTTGTAAATAGTTATTTGGTTTCTCTCCACAGAGTATATTCCAAACGTTGATTTGTATTTATAAGGTGTACATCATATAAGAGGGTTAAAAAAATATTCGTTCATGCTTGTGAAGATGCTTCTCAAAAGAAGGAGGCAGGGGGCTTAATATAAACAGCCATCTGGAACTGGCATCACCTACCCATGCATCAACAGAACTTGGTGTTTGCAGTACTAATAAAAACACCTATTGTGGCTGGTGGGGTGTGTGGGAGGGTTTGTGTACTCAGTACTGCAAGGACCTGTAACCCCCCCCCGGGGGGGGGGGAGTATTACACCTTTCTGTAAGATCTCTGCCACTGAGGGTTGCACAACTTAGGGTCGAGGGTGGAAGGCAGGTTTGGGTCTCCCTGTAACACTGTGCTACATATGGGCAATACTTTACAACCCCACCCCACCCGAATGAATGAGAAATCATTTTCCTATACAGGCCGCCCCCTGTTTATGTGGGGGTTCTGTTCCAAGGCCCTGCACATGTTGGTGAAATCACATAAAATTGAAACCCATTGAAAAAGCCTGCAAACACTCAGCTACGCCCCCGCCGCTGTTCTGCCCTTTTAGTGACGTTTCACAGACATCTTTATGACGTTTCTGGGTCACTTCCAGGTTCACTGCAATGTGCGTATATACACGGTTGTGTGTATTGAACATGCATAAACAGGAGGGCTGCCTATACAGAGGAAACAAAGGAGCACTACCAGGGTGGGAATCAAGTCTACTCCTGGCCCACAGTGATCTCAACCAATCAGAATAAAGCCACCTCTTAATCGGCAGGGAAGGGCAGGGGGAGAAATCATCATGTGCCCATATGCTTCCAACGCTTGCTCTGCGCACCAAAGCTTTTGCCTTACAAAACTGAGATGGATAGCAAGGCTAAGACGCAGAACAGCCTTCGCCTATCTGGCAACCTCTAGATTATAGTTCCCATCCGCCCCAGCCAGTACATTAACTTATAAAACACTTGCTGATGGAGAAGATGGGACACAGTAAAAAGGCTAACACTGCTTCAAAAAAGAAAGAAAAGTTTTATAGACAGGGGATAGAAATTCATGCCACTGCCCCATGGTAGTTTTCAAGGGGATAATACCAGATTTCAGGCTGCCTCTGTAAAAACTAACCAACGTAATGATTTTTTTATTTATTTAAAGCAAGCACAAGTAAGTGAAATGCACCTGACAGAACAAACCGTCTGATGAGGATGTGTGTGTCTGGTAGCTAAAATGTTTGAGGCCAAAGTAGAGCCTTTTTTTTACAGGTCATGTCACCTTCTTATCTTTGAGGGATGGGGAAGGACTGCTCCATATCCAGAATCTGGACTGGAGTGAAATGGAAGCATCCTGAAGTTAAATTCTAAAAAGCATTTGGGAAGATCTGTAGATATTGGACTACAATTCCCATCAGGCCAAGACAGCATGGCCAATGGTCATGGGAGCTGAAGTCAAGCTGCATCTGGAGGTCCACACACTAGCCACCCTTGTGGTCAATATAGGCCTCAACAGGTTCCCAGGGTGCTGCTCTCTTATGATTATAGAATCACAGAGTTGGACGTTGTTTGTACTGTCTGGAAACGACAGATGCTTTAAGGGTGGAAAATATAGTTTTGACCAATTTAGACTCATTTAGATTTCTTCTTTTATGATAGGTAAAAGCAGTGTAGCAGGATGGCCAATGGATGGCTGTATCCACTCCAAACATGCCTCTCTCATTATCCAATCACAATGATGTCCTATATTTGATGCTTTGCTAAAGAAAGGAGCCCTGGGAAGCCTTTTGTGTTGAGATCATCCATGACAGATTTCATGACAATCTAAGACTAAGGATACTTCTGTGTAAATCCCAAAACTGAAAGGAAGAGAAAATTAATCCAATTCTTCACTGAAAAGAAAATCTTAATTGCATTAGTTCTCTTTACACTGCTGAACCACACTTGCTCTTGTTCATTAGCATATTTTATGTTTTCGACTATGGCAATTGGATTACTGGTACTCTATTTCACCAGTGAAAATGATTACTAAAGGGGTGGAGAAACCAATAATTTTGAACTTATGATAAATATGTTAGCTAACATCTGAAATGTTATTTTAGTAAAATAACAATAGGAATAGGAATCCAAAGATTGGTGTGAACTTAAGTTTCTAAACACTAGTTTTAAAATGCAAGATTTCTACCCACTTCTGCAGGAAATGGCTTTGACAACAAGTGTCAGCTGCCACTAAAAAGAGTTTAACTTTCACTTCCTATGGGCAAGTATATTTTGACGTGTCTAACAACTCATTAGCCTGAGCTTGTATGCAGGAGTTATTTGTGAACATGCCTCTCCCTAAAGTATTCCAGCGAACAGAAGCATCAAGGAAGAGAGAATATATCTTGGTTAATTAGGATTAAAGCTAAACCAGGTCTTTCACAAGTGGAAGTTTAGGTACTGATATTTTATTTAAATTATTGAATGACATCTATGCCTTAAGGCAGGGCGGGAGGAGGGGAACTGAATCAGATTCCTTTCAGTTCAGGAGTACTTTCACTTAATCAAGTTTTGAAATAAGTTTAAATTTCACCACCATAAAAACACCAGTAACCAAATCATGCTGCAACTAGTTTCCAACCGGAAACTGACATTACTCATTTCTTTCTGCATGCTGTTCCACGGAAGGGGCTCCAAAACTCTTTTTAAGCAGTCTCCCTGCACAAGAATGGTTTCTCACAAGAGCAGGCCCTAGAACATACCTGGAGGCCATGAAAGGCGTCATGTCCAGCTCCAGCGGAAAGGAGACATATGTAGTGATCTTTCGTCTCAGTTTGGCTGAGTGTTCAAACCGCTAGAATAAAGAAATTAAGCGTGACTTCCTTTATGTAAGCACATCTCACTGGATAGTATCATTTCATTCTACCCAAGTCAAACCAGCAGACAGTAGGAGTAAACTACTGAAAAAGTGAGAACAAATAATGAGCAAGCCGCATTCTATTTGCACAATGTTTCTGTAGCATCTCTCTTTCCAGCAGGATTTGTGACGGACCATAACAAAACGCAACATCCTATGTACAATTCAAGTCTGCACAACAAAGTGTACAGACTTGCAATACACAACCTTTAGCATGCAGGAAAGATGATGCATCTTTAAGATCTCAATCATTAGGTCAATAATGACAATAATTTGAATTCATCATTTATCAAGTACCAGGGCCAGCAATCCAAGTTTCACCCATTCAACAAGCTGGTAAGAAGTCATTCACTGTAAGCAAGCATCTGCTTCATCTCAGATACACAGGTCAAGGAGACGAGAGCCAACCTGCATGCTCTGGCACCGGGGGTGGAGAGCAGGCAGGGGTGTGGATGGCGCGCGTCCCGGGGGGGTGGGAGAGGCGTCCCGGGGTGTGTGGCACCCGGCAGTGGGGTGGGGGTGCATAACGCGTGTCTGGGGATGGGGGCGAGCGTGATGGTATCCCCCTCCCCGATGATGCCGGGAGTGATGCGCTCCCCCCGCCCGTGACGAAAGCAGCACCGGCTTCATAATACGAGTCTTGGGACTAGAATAGACGGTCGGTCTGCCATTCACACGTTTGTGTAGATGATTTTCTATACAAGAGTGCCTGGAGGCAGTTGGAGGATAGATGGCAGCTAACAGATTGAGGTTGAATCCTGACAAGGCAGAGGTACTGTTTGTGGAGGACAGGAGGCGGGCAGGTGTGGAGGACTCCCTGGTCCTGAATGGGGTAACTGTGCCCCTGAAGGACCAGGTGCGCAGCCTGGGAGTCATTTTGGACTCACAGCTGTCCACGGAGGCGCAGGTCAATTCTGTATCCAGGGCAGCTGTCTATCAGCTCCATCTGGTACGCAGGCTGAGACCCTACCTGCCTGCAGACTGTCTCGTCAGAGTGGTGCATGCTCTGGTTATGTCCAGCTTGGACTACTGCAATGCGCTCTACGTGGGGCTACCTTTGAACGTGACCCAGAAACTACAACTAATCCAGAATGCGGCAGCTAGACTGGTGACTGGGAGCGGCCAAGACCACATAACACTACCGGTCTTGAAAGATCTACATTGGCTCCCCGTCACCAGACTTTTAGAAGACATCTGAAGGCAGCCCTGTTTAGGGAGGCTTTTAATGTTTAATAGATTACTGTATTTTATTTTTCTGTTGGAAGCCACCCAGAGTAGCTGGGGAAACCCAGCCAGATGGGCGGGGTATATAAATTATTATTATTATTTCCCATTATGAATATTAATGAGCAGGTTGGATTACTGCAATGATCTTTGCTTTTGAAAATACTACAGAAATATCAGCTGGTCCAGAGTGAGGCAGCAGGAGTTTTGTTGAGTATCAGCCCTTGGGCATAAGCAATGCTCAACTGACTTGCAGCTGCATTGGCTTCCAACTTGTTTCTGGGTACAATTCAAAATCCTAGATTTTAAAGCCTTAAACTGGACACAGGATAACTTAAAGGATCCTCTACTATCTTATGACTCTGCTCACTCTAAAATCTGCAGGGGAGGCTCTTCTCCACATCCCAACAATAGCAAAGGCATATTTGGTTGGAACACACGGGGGGGGGGGGTTCTTTGTGACTGTGCCCAAATTACGGGATTCTCTTCCCTGAAAAGTTCTGTTGGCTCCCTCTCTCGACCTTCTGCTGTCTGCTCAAGGTCATTTTATTCTGAAAGGCATTCAACCTATTAGGTTGAATAGTTTTAATAAGCTGATCTGGTTCTCTAGGTTTTCATCAATTGCTCCCATCTCTGGTTTTTAAAGTTTAATTGCTACCGGGAAGTTTTTAATGCTTGATGTTTTACTATGTTTTTATATGTGCTGTAAGCTGCTCAGAGTGTAGATGGGCGGGGGTTAAATAAATAAATAGTGTTCCTGTGGATGCTGCTGCAATCCACCTGGAGTACTGGGACAGCAATGGGAAAGCAGAGTACAGTGGTGCCTCGCTTAACAAATGCCCTGCTTAACGAAATTTCCGCTTAACGAAAGGATTTTTCGAGCGGAGGTTACCTCGCTAGACGAATGCGTTTTATGAAAAATTCGTCTAGCGAATCGCGGTTTCCCATAGGAATGCATTGAAATTCAATTAATGCGTTCCTATGGGCAAAAAAAAAATTCAATGCATTCCTATGGGATTCGCTAGACGAGTTTTTCGCTATAAGAAAAGACCCGTGGAATGAATTAATTTCGTCTAGCGAGGCACCACTGTATATAGTTCTAAATAAATAAATAAATGGTACCATTTGATTTTTGACAGAGGTTGAATTTGAATAGACAATAGCCCAGGTGCTACCCAGTATGTCTCTATCGACTTCTAATTAAAGGCTTAATCCAGTATCAAGTTTTTAAAAAACCCAACAGCCAAAAAAGGGAAAGGAAAAACAAAGAATACTCCGTATTGAAGTGCCACATCCTGACAAGAAATAAACAGAAAGGGAAGGTGGAAAGAAAGAGACAAGAAGAGATTAATTTCTGAGACAATGGGAAGTGTGATAAGCGCCACACTTTCACCATCATTTAAGCAGAATGCCACAGAAGAATGAGAGCAGGGAGCAAAAAGATGAATGAACTGTTCTTTAAGAAGGTGGCACCTCTCTCCATTTCTCGGAACTCCTGTCCTATTTACACTCTTTGTTAATTATTCTCAGCTTACAGCACCATTACAATTCCCTAGCAACAGATCGGGCTGTTTGAAAAAGAAGAAGAATCACATGAACTAGATATCCCTTTGCAGTTCTCCTCATCTTTTTTCACAGCATTATTAACACTGTCAGAACATATGCCTCTCATAATGACTTTGTTATCATTAGTTAAGCTACAAATAACTTACAGTTTCATAATTAAACAGCTGGTGGAATTTAGTAAAATTAGTTTCACCAGTGTCTGAATGCTGTTTTGATGCATGAAATATTAAATCTTAATTTTGGAAAGGATGACACAATAGCTTGTGGCAAGAGATCCTCCTCTGCTATTCAGCACAGATCTACAAATACTGTTTCAGTTTAAAACCATACTTCTCTGTACTTTAGATGGGCGGGGTATAAATGAATGAATGAATGAATAAATAAATAAATAATAATTATAAGTGGGAACTAGGTGTCTGCACAACTATGAATACACCTGAAAGTGCAAAAAATAAAAATACAAAGGCAGGTTCCCTACTGTGGAATCTGCTAACTATCACAAGCATTTCCTCTTAATCCTATGACAAAATTAGGACATTCTGATTACAGTACAGTGGGTATCTCTACCTATGAACACGACCCATTATGGGGTGCCATTCACACCCCGAAAAGTCCGTAAGTAGGGCGCCGCTACTGCGCATGTGTGAAGCGCGATAGAGCACTTCTGCACATGTGTGAAGCGCGAAGATTGCTTCTGCGCGTGCGGCAAAACCCGGAAGTATACACTTCCGGGTTTGCCGCGTTCGTAACCCGAAAATCTGCAACATGAAGCGAACGCAACCAGAGGTATGACTGTATTGGGAAATGCTGGCAAGTGCTGGGAGCTACTTGAGGCCCAATCACAAGTACGTTAAGAATGTTTTAAAAGCATATACCTTGGGAGATGTACATTATATGCTAAATAGACCAACATCGTTGTGAACACCCAATTGTGCATGAACGTTTGCTTGTAATTTCCATAAATCACACAATGAAAGGCAGAGTGCATAGTTCCAGTAGCAAAGACCCCTGCCCAGGAGGGTCCTTTGGATTCTAGACTGGGCCAGAAGTGGTTACTCCAATCCAGGGTTTTTACTCCCAGCTGCTGAAGCTGGAGAATGAAACTGAAACTTTTGATTACAGCAGTCAAAAGATGCAGCTCTTTTGACCCAGCAACAACAGACAGCCAAATTCCAAGTATTTATTTTAGGTCTGTGAATGGCCCTAGCCAATGCAGAGGCATCATGCTGCCCGACAGCAAAGGGAACAATGCTGCACATCCAATTTTCCACCTGTTCTTGGAGAGGGCTCTGAGACCTGAGCATGCAGAGTCTTGGATACACTACTTTCATATTAGAGCAGTGGTTCTCAAACTTTTTTTTTCTATAGGGCCACACTTTTAGAATAAAGATTTGCTTGGGCCACATGGAATGTTTTATTGATAAGAGATACATTGGAAAACACAACTAGGATTGTCCTCAGTTACGGCTGCTCTCATTTTGAAAATATATCTATCCATATTCCACAAAATAATAATAATATTTGGATATTATATACTACACTACACTGAAATGCTTAAATGTTTGATTGCCCTTGAATCTTCCCACGCTTGCCACCCTCTCCTGCCACATCCACTGAGAACTACTGTCTTAGATCTTGAGGTTCTTAATGTAGACCCAGGTGTTTTTGGCACCCTCCCCCCAAAAAATCTATCAAGCCTATAAGGGCAGGATTCTCTATCTGAAATCAGGATTTGGTAACTTACTTTGAGATGAAAACAGGCCACAATGGGTAATTTCTTCATAGTGAGTTGTTTGGTAGATTCCTGGTAGCTATGGCAACCACTACATTTGATTTTGGCACTGCTTCCTAGATGTTCTGGCCTTGTAAACCTAAACAAATATTTTAAGAAAAGAGTGAACGACCAGCATCAGTAAATCATTTCAACTGCACCTTGAGTTTCCACTTACATCTCCAGCACAATCTGGACGTTTATTCAGAAGTAGGTCCTACCAGATTAATCTGCTTACTCACAAGTAAGCATGCAAAGGATTGTCAATATGATGCTTCAGCAAAGGGGGCCCCGTGATCAAAGAAAGGCTAGCACTTGGTCATCCATAAAAAAGAATAGGTAGCGCTTTCAGCTCTTGGTTTCTCAGCCATTTTCCAAAAAACCCTCAAATCCTCTGTTCCCCAATAAGTAACTGGCTCTTGGCATATGACCTACTACTAAGATTAGTGTTTAAGAAAGCATTGGGGGAAATTAGTGATACCAAAAATCTTTGTACAACCTTATGAAAAACTAAAGTTTCTTTATGGAGACATTTACCCACACTGCTAACACTCATGAAACCACAATTTTAAAACCACATGGATTCAATTTTGGTTCAGTCTCCAATTTGGATGTTTATCACCATGTGGCTACCATGAGGAAGGGGAGACGAGCCGTTGGTCATCCACAAAAACTGGCTATGATGCTTCTTACACGGCTTGGTCAACTCTTTCTCCTTGCCCATTACTGCAATAACTGTGATACAAAGCTAATGATGGGCGAGCTTGCGTTCTGTTACATGGCAAAACTATGGAATTCTATCCCAAGTCCCAGCCCTGCAAAAGAGACAAGTGTTTGAGAAGGGGTGCTCTGGAAGAACAGATAATGCATATAAGCATGGAAATTTGTTTCAAAATTTCATCTCGAGCTTCTTTTTCATGGTCTAATCTACAAACCCAAAACATGCTTGCAATTTTTTCCACTTACTCACACTGCAATAAACAGAGAACCAAACCAATCTGTTTACAAATACAGTTGCTCAAGGAGTCTGTAGTTACTAAAACACAATCTTGACAATTCCTACATGGGTGTTGATTACATTAGACTTTCCACTCAACGGCCTTCTTCTTAAAACAGTCTTTGCCTTCTCACATCTATAAAGTCTCCACTACTTAATTTCCTTCATCTGGTTTCTGTGATGTTTAAATCACCCTGTGACATACATGATAAAATTACGTTCACAAAGCCTTCTTCCTTATCCAAAAAGAAGCCATCTGTATCTCATATGTACACAAACTCTTTTCCTAAAGAGATGCAACAATTACCTTTCTTTTAAAAAATATGCTTAGTATTACCAAACTTTATCTACCTTGTCTGGAATTTACTTCTGCTGAAATTTTAATTCCCAACTTCATAATCAGGCTACTTTGGTTGTTACTTTTCCTGACTCAATCTTTAAAGATGCACAGAAGATAAATGGTTGAAAGCACAAGCCTTTATAAGGTCCAAACTGTAAGACATCACTCAGATGCTGTCCAGTCTCTCAATGAGACTTGTTTTTTTGTTTTTATTATATATTTTGTGTTCTTTATCTTGTATTTTTATGTTGTGAACCACCCTGAGATCTATGGATGAAAGGCAGTATACAACTTTAGTAAATAGCCTGCATCTAAGATGTATCATTTCAGACTAGAGATGGGGCCTCTCACACTGAATGTTCCTCCTTTCCTTTATATCAAGATGACCAGACTAGAGCCCCTTTCTATATGGAGGGATTTTTTAAAACTCTTCTGATTTTGCAGCTGTGACAAGGTGCACATAAATGTCCGAAGCACCTTCTCTAAACAGATCACTTGTACTTCTATTCTGAAGTAACTGTCCCAAATAATGAAATGTGTTGGCCCAGTCCACCATGGAACTTGAGAATGAGGTTAACCCATGAACCTGCAGAAAACAACTTGATTGATATAATAAAATTACTATTTTTAGGCAACGTGCCAGTGCAGCTTTGAGGTAACACATAACAGACCATGATTTAGTGCTATGTGAAGGAGTATCGAAAAGCCTGAGCAAAGCATTGGGCTTGCATGCTCCTCCCTCATTTCTCCTCTTCCTGCACAGCTTAGAGGACAACTTCTGATGAGCTTTCAAAGATGTTGGCTTAGTGTTCCCTGTGATTCAAGCCTCCTGGTTAATAACAAACAAGTCAGTATGATAACCATAAAGTTAGCATCTAACCTCTGTCTGTTTTAACTCATGATTCCTGGTTCATGGGTAACAATGAGATCTTTGAAATGGAAAGTGATCTCAGGAGTCGTCCTGGCTGTGCAGGAGGAGGTGGCAGCAAGGTTTCCATGTGCAGGTCTGGCACTTCCCTTGGACTTATTAAGGCATGTCTACATAGAGCTAAGCTGTGGTTTATTGTTATGCATGAACCAGTCTTATGGAACTTGCTCTGTCCAAAAGTTACCAGGTATACTCAGCTGAATGTTAAGAAACACTATACTTTGAAGGTAGGCAGGTACAGAATGCCAAGGTTTTTAGCTTTGTCCAGCTAGAATGTGGTATTCCTTGCATTCTTTAGCCCAGAGGTTTTCAACCTTCTTGAGTCCATGGTTCACTTGACTGCCTTCTTTCTGCGGCCCCCCTCTGGGCTCAGGAGCCCACTTATGTCACCCCTTGCCTGCACAGTGGGCAGCCTCTCAGTTTTTCGAACACCCTCAGCCTCCTCTCTTCTCTCTACCTGGGAGTCCTCTGGGCAGCTGCTGCTGCCCCCCTCCCAAATAGAGAGACGCCACCTCAGGGGCCTGGGCAGAGGATGCCCCTAGCCTTAGCGGCCCAACAGAAACTGGCCGAACGTGAGGCCAGGACCTTACCTTGGGAGGCAGCAGTTGCAGCAGCAGGGCTGCTGCAACGAACAGCTGTGCAAGCCTTTGAGAGGCAGAGATGTGAGTGGGCATTAGAGAGGGAAGGAAAGAGGGACAGAGGCAAGTGTTGCCCACAGCACCCCTGACCATCATTCAAGGTGCCACGGCACCCTGGTTGAAAACCACTGCTCTAGTCAATGCTGAAGTGGCTTCATGTGAAGCCTAATGATGATGTGGCCAGCATCATAATGCTCTTATAGAAGTATTTGGTGTGGGTGCATTTGGAATACTGTGTACAACATTGGCTGCCCATTCTCAAAAGGATACTGTAGCACTGGAAAAGGGGTGGGGGAAGTAACTAAAATGACTAGGAGTTTGAGGACTTCCTTCTAAGTAATGACTAAAGCATTTTCCCAAACTGCAAGTTTGGGAAAAATTATTACGATAGGGGCATAATAGAATGTGTGCAATTATTTATTAAAAAAACACAAGGAAGCGCTCCTCTATATAACAAAGTTCTGATGCCCACTTCCATAGGACGTGGTAAAGATATGGTTTTAAGTCATGACAACTAAATAGAATCTCACATGCTCAGATGCAGTGTACCTCTGAATAGCGGGTGCCAGGGGCATACAATGGGGAAAGCTGTTGCCTTCAAGCCTGCTTTCCAGAGGCATCCCAACAGCCATTGTTGGGCATCGGATACTGGAATAGATGGAGCCTAAATCTTATGCAGAAGACCTGTTCTTATATTCTTTGCTACTATAAAGGAGGAGAACTGAGGACCACGTATTTCATAGAATAGACTAATCTGATGGCTTGTTTTGGAATGTGCTCTTGAGAATCCTGACAAGTGAGCAGGGACCTAGAGAAGGGGAAAGTGTGGATATTTGTTTGCTAATACAAGTAGTGAATAAAGCAGAAAATCACCATTATACAGTAGTGGAGCATCTCTTTGGAGTGACTTTCCTGTAGCTACAGCAGAGAACACTTAGAAAGCCTGAACAGAAGGACTTCTGCAGCATTCAACCAAAGCTATGAATAATAATAATATGATGTCAGGACTAAGCCAAGGAGATATATGGAAACACCTCCTCACTCTCATTCTTGAAATGGAAAGCTGTGGAACAAAGTGGGGAGAATTTCCTGGATTGTAACTGTGCAGAACTTGCTAAGACATGTAAGGCTCCTCTGCCTTAAGTCAAGCTGGTCCACCACCTTATTTGGAGGTCAAGAAACTCCATGCAGTATTGCCTACCAATTCATGTATGTTGCTGGACAAATTCTTTGGCAAGTACCTTTTGAATCTCCTTGAGCAGTAGGTGGCTTCTCAAAAAGATTTGGAGATACAGCTGATTAACAAATTCTATAGCCTAGGCTGGATCAATTTCTCAGCTCCATTGATCAATGGTACGATCATCAGGATGGCTGGAAGAATAGCGAGCCTACTCTGAAACCAGAACAAAACTTGCTTCTTGTTGGACTCTGCTCATATGCTGGTCTTGGTTACATTTATATGTACAGAGAAGCAGCTTATGTTAGGCAAGGGAAAGCAATGTTTTCTTTTTCCATAACAAAGCAATCAATGGGCAGCATCCAAAAAGGTAGGTGAAATTATGGGTCCTGCTGGCTTTTTCCTCTTCATACATTTCATAGTTCTTTATGAAAGGCTTGGCAATCCTAAAGCAAGGAATAAGCTAGGATGCTTCTTCCTCTTTTAACTGTTCTGGAAGCTGTCAGCTGCAACGCTGGACTGCATTGTTGAACTAAAATCTAAAGACTGTCTTGGTAGAGATTTTGCTGCTTCCTTCTTTAGTACATTTCTAGCTTTTCCCAATAACTGCAGTTGATCATTACTGCTAGACTGAAGGCTATCAGAATGATAGAAACATTGCTTGCAAACAATATGGACTTATTTAGACAGGCTTCTGGTTGTTCCAAAGATGGCTATGGAATATGGGCCCCTATGAAAGAGCTCATCTTTTCTCTCTCGTGATCATCTATACTTTGAGCTTCTATTATCACATGACTGCAGAATTTGGACTATTGAAAGGGTTGTTTGCCTTGGTGATATTGATTGACTACCTTCTCTAATTTTGTTCACAGAATATTGATCTATTTTATAAGTTGATAAATATGTTGTTATCACATTTTTTAGCCATGTGTTGCCTGTTATTGCTTAAGTTCATCTAGAATAGTGGCAGGAAACCTCTAGCCAATGGGCCTCATAGAGTTTACCAAGGCTTCCCCAGCTTTCTGGTGGTGCCTGTGTCATAATGAGATGCAGAATTAAGCAGGCACAACCCATGTTTCATCCCTCTGTAGTGTTGGGTAGAGGGGTATAAATTTTCTGCTCCGTCCAGAGCTGCTATGGAATGAAAATGTCCTCCTCCTTCCTCATCATAAGAGAGGGAGGTAAATAAGGTAAAGGTAAAAAAGGTAATTAAAACACTACTTCACAGCTGATCTGCATGGATCAGCTGGGGGGGGTTGTTGGTATGTCCATGTGCAAGCATGTGGGTGGCCACTCTCAGCACGACAGGTGCCCCCCACCCAAGGGTGGCCCATGGTTGAAAGATGTCCATGTGGACACCCTCCTTTATCTTCCCTAGTTGCCTTAGAGCTCTCTGGTGGCAGAAGGGGGCTCGGGGGGGAGAGGGGGGAGGGGACAAATCCAATTATAAAATGGACTGCCTTCGACTATCCACTTGCATGGATCTCCCTCGTGGCAGGAGGGGGTTCGTGGGGGTGGGTGGAAGAAGGGAGTAGATATGTTATGTATGTTCTTTTTTATTGTGTAAAATTAATAAAAATTATTTTTTTAAAAAAAAGAAAAGAAAGATGTTCATGGATGGAAAAAGGTTTCCTAGCCCAGCTTTAAGGGCAAGATGGCAGAAATATACACCCTATATCTGGCTGACTTTGCCCCCCACTCCTTAGGGTTCATTCCTACCTAGGAATTTGAAAACCCACTTCCATTAAATCTTTGTAATTTGAGGTGGGAAGGGAACCCTGTATTCCCTTCCTTAGTACTAACTTGACATGCTATTTCATCACCCACCACACACACCCTGCTTTCTCTAGCTGACAAAATTAAAAATCCTGTTCCATTTATAGAAACGTGCTTTTTTGGTGGGGAGGAGGAGATTCTGTGTATTTCCTCACATAGTATCTCTGTGAGCATCAAGTTCCTTCAGCCTGGCTGATTATCAAATGTAAGGCAATATAACATAAATAATTTTGCTCTCTTTTGCCATGTTAATCTTAAAACTCAGTTTTCCCCACTGCGTACAGTATCACAATGAACTCTGTCATTTGGACCTCTGCTCTTCAGTGGTGAATTAGCTGCCTGGAAACTTCTCTCACATCTAGCTGTTCCACACTACAAGAACTGAAGAAGAGGTACAGAAGAGAAAAGGAAGGAGACAGTACTAGATTCTTTGCCCAAAGGGTCCTGGGAAAACTGGCTGTTTTGTCCACCTTTTCCTCCTCCCCAGTATCATAAACCCCTCCCTGTCCTTTGAGAGACTCTTTCTGTCCCGACAACAAGAACGTAAAGGAGTGGTTGGAAGTCTTATGGGGAGCAGGAGCAATACTCCTATGTCAAGGTGTGCCCCTGATTCTCAGATACAGTGAAGTCCATAGTTCAACAGAATCTACATTAAAAATGTCTGGAAGAGGAGAGATCAAGCTCTAAGACTCCTTTAGCCATTTGTAGCTCTGCCGATTATTCCGAGAGGAGCATATTTTGTGCCAAATGAAGCCATATTTCCCGCAGTTTATACTTACAACAATGTGAGATAAGCAGTGCTGAAGCCTATCCATGGGGAAACTAACCAGTGGTCATCAGGTGGGACCACTTGAGTCTTGGTTACCTACCAGTTTTGTCAGTTTATGCTACATGCTTAGATTTGTCCTGGTTTCTTTTTCTGCAAGTGAACCGAACTGCTCTGCAAGATGATTCAGCAGTTAATAACTGCAGCTGAAGTGCTGTTTTGCTCCTTGGCCATTTGCCCGAAAACTGCTGGTCTGCAGACAGCAGGAGGGGGAGTTAAGATTGCTCCTTGCTAAAGGCCATCTGCCACAGTTTGTACCTTCGCAAGCAGTCCGTGAGGGTCGTGGTTCCTGACACGTGGCTCTCCCCATTCACCACACTGCCATCGCTGCCTGGGCTCAGAGGCCAAAACGGGGTAGAAGAACCTGGCAAGTCCAAACTGATGTCCCAGAATGGGTCTATCGTCGTGGAAACACCACTAGGGAGGAAGAGGAGAGATTGCAATCAAATGGATAAACTAAGCAATAGTTTGGGCAAAAGTGATACATAGGCATGATTGGCACATCCATTCTTTAAGCAGTGAAGTACTTTGAATGATTCACATGACAAAAGTGAATGTGAATGAGCACACATATGATAAAAAATATTAACAATCCTGTACGTTAATGGATTCTGAAAAATTGTTCCTTTTTAAAAGTATGTATTATTTGATATTGACATACAAAAATGTGTTCAGAAGACAATTAAACCATGTAAAAATTAGGAGGAAAGCTCCTTTTATGGCGACTCTTATCTCAAAATTGAATGTGTGGAACAGCCCTTACTTCAAGGCTGTATTTACTTGGTAGGGGGGTGAGAGGTAGTACTTCACCTCTAGAGGGTGCTCAAACTACAGAAAGCACCTCGGTCAAAACAGCTTCTTTTATTGTCAACTTTCTTTAAATGGACCTTTAAGAACATATTAAAGGGCATGGAATTTACAGCAATAGCCACTCACTCCATGAGATATACTGGCAGTGGGAATACGATCACTTAGAATGTAGTCCATGGGGTTTAGTGGTACAGAATTCTGGCACTTCCAGTCTGGACCCCAGGGCGGTAGGGGGGTGGGGGAGAAGAGATCTTCTTTCTTTAAACCAGGGGAGTGTGAAGCATACATTATTTCATAAAAGAGAGTTGGCTATGTCATCTTGTGTATTCCATGTTCATCATTTCAACGTCAAGTGAGTTATTCTGTATTTTAAAATGAAATTAACTCATTATACTTACTGGCAGACTTGACAAGTGACATCGGACTGTAGTCCACCTGTGAAAATTTGGTCTATGATGCAGTTACAGTGGTTGGGGTTGTTGGCTTTCTTCCCATTATCGTCACCTGAATAAAATAAAATAAAATAAAATAGAACAGACTTTGAAACAAATCCCTACGTAATGTATATAGGCAGATGTGCATAAAGGGCTCCACATAGTAGCAATAGCACGTATGTCAAGTTCTTAGCCTCTTTGCTATTATAGAAAGCCAAGGTAAAAGGAAATGGGTGCATGCAGAATATTGGGGGGGGGGGAACCCACCAAGTGTGAAAGTTACCTCTATATTATTGTTTGTGTTGCACTGAGTTCAATCAATGCAGAATGGAAAGTCAGTTAATCCAAAATGTACTCTGACAGAGCCCATAGTAGTGTGGGAGGATAATCTATTATTATTAACCAGAAGAATGGCTTGGCTTGGCCTGGCCTAATTCAAACACTGATTTCAGAATAGGCCAAGGTGGTTAGTGAAAATGTCTACTTAACCCCACTTAAGAGGACCAGTGAGCGACAAATGTACTTCTAGAAACAACAAGCATTTCCTGGCAAAATGGTTATTTCCACTTAATAAAATCACACATGCAATCTTATATGCACTACCTAAGTGAAATTGCCAAAGGGCGGTTAAGCAAGAAAATAAGGCATCAGCAAGTTTAAACATAGTATAAATTCTGTAGAATAATCTGGTTACCCTAACATGTTCAATAAGCTAACGGCAAGTTCTAATGTAAGAGCCAAGGCTAAGTTTCCTATTTAATGTTCTAGTCGAGTGGAATTCTCTCAACCACAGTTAAGAGCAAAGTATCATCATCTAATCACTGTTAAAGCCAGGAGGGGTAAGGGATAAGTTTAAACTGACTTAAAGTGCAGGTAAGCCTAGTCAGGTGCAATGCTTGACCAAGAGATGAACTTTGTTAACAATCCTAGATCATCAGGGAACCCACCTAGACATAACTATTACCTGTGACACAGTATCTATAAACTGGCATTAAGGTAGGTGGGGGAAATCTGCTTTATTGGAGGGAGGGAAACGAGACAGAGGGAGAACACACAATCCCATGACCCACTTCCAATCTCTTATATAGTTTTAAAAAGTATATCTCTCCTCTGGCTTGCAGGTGGGTTGGAATATATTAAACCAGAAATAACCAGTTGAAAGCACTAAGCAGGTAAACAGATTTTTAAAAAATAGACTCATCTTCAAATTCTATCAGAGTAATCCACTGCCACCAAAGTCAACCACAGTGAATATTCCATTAGGCAACATTAAAAATGCATCTACATAAGACATACTAGCAGGATGACAAAATCAAGTTTCGTAAGAATATATTTTTTGCATTGGGCTGATTTGGGATGGATAGAGTTAAAACCCTCTGCTTGACAATGGGTTATACAGTCGTACCTCGGGTTACGACCACCTCGGTTTGCGAACAGTTCGGGTTACGAACTGCGCAAACCCGGAAGTGTGTTCGCCGCGCGCGCATGCGCAGAAGCGGGGCGCGCGCGATCTGCGCATGCGCAAAGCGCGAAAATCACGCTTTGCGCATGCGCAAAATGGCAGCGCCCATCGCGTTCAGTTTACGAACTATTCGGGTTACGAACTGCGATCCGGAACGGATCGCGTTCGTAACCCGAGGTATTACTGTATTTTGCTTTAAACATTTTTTTAAAAAAGTATTGTTACCTGTCCCCATATCATTGGAATTGGGGAAGCTAATCCCACTGATTTGTAAGAAGGGCCAAGACCAGCTTGGAATACATTATTTTTAGCGGCGAATTACTAAATTCCAGGTGGACCCAGGTGGCGCTGTGGTTAAACCACTGAGCCTAGGGCTTGCTGATCAGAAGGTCGGCGGTTCAAATCCCTGTGACGGGGTGAGCTCCCGTTGCTTGGTCCCAGCTCCTGCCAGCCTAGCAGTTCGAAAGCACGTCAAAATGCAAGTAGATAAATAGGAACCGCTACAGCGGGAAGGTAAACGGCGTTTCCATGTGCTGCTCTGGTTCGCCAGAAGCAGCTTTGTCATGCTGGCCACATGACCTGGAAGCTGTACGCCGGCTCCCTCGGCCAATAATGCGAGATGAGCGCGCAACCCCAGAGTCGGTCACGACTGGACCTAATGGTCAGGGGTCCCTTTACCTTTACCTTTTACTAAATTTGCACAGCATTTAACAAGTGAACTATTTTACTATGGAACAGCTGTCAATCAAAAGGGATTTAACTTTCAGCCAGGAGACACAGTACACTAAATTCTTATTAACACACAATAGGTTCTCTGTTCCTTTTTTAAAAGAAGTCATGCAAAGTTGCATTGCTGACTCAGTTGTGGAGTGGGATGGAAAGAAAAAAGCTACACAGTATCACCTTGCTGCTTTGATTTCTCTTGTTTTGTGACAATTTTATATAATTTTAAAATTTTATTATTGCTTCTATTAATTATCTAAGAGGATCACTCTGATTCTGCTTCAGTGCAAAGAAACAAGACTTAATCCTTGCATCTGAAAAGCATTTCCTTCTCTTTAGGCTTTCTGGTACTCAGACAGAAGCCAACAAATGGCCTCTTCACATTTTCACTGTCCATCAGGCAACATCCCTGCTGGATATGCTTAATAGACAGCCATTTCTGCCCACAGGAGGATAAGATTGCTCCCTTTTCAATTACCCAAGTCAATTAGGTTCAGCGAGGAGGGGGTCTCAAAAGACTATTTTATAAGCTTGTTCACAGCAACACAGAAAGGTATTACCCATTCACTGGGCTTCCCATGGCATCTGGCAAGAAAGGAGGAAAAATGAAATTACCACCTACTTGCACCTGTCAATATGTAAAGCAGCAGCAACAGCAAAAAGGCGTATTATTCAACTGAAAGAAAATTATCACTTAAAGGAAAATGCTGCTCCATATGCCCTAATATATCAAAGGTAAAAACTGAAGGGGTTCAACTATGTGAGGTAGACCGGTTTTAAAAGCTCTATGTGCCCCACATGATGTGGCTAGATGGATCCAACTGAAGATTGTATTATTACACCTGTAATTAAAGTGTAAAAAGGAAAATGCTTCTCATATACTAGATGGAGAAGGAAACCTGGTTAGTGCTCGAATTGCTCTTAATTGCTCTTAAACAAGAGGCCATAATGGGAAAAACTGCCAGGAAAAAGCCTCACCTTTGCAGTGTCGATGTAGCACATCTAATGCAGCAATGAGGAACTCGTGTGCATCCTGTTGCTCGTACCCTGCTAAATGCCGTGCATGCGTCCATACCAGGTGCAATAACCTATATGGAATGTGAGGAGATCGGTGCCCAGAGTAGAACTGCTCGGAAAAAGAACGTAACAAATGGTCAAAATATTTTTCATTGGGATAGTTTGAATGCAATAATAAACCATTGTTCAGTGGTGTGAGAATGTGCCTAGCATCTGTCCAAGCCTTTTTGCAGCTGAAAAGGCAAGTTCAGAAGCTTTCACTTTCATCTTCCATTAACTATTGTATTCAATGGTGCTTACTCCCTAGTAAGCGAGTTCAGAATTTCAACCTCTGTGTCCATATCCAACCCACCATCCCAAGCAATTTACCACCATATCAGAAATGTTTTAGGTTACCTAAACCATTTCTGATATAGTATCTTGGAATATTTCATCCCTGTAACAAATACAATCTTGGGTTTGTTTATCACATGGATATGCAATGTCAAGTCAGAGCTGGCCTTTACTCTGCATTTTTTATTCTGGTACAGAATTCATGGCTGCCCCAGAACTTGGACTTTCAGTCCAGTTCATCAGCTGGTCTTGTCCTGCTGGTCTTGTCCACACATTCAGGGTGTGCTAGGCTGTGGTTGCAGAGCAAAAAATAAATGAAATCCTCTACTATGGGCCAGGAATACATGAGTTTGTGTGGTAATGTTGAACAGGCCTGTGCAATCCACACAGACAAGATATGGTAGATTGAGCAGACAAGACCAAAAGTGGGTCTAATGGTCAAGAAGGTGGTTTCTGATCTTAAACCTCTGCTGCCTTGCGGGGTATTATTGGGAGAAGAAAAGGCTAAGGAGTAAACCCTACACAAACCCAGAGTAGAGTCCCTAAGACAGTTGGGTGGTGCTGTGGATGCCTCCTTCTGGCAACTCCTGCAGCCAAGGCCCTCCATACACACTGCCCAGGCTTTGTGCACTGGGGAGGTCACTTCAGTGCTGCTAATGCAGCAGTTTGACTTCACCCCCGGAGGTACACTCCATTATCTTTGGAGACAGATGCGGGAAAAGGTTGAAGGAAGTACCTAATCAAATAAGCAACGAAGAGTTCTGCAAGAGAGTTCCATCTTCATGGGGAAAGGCAGTTGGGAAGGCAATTTTTTTTAAACTGCAGACATCACTCCAATGGGTGGGTGATATCTGCTGATGGTTTGGGGGTGTGGGGTTCAAATCTATGTTGACTGTGTGCACCAATGCCCCATGACAGAATGCTGTGCACAGCCAATGCAGAAGCATCAAACTACCCCCACCCTAATCATCAGCTGATGAGTTGGGGTTAAACCCTGCTCAGTTTGGCTGTACAAGTCAGTTTTTGGTTGTTGTTTTTTAACCAGGAAGGGTCTTGCACAGTAACACTGCTAAAATGGAGCACAACCCCTTCATTTTAAGCAGGGGTTTCAATGCAAACATCTACAAAGATGAAGTTGTTGTTGTTTAAAAAAACAATAACTCTGCTTTAGATGTGCCATGCTGCCTTCAGGCTTTCAAGATGTCAAATCACCTGGCATCACATCAGGTGACTGACATGTGGGCAATCCTGCCCACCTATCAAATTTAGCCTGCAGGGCCAATCCTGATAAGGGTCTGGCCTATGCAGTCAAAAAGGTTCCCCATCCATTTTACAGCCTTCAAGCCATAAAATTGATACAACTGATACAATTGACACACAGCATGCACACCTTTCTACATTATTCAAGTTTTCTTGTGGTGAATGTGGTTCTGTTCATTACTGGGACTGTAAATTATGTTCTTATTGTTGTGCACCGCCCTGGGATCTTTGGATCAGGGGTAGCATATAAATTGAATTACTTTTACTACTACTACTAATAATAATAGCGGACAGTAGACATCTTGCTCAGCCATCTTTAGAGAGGGATAGATGGGGAAGTAACAGCTTGTATATAACCTTATATGCAATTCAATTAAGAAGCAAAGTGTGTTTTCTTGCACAGCTACCCGTATTTTTGGCATGAAACTACACTGCAGTAATGCAACAATGCACAAGCACTTTTTATGCATAAGAGGATCGATAGGCAACTCTGAGATGCCAACAAGAATGTCACCAAGGGACTAGAGTCCGGGTGTGGTAACTGAAATCTGCTGACACTGCTGCTGTGACAACATAATTCAGGGAAATGCAGCAATAAAATTTGTCACTTCTTACAATTAGCCTTGGCACTATCCGGTCACTCTACCCAGTAGCACTTTCCATAATTACTTCACTGCAGCTACCCATTTTATATTATTTAGTGCTTCATTAGGATGAAAAGGAATCTTAAGAAGCAGCCTGGGCTAACCACTGGCTATTACCATGCGGAGGATGAAAATGCACCTAACCTGTATCTGAGCACAAGCAATGCTGTAGGTGCAGCAATAGTGCCTCTACATTCCTTTAGCCCCCCACCCACCCACCCCCGACCAAAGAACTTTAGCTTGGATGTGGTTCTTGATGTACAATATTTTCAATGGATAACAGTAAGCAGACAAAGAGGCAAAAATAGATTCTACCCTTTGATGTGGAAAAGCAGTTCAATACTAGAAAAGAGAGCCAAATTAAAGGTGAAAAGAGAGCGGGGATGGATGCCAAAGAACTGTTACACACACATACACAGCACACCAAGATTTTTATCCCAATGTAATCAAATAATAACCTGGTAAGCTTGTATGTAGCAAGAGCCCAACCCTGTCTCACCATATAAACTACAGAGTACAGTGTGCCCAGCAGGATTAAGACCTTGGGAGACCCTATACTCCAATCTTAGGCTTAATTTCTCAAAGCTTCCTTTTAGGAACCACTGTTTGAATCCAACATCTTTATCCAGTCTCCATTTTCAGAATGGCAGCTGCCGAAAGAGGACATTTATCTCTCTCGTGTGTTGCTTGTAAGCATGGCTGTATTAACTGCAGTGGAGGGCTGGGAAAATGCCCTGCAATAAGGAGAGTGGGTTTCACCTTCTCACCTTGGCCACGATTAAGGGATATATCTGACTAAGAAACATGGTGAAACAGGGAGCTTGATCAACCTTAACTGTGGTTAACACCAGTGCCAATTAATTCTTTTAATTACGAGTAAGAATGTCCTACAATCTTGCCCGGTACCCCCAAAGTTTATTGGCATAACCACACAAATATGGATGGAAAATAAGCCGAAAAGGCTTCCACACTGCCATCAAATGCTTGTATTTATTCTAGTTCCTCATACATCTTTATTTCAGAGATGAACTGTTAAAAAAAAGAACATTTCAAACTAACTAAAGCTCCCTTGGGAACAAGCCACTAAATTAATTTATTTCGTGACAAGAGGCTGCAGGAAAAGGGCGCTACATGATTCCTGTTTCATTTGATTTGATGAACAAATTCTACATTGTTATTTTTTTTAGGCTGCCCTATGTTACAGATAGCCTTCTTTAAAAGTTTCTGAATGAGGCCTTGTGCGGTCACAGAAAACCATGTGTGCACCTGCACACTGAGGCCACAAAAAGCAGCCACGGTTAAGTAGTATGTCTGAATATGGACGACATGTTTAAGGATGGGCTGCAATCTAAGGTGCAAAAAGTCCATTTCTACTGTACACCAAGATCTCCTATGAAAAGAAACACATTTCCAGAACCACATTCTTGTATTAGAAGACTAAACCACCCATCATCTACATACATGCACACTCATAAATATATTCATATTTCTCTCTCATAAATATATTCATATTTCTCTCCTATGGCAGGAAGCTAATGAAACAACCTTAGATGTGATGAAGCTAATGAAACAACCTTAGACCTTCATCACAGTGTAAACTAGGGGTTGGCAAGGTTTACCTCGCCTGGGCCAGTTCACTCCAGCAGAGATCCCTCTGTGGGCCGGATTGCGCATGTGCATGATTTCCGGCGCCTCGGAAGCGAGTCCCCACGCTGTGCCAGTTTAACGCAGTGCATGGGGACTCACCGAGTGGGCGGCTCGGTTCAGGGGCCGGTTAAACGACCCCTGTGAGCCGTTTGTGGCCCATGGGCCTTAGGTTGCCTACCCCTGGTGTAAACCCTATTCGGTTTTTATGCAATTCTAACTATATTAACTCTCTACCACAATAGACAGACAACACAACAGAACAGCTCCATTTGGCATTCACTCCCTTGATTGTCACCTGGCAGCAGCCATTCTCTCATGCTGCAGGCACAGCAAGAGATGAGAAGGAGGGTTACTTCTTAGGCTCTGCTGAGAGACCAGCTATATTTGGCTCTTCAGCTCCTTGAAAAGCTTTCATTCCATCTTATCATTTGTAAGAACTACTCTTTAAGAACTATTGTCTTGCCTAAGATTTCTTTTTTCATTTTCCCTCCCCATTCCCTTTACTTTTTATGTCATGTCTTTTAGATTGCCAGCCTGCAAGTGCTTTTGTTAATTGTGTGTAAGCTGCTCTGGAAGTCTTTTCAGCTGAAGAGAGAAGTAGAAATGCTTTAAATAAATAATGGTAAAATATGGTTTAGCATGATTTCTGAACTGACAAACTCTGCTGTGTGATCAGCTAGTGAAACAAATTACGAAGCATGTTTTCAAATGCATTTTTGAATTATGATTTGTGCTATTTGTTGTCCACATGGGTGCTACCGTATTTCTTTTTCTTCCTTTTTGCATCTTACCTTACTCTGTGCACTTGTAATTATGTACTTTTTATCTTTCAATAAAAAAAATATTTAAAAAGAATTACGATTTGTGCTAACCAGTTTGTTAAATGAGTAGACAAACTATAGTGATGGCCACTGACTGCACTGCCTCAAGAGGTTCCCGCACCATAGAGAGGAGAGTGAACTTACAAAGCTAAGTGTGGAGGGGACAAAAAATGAAGCTCTAAACCTCAGTTTGCCTGTTATACAGTGGTACCTCGACTTACAAACGACTTGACAACAGAATTTTTCGACTTACGAATGGGGGTAATGGCTTATGAATGTATCAACATCCCCCCCCCCAAAAAACCGCGGCGGTTTTAGATAGGGATTTTTTGACTTACGGATTTTTAGATAGGGTTGCTTTGACTTAATTTTTTTTCCGTTTTCAATGCATTCCTATGGGAAATCGCTTTTCCAATGGCGTTTTTCGACTTTCGAATTTTTCGACTTACGAAGGTGCCTTCGGAATGGATTAAATTCATAAGTCGAGGCACCACTGTACATTAAAAGCTTAAACCAGTTTAGGTTCTCAACTATAACTAAAGCAAACCACAGTTTGTCAAAGAACCTAATCTGAACCCAAGATTTAAAAAGTAATGTTGCCATTATAAGTGAAAAGGATGACTCACCTCCTGAAAAAGTGTGGACATTTCACAGACCAGACATGAGCTGGGGCTTTGCATTTCACATTTGTGTCTGTCGGAGAGGAAGAAATCTCGCAGTAGTGGAGTGTGGGTAAGTGCTTGGACAATACAGTTCATAAAACATGTGTTCCCAAGATTGATTAGCCCTCTTAGACCTATTAAAACAAGCAAAAAAGGGAGATTTTGTAAATTGTTTTGGGTTACAAATTTGTAGTCTGCTTAAATTAATTGATTTTTAAAATCGCCACATTCAACACACAGCTGCAAATCATGATTATTATTATTTTTAAAAATCAAGACTGATGATGTATCCAGTGATGTGGTCCATTCCACAAGGGAGAACTCATTTCTTCCTCTTTGAAAGGGACTTTCAATGCTTTTATAATCAAGCCTTTGAGATACAGCAAGCAATACATCTATATAAAACAAACATTTCAAAAAATGTGTATGCCTCATATACCACAGGTACATGCACAGAGTTATGCACATTAAAATACCTTCATATTATATTATAAAGCTGAAAAATATTATTGCAGCTATATCTAACACTGGGCTAATTAATCTAGAAACAGCCTCTCCTGCTAAAAATGGGCTGATAAAAAGCAGGTACATGTTTGCTTTGCCCCTCACTGTTGTGCAAAAGAGCAGGTGCTACCCATTGTGAACAATAATGCCAAGTGAAGATTTGGTCCCTCTACAAATAGCTGGAAACAGTCTACAAAGGGGCAACAAGGTTCTACAGCAGGTTTACTGCTGTGCTCCCATCCTTAACCCCCACTGGCACCAGCACCATGAACTTGATGCAGAACAAATTGCATCTTATATTGTAGTGATGGGTTTATTTGCTTTTTGAAATTTTGTCAACGCTCTGCCTCCTGGCTCAAGAACCCTGTCCCCTTTCTTTCTTACACACACACCAGGAAGCAGTTGTGCCCCCTCCCACCATTAACACTCAAAAGAAACAAAAATAGTAAAGCTGCTTGAATTGCTAGAAGAATATATATCAGTTTGCTGCAGTGAGAGGATCACCAAAAACATTCAGTGGCTGCAGTATACAGTGGAACCTCAGTTTATGAACACCTCGGTTTACGAATTTTCGGTTTACGAACGCCGCAGACCCATCTGGAATGGATTAATTCACTTTCCATTACTTTCAATGGGAAAGTTCGCTTCAGTTTATGAACGCTTCAGTTTATGAACAGACTTCCGAAACCAATTACACCCATGCTTCGGGTTAAGTACGCTTCAGGTTGAGTACTTCGCGGACTCGTCTGGAACGGATTAATCCGCTTTCCATGACTTTCAATGAGAAAGTTCGCTTCAGTTTATGAACGCTTCAGTTTATGAACAGACTTCCGGAACCAATTGTGTTCATAAACCGAGGTACCACTGTATTATGTTATTGAACTGCATCCCTAGGTATCCACTGGCTTATTGTGGAGTAGGTGATGTGGGCAGTGGATTACACCCAATAGTATCTTGGAACTGCAGTCATATCTTGTAAATCCAGCCATGCTTATAGAAATGCAGATCACCAAGTGGATGTCAAATATCAAACATATATTCACTTGTTCTGCTTTTTAAAAAAGGTTTCTGAGAGCCAAACACTGGAATAAGAATTGCTTAAGATTAGTGACGTTGAAAAGGACCATGGCAATATTCAGTTGTGAACATTTGTGGTTAAGAAATGGAACTTGCTATCTTCTCTAGTGTGGAAGTGCATTCCTCTACCTTGCAGTTGGGTTAAGAGTTAGGGTATCAAAGAGAGATAAATTCAAATCCAGAACTTCACCCTCCTACTGCCTCTGTCCTATGATACCCAAAAAGTTTCAAGAAAGGGAAGCTGGTACCCATATACAGTAATGAAGGGAATTGTGTGTTTGGATTTCATCTATATCTACAACTCGCTCTTTAAGAAAGAAAGAATGACAATTTCTCTCTCATGCAACTTTATGTATTATATCTGTGTCAATTCTATGTATTTTAAACAATTGATCAAAGTACTGCAAGAACTCTGGCTAATGCCTCTACCCTGAATTGACAATCATTGCTTACACAACGCAACAGCTCTGGTGAGCTTAGTTTTTGCTTCTAGAGTACAGATTATGATGCTGCAATTCACAAATGTCTACCAGCCCATGAGGATACTGTACAATGTGATAGCACTACTGAGATTGTTCAAAATACTAAAGGCTCTTGCAATACACAATAATGTGTTTGAAGAGCCCTTTAGCTTTCTTCACAAGGAGGGTGTGTAGCTTGTTGCTAGGTTACTGAAGACTGAAGATAGCAAATCACTGTGCTGGATTGTATACAGAGCATCAGATGATGGATGCTCAAATCTTTCTCAAATCATTGCCATTAGCAGAATATTGCCAGCCTCTCTAACCTAACTGACCAGTCACTAGTTTATCCCCAAAGACCAGCCATTATCATCAGCCATTACCACTTCTCCCCACCTCCCTCTCCCAGCACTAGTATATGCCACATTAACCACTGTGGTTTATAGTACAAACACTGCAAATGCAGGTATATTTTAGTTCACGTGTGTTGTGTGCCTTTGAAACAAGGAAGGTCCAAGGTATAGTATATTGCAAAGAAAAATCTCTGCATGCATGCATGCATGCACAAACAAATATATTTATGTGAAGCAGAGAACTGTCTAGCACAAGTGTTATCTAATAAAAAGAGCTGGGGGGGGGCAATATTGCAGAATTCTATTTCTGTAACAAATCCAAATTCTTCAACCAGAAAATAAACAAGCCAATTAAAAATTATTTATCCAAATCCGGCGCATTTGCAGGAGTAGTAAAAAGGACATACAGTACAAACCAAATGATTGATGCAAAATGAGAAAGTCAGTGTAAACCCTATCCACATTCTCCCAGCCTTTGCTGCATATGTAGTATAACAGTACAACAACCCAGGCTCCTATGACCCACCTACAAAGACAGTGAGGCTTCAGAGCCTGTCCTTTTCCCTCTCTGCCATACTGTATTAGATGGCATAATCACTTCCTGTTTTTATAGCATCTTCTGCCCTAATCTTGTTCTTCCAAAGGAGAAAAGGGCAAATTAGAAGCAGCAGCTTCAAGAAACAGGAAGTGATGGCATGATGTGCAAGAAGACTGTAGGTTAAAAGTCAAATAAGGCCAACCTTGAGGTGAGAGAAACAGCATGTTTTATGCATGTCTGAAAGTCCATGAAATCATCATATTTTAGGTACTCAGGAAACAGCACACATTTACATGTTTTCTCCATATGTGCTTAAAAATAAGACAAGACTAAAGTTGAGTTTCAAGAAACCACAAGCCCACTTTCATTTATCACCACCAAGATTTATAAATCTCCCTTGACAAGTCATTTCCCATTATTACACAAACAAACACAGTACAGAAGAATATTGGAGTACAGCCTTAATACGGTATAAAATGTACTTCTTATGTATGTTGAAGTGTTGTAAAGCGCTCTTAATTAAAGCTAGTACAGATAGTTTTTGGCACATATTTATTGAACATTGTTTTATTATACATGCTTGTGGCTACATCTGCTTTAGTATTGGTTGATCTCCTCGGTATTATTTCATTAAAATTTACATGTTTAGTTTGCCCCATATCTAATGTTAAGTTCATAATATTCAATTTTTTTTAATTCTCCCAAAAACTTTGCGAGGGAAGGCACAAAAGGTGGCAACACCACCACCACCACCCCGCCCCCAACTGACAACTGACAAGTGACTGCCGATGTGCAGGTCCTTTCGGACCCAGAAGAGGGCGGAACAGGGAGATTAACAGGGAGGGGCAGGCTTATTTGCGCTCCGCCAATGCTCACGGGGCTAGGAACGGAACCCCTGCACAAAATGTTCGCCGCCTGCATTAATATTTAGTTACAGCATAAGTTAACCCTAAGCAATACAGATGTGCCCAAGATGCCACCCAATGAATCCATGGCTTAGCTGCTGTTTCAGTGAAGGCCACCTAGATCTAGGCCAATGATGGGCAACCTTTTGAGCTTGATGTGTCAAAATTCACCAAAAAACCGAGCATAACTCAGGTGGTGTGTCACTTCGAGAAAAAAACCATAATTTCGCGATATTTATAGTTTAAATAACAAAAATGTATAATTGTTTCCCCTTTTAAAAAAGGAAAAAGGAGAGGGGAAAAATTATTAAAGTTATGGGCCAGCGGCATTCCGCCAGTGGCCAGAAGTGAGGTCTCGGCATGCGGCCGCGTGTCACCAAAAATGGCTATGCGTGTCAGTGCTGACACGCGTGTCATAGGTTCGCCATCACTGATCTAGGCTCTGCTGCTGTCCACTAAAATGCATTGCTTCAAACAAGCTGTGATAGAAGGTCCACAGTTACAATCTGGTAGCCACGGCAACAGTTGATCTGCTTTCAGAAGTTCTTCTGGTGTTCATTTTTGTTTGTGGGATGGCAGGGAGGAACCTAGGGTTCTGATGGAGGTTCTTGTGGTCACCTGGCAGGCTGATAGACTGGTCACAATGTAGCCTGTAACACACACAAAAACAGTAGAAGCTTTAGACACCATCTTATCTCATCAGTCCATATTTAACGAAAAATCTAGAATTAAAGGTTGCATCCAACTAAGCTGTTCTAAGTAAACCCACTGAAAGTAATGGAACTAAGTTGACAATTTCCATTCATTTCAATGAGTCTGTTCAGAGCATGACTAATGTTGGATACTACCCTAAATCTTGAACTTACTTGGGAAGGAGTTCAAACCTGGATTACAATAGGGTATCAGTAAGTGGAGGAGGTACAGCACACACTTTGAGACCTCACCTAGGGGGAAAACATATATTCAGTTAAGTTTAATATTACACAACAGAACAACTGTCTACTTAAAATGACTACCATCCTTACCTTGGGGAAGAAATACAGTCAAAATTCATGCTGGCAGTCAGTAGTGGGAATGGCAGAAACTATCCTTACATAGAACTCCTTAAGCAGAAAGAAAAGCAGCCAAAGTAAAACTTGGTGATTAAACAAAATGCAAGTGTGTGTTGGTGCAGCGTTGGTCTCTGCAATATACTTACACCATTAAACTAACCACACTGTGCAGACTATCACAGTAACCGTCAGAGAATTTAAAGATGATGTTTGATGTCGCCTGCAGCCTGAGTAGACAAGACCATGTAAATATGCTTGCTGTACACCATCCATGAGAGTGCCATAACTGGAAACTGGAATTCCAGATGCGAGTTATGAGGAAGTCCATCTTTGTTTGCTGCCATAGTTCTCAGTCACAGGTATCTCTAGTGATGTCAAGAGGGCTGGAAACATTCTGTGCAGATAGTGGAAGGCACTGAGTGGGCTATGCTCAGTGCTTAAACCAGGCACCCCCAAACTACGGCCCTCCAGATGTTTTGGCCTACAACTCCCATGATCCCTAGCTAAGAGGACCAGTGGTCAGGGATGATGGGAATTGTAGTCCAAAACATCTGGAGGGCTGAAGTTTGGGGGATGCCTGGCTTAAACAATTTCTATGGGCTGGATTCAACTGAACAGCTGTGCTAAATGGGAGCCAGAAAAACCAGTCATGCTGTCACAACTGGGGCTTCATCCCGAATTGGCTGGTGGGAATCAGACCCCCCCCCGAACAGTGTACAGTGTGGTGTAGTGGTTAAGTGCGGCAGACTCGTAATCTGGGGAACTGGGTTCGCGTCTCCACTCCTCCACATGCAGCTGCTGGGTGACCTTGGGCTAGTCACACTTCTCTGAAGTCTCTCAGCCCCACTCACCTCACAGAGTGTTTGTTGTGGGGGAGGAAGGGAAAGGAGAATGTTAGCCACTTTGAGACTCCTTCGGGTAGTGATAAAGCAGGATCTCAAATCCAAACTTTTCTTCTTCTACAGGGGGAAGAGAGGGGAGATAATTCTGTCTGGCAAGCAGAAATGCTTGCATTGGCAAAACAATTTAAATAGTGTGATGCTGAATTCCACCCAATTAGTTCACAAACTAATATATTTCTGTGTTCCTAGGTTGTCCCCCAAGTATGCAAAAAGAGGAAGTTAGAAAACACTTTTTCACAATACATAAGCCTGGGAAGAGTATTCAGTGCACCTTAAAACTGAAGGACTTCTGTTCTCAGTTTTCAAAGCTAGTTCAGGAAAATCAGGTTCTACAATCTGGGCTATAGTTGACTATAATAAAGTCACATCTGCCTGCTCGTTCACCTTTGCTACCTTATTTTAGCTTGTATTAGGTCACTTCAGGAAGGTAACACCCAACACACTGAAGACAGGTACATGTTTTATGGAAGTCTGGTTCAAGTCCAATCATCATCATCACTTGTAGTCCATCAGATATGATTCCACAACAGAGTAACAACTGCTTACCATTTCCATTTCTTTATACACTATCAGGGCTGGTCTCTACAAAATGCTTCCTGGTGCTTGTGTGCATCTCTGCAGTTGTAAATTAATTACCATGTATCTGTAAATGTTTTGATTTATGGAGTTATTCATGCAATAAGCTGGAAGAGCATCATTTTTAGTCACTTGCATACATCCTTCACTTATTGGCAAGATGCAATTCTGTGTTTCTGTAAAGGATTCAAACGTTTCGACCATATGACACACATGAAGCTTCCATACACCAAATCAGACCACTGGTCTATCCAAGTCATTACTGCCTACTCTGACTCACAGTGGTTCTCCAGGGTGTCAGGCAGTGGCCTTTCCAAGCTCTGCCAGCTGGGGACTGGATCTAGGACATTTTGTATACAATGGAGATAATCTAGCCATTGAATTATGGCTACCCCTATGATTATCACTGAGACCACTACAAATTCATTATTTGTTTAGTTTCACACAGGACCATCAATTCAGAGATTTAAAAAGCTCAAGCTATTTCCTCCAGGGAATGCAAGGTGTATTTAGTGATGTACTAAAGGCTGTAATTATAGGTCTGTTTACCTTATTAACAGCACCTTTTTGCTCCACTTGTGCAAGTATGCCCCGTTTCATAAATTTCCCAGGGCTGAGATAAGCAGGGCAGTAAGTGCAAAACACGACATCTCCCTGGCTCAGTCCCGAGTACAACATAGCAAGGGGAGGGGAACTGGGTTTTAACTGAAATAAGTTTAACAAAAGAAGGGTATGTTGTTTTATAAAAATTCCTCATGCAAATGATGCTATTTCTCAACACCCATTTTTTGTTCATAAAGATTTATGTTGAACTTGTGGGTCCACAAATTCACTTGTCATGCTGGTGAGCTCACACTGTGCTTTAGAGCACCGTCAAAGATCATTATGCCAAAGACAAAACTTTGGCCTCGGGGTCATGGCAACCTGAATTTTGGCTTGGATACCAAGGTCAGCCAAACTTTGTGCATCCCTAGTAAACAATTTAGATTTTAAAATGTTCCCAAAAAACTGCAGTCAATGTTAGAATAGTAATTAGCACATAAGCTTCTCATGGGTTTATACAATTTAGGACTCCATCATGGACAATAATGACTTTGGTGCATAAGGCCCTGACAAAATATAATATTACATTATTAAATCCCTTTGTGTTCAATCAGTTTTATTCTTCCTCCTCTGCATTATTCTGCTTAAATAACACTCAGAATTGGAACGATATCCAAACACATAGACATTACATGGCAACATGAATCAGAGGAGAGCAAGAACAGCTATATTTAGACTGGTAGGTATAAAGCATTTTGGACAGTTCTTTGTTCACTGATATCTACAATCACACAAGACATCCACCAATGCATTGCCTCCATATTTCTCTCTTGTGGTCAGACATTTTCACCTTCTTCTTCTTCCTTGGTTGCAGTGCAGACCTGATGTTCATGATGACTTAACCATGGTTAAAGCAACTGGAAGTGAGCTGTGGGGTCACAGGTTTTTCTTAATCACTACAACCACCACTGGCCTTAATCAACCTTTACCAATAAAGAACACAGTTGAATGAAGTAATGAACAACTCCACCATTCTTCGCAACAACGCAACAAGGCTAAAAGGATGGTCACACTTTGGCTGATAAAATATTAAAGGTCCTCAAATCTGCTGTAGAACAATGGCTTGGAGATACAGCAAGCATTAAGTTTCCATATTCCAGCCCATACAAAGCCTTCTGCTAGAAACAGTGGAGACAGTTAAACTTTGCAGCCCTCAGCAGCATTGTAAATCAATACTGGAGGAGCTCTGCAGTGACCTTGCATCTAACTGTGCGCCTTCATTTAAAATCAATCCCAAGGCAGTTTAACAGCACTGGACTAAAGGCACAGCAGGGTGAGCTTGCAAAAGCAGTCAGCTAGACAACACGATTTCATAACATTGCTTAGGCTGTTCGCAACAAAAAATGTGTAAAAGAATAAGCTTCTTCACCTTCCTCAGTAAATCTGAGAAATAAAAAGTATACCCCAAGTATTTAAGGCTCCATTCCATGCCTCCATGCTTCAGAAGCATTCCTGATGGCCACCAAGGGCACAGGATTTGCATTTTTGTCTTGGATAGCGCCAGGAGATGAGGATGCAGCATGCAATTTGAGAGACAGGACCCAGGATCCCTTGCAGTGCTGCCACTCCAGAACCATGCTGGCCTTTACAAATCAAAGGTGCCCCCAAAATCCATGTAATATTGCAAGAAAACCTGTGAGCACACTGATTAGAGATGGTACAGTTTGAAACTGGGATCTTCAGCATACAAAGTGTGTGCTATCTATGCCACGAAGCTATAGCCAATGTCAGAAATCCCCCAGATGCCAATGTGTTTTGCGACTGTCGCAGTTCTAATCGCGACCATATGGCGATCTCTGGATGCCAGGTTGGCAACTGGCATCTCTCTCTGGCTGCTCCCTCCAGCTTTCTTAAGCAGGTAAACAGAACAGCTTATTTATTGCATTTATATCCCACCTTTTTCTTCAAGAAGTACATGGTTCACCCCCTTCCTCAGTTAATCCCTACATCGACCCTGTGAGGTAGGTTAGGAGGCTGTGACTGGCCCAAGGTCACTCAGGGGGCATCATGACTGAGTGGGGATTTGAACCCTGATCTCCCAGGTCCTAGTCCTAGAATACTTCTGCCATGGGGCAGCTCTATAAATGAAGCAGGTAAATAAGTAAATGGAAAGCAAAATGTCACTTAGAGAAGGATGTGAAATAATTTCCAGGAGGCTTGAATTTGTTTTATTTTGGGATTGTTTTATTTGATGTTTTAATTTGTTCTAAACTGCTTTTGAGATTTTTTCCTTTAAAATAGAAAGCAGTATAGAAAGCAGTGTGTATCTGAAGAAGTGTGCATGCACACGAAAGCTCATACCAATGACAAACTTAGCTGGTCTCTAAGGTGCTACTGGAAGTAATTTTTTTTAAAAAATTGTTTCGCAGTATAGAAATGAAATTAATAGTAATGAAACACACTGGAGAGTGAATCCAGAGCAAAGAGAAATTCATGGCTAATTCCTTTATCCTGATAGTGTGCAATTGGCAGTAACAAGGTTAGGAATAATGGCAAGGTCAATGCAGAGGTAATTAAGGTAATCCAGTCCTTTCTTTGACAACAAGGCACTTATTTAGGGAGGGAATACTTAGGTGATTATTAAGAACTTCAAGTGCCACTGAAAACACTGATCACTGTAAAGTGCTTCACTAAGAACCCACAAGATGCTCAAGGAAATCTGAGCACTGGAGTCACTCTTCAAGGCAAATGGTTAGTTCAGAATCACAACTAAAGTGCTAGCACATTTTGTTACCAAGAAAGCTAGATGGAGACAAAGCATTCAACAACAGTGCCAGAAGTAACCACCCCAAAAGCCAAAAAGGCATGTCAAAATATACAAAGGTCTGAAAAAGTGCCTGTTGCTAGAAATCAGGCACTTCCAAACCAGTCTTGAGTTGGCAGGTGGCCTCACCTACAAGGATACGTACATGTACAAATAATACATAAGTGGTTGCAGACAGATGAACACAACTGTGACACAAAATTAGCATGATCTATGCCAAAATTTACTGGAACTGGGAGAAAGGGTTAACTTCTCTTCTAGAAGGCAGAGTCAACACAAGGACTTTCCCCCCTCTTTGGCCCTGGGAAGAGGAACCTCTCCTCTAGACCCAAGTTGGCCATAGCTTTGAAGAGAAACCTCCCCAAAACAACGACCCTGATAATCAACTTTAAAAAGAGAAAATAAGATCAGTAAAAGAAGAAAACTTAGAGGTACCAAACAGGAGTAATGGTCATGAATTCCTTAGTAAATAAAGGGAGAGGAGTCTTGTAGAGGAGAGCACAGAAGACAGTTCTCCTCCCATCCTCAAGCCATGTTTGACTCACAGAACAGGGTTGTATGCTCCATTTTAATTATCAGTTAGTGGAGTGGAGAATACAAGAGAGGGATGTTCAGAAACGGTATCCCCAGAAAAATGGGCAGGAAGAGGAACCCTGGCTAAACCACTTGCCAATGGTGTATCTGTCCACCTTCTTGTCTAAGTGGCCACTTTACGGGTGTCCTTCATGGGGGAACTGGTGTAAAGTGCTGCTGTTGCGGCTGTCTCACATAGTAAGTGTGCAGTGATGCCATGGGGAAGTATTCAAGATTTAGAACAAAAAGTCAGAGCAAAACACTCCAGGAACTACCGGCTAATGGGGACTGGGAAACATATTGCCTTGAGTCCCCAGTTTTAGGAAAAGAATGAGGAGCCTGTGTTACTCAAGGTAAGAGAGAGATAAGAAGATCCAGTTGGCCTTCTGGATGTCTAGCTTTATTTTATTTAATCCATTTCTACACTGCTTTATATTTAAATAATAAAAATCTCAAAGTGGTTTACAATCCAGTTTAAAACATAAAATAGAACGTTACGAATTATCAAACTAAAGTATTACACATAAAGATCAAATACAAAATACACATTTAAAGCAGTATGATTAGCAGGAAAACTTAGAAATGTCACAGACAAAAATCAAAGACAAAAATACAGTGAAACTACACAAAACAGCATTATTCGCGACAAAATAACTCAAATAAGAACTGCACCCATGCTTCCTTCACCTGAGTAACCTCCCCCAAATACATCCTTAACAATTTCCCACATACAAACCTCATTCTCAAGCGTTCCTGCCAACCATACAAATAATACAGCTAATCCCCAGCCAACCATTTTTTGCAAAGCGTATGTCTGGTCAACAAAAATCCCTAGCAGCATTAAACATAATTTACAACTATCTCTTTCACCCACCTCCATTTAGGGCCATATCATACAAAGAGCAACTTAATCACTCCCTCCCATATATGGCCTCATGCTATACCTCAGCTACTGCAGTCAAGTGAGGCCAATATGCATTGAGAAGTGTGGTGCAAAGTTGGGGAGAGGAAAGGGTCCCCACTACACTTAACAACAATGGGAAAGGGGGTGGGCTGCAGGAAAATCCCAACTCCTCCTCCTTGACTCCAGAAAGAGTGTGTTTTTCTATGCTGCCATATGAACAGGACTGATGAACTAGTTCCTAATTATTGCTGCATTCAGACTATGTACCAGCTTGCTTCTTTTACTAACAGCTCTATCTGATACTTCCATGGAACCATTTTGCTTGTTTCAACAATGCTACCTATATGCTCCAACCTGCTAGTATAGAGAATATTACATGATTCAAAATTCTTCCTGGTGCAGTACAGAGCTCTTCTTTTTCTCTGAAGCTCCCTGGGTGTGGTGGCTGCTTTCTATTTTTCTCGCCTATTGAACTGGAAAAGGAGGTAGGGAAATCATCTACGGAATTTATATCCAGAAAAAAGCATATTTGAAGTAGAACCTGGAGTCATCCACTCTCAGACCTGACCCTTGGTTTCTCAAGATGGGTAGCTTAATTAGCTGTGCAGGTTATGAGCAGGTGTCCAAACATTAAGCAGCCCCGTTGCAGTAGCAAACAAGAATTTCCCCATCTGTTCAGGGCTGAACAAGACTAAGATGAACTTGCTGAATTATGCAAACCTGGAAAGCAACCTAAAACTAAATCCTAAACCACCAAACCTGGATGACGCTGCACTATACACTATAACCCAGGCGTGGGGAATCTTTGGCCCTCCTTATGTTGCTGGACTGCAACACCCATCATCCCTGACCATTGGCCATGCTTGCTGGGGCTGATGGAAGTTGTAGTTCAGCAACATATGGAGGGCCAAAGATTCCCCACATCCGCTCTAACCTCAAACATGTAAAGCACAAGAAGCAGATAAAAGTGCCAAAAATCACTAGGTTATCAAAATTCCTGGCACAGTGCATATTGTCCTATGTGTGTGGCTACATAGAGGAAGCCTACAAGTAGTATGTAAACGGTTTATCCTCTTCTTTAACATCCCGGGCCCCGGCTTCTTTACTCCATGCTGGAGCAACTCACAAGCTGCATGGAAAGGCCTCAAGGTATCAGCGTATCTGTCACTTAACTTCGTGTCCATGTGTAAATGCTACAAAGCGCACCATAGCTCAGCTTAGGAATGGTTTGAGCGTTGCTCAAAGAGGGACATGAATCAAACACTGCATGCCTTGGAGGTCTGCACCCTGCGTAACAAAAAATTCCAGTGTCGAAGACAGCTACACAACTGCATAAAGACCGTAATGGTAACTGCTACTATAAACTATTATCTATGTAACTGATCAGGCAGCACTTCTGAGCCTTTTGACCAAATGTGGTAAGGCTGGCCTAGCTAGTAACACCTTATAGCTCATAAGCCTATGTAAGGGCCCAGCTGCAGGAACTGTGGGCAAGTTATCATACAGGAGTTTACATTGCAACATGAACACTCCGCTGTAGGGCTGGTTGATGTTAAGATTTTCAACATTGCAATGTATCACCAGCCAAACATCGTGCTTTGGCGATAAACCACAATGCTGAAGCAAGCTGCACTGGCCTCAGCCAGCGAGGCACAGGGTGAAACTGCCTCAGCTTTCACTGCAGGAGCTGAGGTGCTTTCATCCCAGTGCCTTGCAGGCTGAGGCCAAGGCCGCCGGCCCCAGCCTGCTGCTCAGCTGGGGGTGAGGGGTGGAAAGGCTCCTGCCCTCAGCTGAGCAACCCCCAATGTCCCTCCCACTCATGTGCGAGCAACAGGGGCCACGGGGCTCCTTTCTGAGGCTCGCTTGCCCCCCACTCCCCAAAGATGGACCAGGCAGTGGTAGCTAAGTGCACAGAGCCCACCAAGCTCCATGTGTTTGACTGCCTTTGCCCGTGTGGGGGCGCTGCCTCTTTTCTCCTGGGGTGGTCATTTATCCAGGGAGGAAAGACACAGCCCACCCTTCCAGGTGAAGTCTGCAAGATGATGTGCTGGCAAGCACTGGGCCTGGCAGCACCATCAGAGAGCCCTTGCACCGCCTGGCTGAGCCCACCTGACCCCAGATGAGGGAAGCATGTGCCAGCCTTGGCAGGGCAGGGGGAGAGGTCTAACGGAGCCGGCAGCTCCCCAGCTGAGCAGCCACAATCCTGCTCCTGCTCACAAGCAAGCAGGAGCTGGATCCGGGCTCTGTCAGCTGGGGCGGGGGAGCACTTTAACGGAGAGTCAGGGGCTCTGTAAAACTGCTTGGCTGAGGCAAGAGCACTGCGCACTCCTCAGACAAGCAGTTTAAAGAGGCAGAGGGAGGAACAAGTTGTATCGCACCTCGCCGATATATTGCCCAGGCCTACTCTAGTGAGGAGAAGAGACCACGCAAAGGTTCTTGAAAGTCAGCCATGGAAAAGCTGATGCATGGAACTTGGCAGCTGCATCAAATCACTCTGTATGGAGGCTGCCATTTAAGTCCAGTCGCAAACGATTCTGGGGTTGCAGCGCTCATCTCGCTTTACTGGCCGAGGGAGCCAACGTTTGTCCACAGACAGTTTTTCCGGGCCATGTGGCCAGTATGACTAAGCCGCTTCTGGCGAAACCAGAGCAGTGCATGGAAACGCTGTTTACCTTCCTGCTTGGAGCGGTACCTATTTATCTACTTGCACTGGCATGCTTTCGAACTGCTAGGTTGGCAGGAGCTGGGACTGAGCAATGGGAGCTCACCCCTTCGCGGGGATTCAAACCGCTGACCTTCCGATCGGCAAGCCCTAGGCTCAGTGGTTTAGACCACAGCGCCACCCGCGTCCCTTAGGATGTGCATGTAGGACCTTTCTAAAAAGCAACTTACAAGAATCTGCATATCATCACTTGCTCATACACATTAACCACAGTTTGGGCATATCTGCACATAACTGATGAGTAGAAATACCTGCTACTGACTCAGCTAAGTACTGGCTGGGAGGAGAAGCAGCGGTTTCAGAGGAGTGAGGGTACAGAGCACACCCTAAGTCTTTTAATTCTGATCTAAACATATGAGAAGTGGGGGGGGGGGACGACGACTACTGAATAATATGAACTGTCCAGGAGATGAGAGGCTTCAACCAGATTCTGAGGTACAGAGTAATCCTTTACTTGAGATATACCTTTCCTCCCACCCACATTGAACAAGTGACTCATTAAAAAGCATAATAAAAGGCAGGTGTGGTACAGTTAACATTGTCCTGGGTGCACAGATAATTGAAGACACACACAGAGAGTTCTGTGACTCATTGATTTATCACACAGTTGTTTCACCAGTTAAGTGAAAATATCTGCGTCAAAAAAGTTGGCTTTATATCTGTTGGCCATATATAACTGCCAAGAGTCTTACAGTGATGCCTTAGCTCTGGCGGAGGGAGGAGATCTTCAGAAAGCTTTCCAGCAGTTTCCAGAATGCATGAGTACCACCACCACCACCGCCACCACATGTGAGGCTTCCAAAATCCCACATAATATCTAGTAAGATCCATCCCTTTTAGGAATATTTTAGTTAGGTTAACAGTCATGTATCAATATTTCATTTGTTTTAAAAGAAAGTAAGTACAGCTAAAGGCTTCAAGCATATGCCCCTAGGAAGAAAATAATTGGAAAAGACTGCAGATTAAATTATACCCCATTGTAACATACAAAGACACTCCTCCTTCAGTTTTCAAATCCCCAAGCTAGCTGGTAGTGGCTATATGATTAAGTGGTTTTCTGTGTGAAGTATATACATAAGTTTTCTGATAAAGGGTAAATGCTGCTATGGCTGAATTAATCATCATCATCATCAAACCTTTTATTGGCATCACTTAAAAACATCCATAACAAATCAATACAGAATTACCACCTCCCCAGTGGCACAAAACATTAGCCAAAAGAAAAGAGGCAAAGCAGTCGCTCGTCACAGGCTGAATTAATCAGACTTTCTCACAAACAAATTTCATGAAGTTTAAATCTCACTCTGTCTTCAGGAGTCAGACAAAGCAAAATCCCCTTCAGCAGGACATTTTTTACTTCAGTGAATCTGATGCTTGTAATCTTCAATTTCATGCTCTGCAAAATGTGTATGAGTAAATCAAGTTTGCTGGTCCTTCCTGAGTAGGATTTCTTCTACTCAGATTAGACATCCAAAAGTGAAAGAAGCTAAAGAGATTTCATCAACCACTTGATTCCAACAATATGAGACATGCACTCCTGAAGAGAATTTAGTGTATTTTTAAAGGATTAAGATTGGAATAAATTGAGACAACCAACCATATTATACAGAGAGGGAAAACCTTCTTGCCCCCATGGGCCAGGTGTTGTGGGAAGAAAGCTGCAGCTGGTATATGCCAGTGGACTTTGAGGAACGTCAACCTTAACAGGGAGGAAGCAAATTCATCAGGAGAAATTGGCAAAGAGTGCAGCATGGGTACTTCCACAGGTTGAACTGGAGATTTCTGTGGGTCACACATGGCCCATGGGTTGCCGAGGTGTATTTTGTAAACCAAAATCCTTTTAAAAAGGATCATCAACTGAACCCTTCAAGCAGACCACTTACTGTGTAGTATTTCTGCCAGACAGCAATTGCTCTCAGCTGTAGAGGTGGATGGTGGCATTAACACTCTTTTTCAACACTACAAGGCTATTCTGGACGGTTTGAAACATTAATATCTCCCACATTCCACTGTTAGCAAACTGTCAACGTTCAATAATGTTTGCCATTGGTTTGTGGGTTTGCTGGTGCTGACCTTTAAAACCTGGAATGGCTTAGAACAAATTATATCAGAAACTGCTTAGTCCCATAGGAACACTCTGACCTGTCTTGGAGGTCTAGCTCTGTCCCATGTACTTGTGAGAACAGGTATGCAAGCACAAGAGATGGGGCCTTTTTGGTGGTCATAGAGAGGCTGTGGCATTCCTACTTCTTGGTACGGCAGGAGACCTGTGACCCTCCACTATACAATAGCACATGGCGCCAAGCCAAAAGGGCACAAAATAATAAAAAATGAATTATTGTGAAAATAATAAATACATGGGGAGGGCACTTAATTTTGTCTTTGCTCAGGGTACCATATTACCAAAGTCCGCCCCGTTGGATGGGACCATAGCTCAGTGACAGAGCACATGCTTTCTGTGTAGGTGGTTGCACATTGAATCTCCAGTAACTTCAATTAATAGGGCCTAGTATCAAGTGATGGGAAAGATCCCTGCCTTACGCCCTGTAGAGTTGCTGCCAGTCAAAGCAGACAGTATTGGGTTAGATGGAGAAAGAATGGGACGTCATAGGCTGCTTCCTAAGTTTCTAAAAATGGTTCATACATGAGTCATCACAAAATAAAAATCTGTAGCACAATCCAGAACTAAATTACATTGTATAAGAAAGTGGATGTTACACATTTGTTTTCCTAGGGAGCAGCTTACTTCCCAGGAGTAAGGAAAACAAGATGCAACAAAAAGGAGAGCAGTTTTCATTCTGAGTACATTGCAACTACAGAATTAAGGTACGTATTTTGATTAGCAAACGTATTCCAAAAAGCATTTTGAAATATGTACTTTTGGACTGGATTTTGCAGACTGAATGTTCATCCATTAGAAGGCGCACCAGAATATCTTTATTTATTTAACTAGATTTCAAACTGAATCACAGATATATTTTGTGCGGTTTGAAATAAAAATGATTGTTACTTGTGTTCCAAGCTTTGGGGGAGGGTCACATTATGAATGTGATGAACAAAAAAATTGCAGCAACAGAATTTATAAGTTCATTTATGTAAAAGAACTACAGATATTCTCAAGACCTGGATATCACATCATTTATGTATGCCCCCTTTCTATGCTCTCAAGAACTCAGCTTCCAAAAATGCCCAAATCCAAAACTGGAAGTGAGAAACAAAGCCACTGCTGCTCACATTCTGTATAAAGGAAAAACAAAGTTTCAAAATCAAACCGATCCAGTATGTGCTCAAATAAAAAAATAATTCAAAACTTCCACAAAAGCCAACGGTTACGTAAGCATAACTCTCTTGACTGAAATACAAACAAATGTTGTGTGTGTTTTGCATTCCTAAACAGTAAAATCTTGATAACAAGCATGCATTGGAGGCTAAATCAGATATAGGAAAACAGGTAGCCAAGAGCAAAAAAACAAAACCAGTAAAACTGTAAACCAACAAGCAAACATTCTGTCTCTTTTTACCTTACACAGTTCTAAATGCCATAATATAAGGAATGTCGGAAGTTCTTCATAAAACGGGTCAGAGGGAGAGGAAGCGAACATTCAGAACAGCAACAGATCCTATATAACTTAGCTAGCATCTATGCCACAAACTTTTAATTTTTGAACTTGTTAATTTTTGAACTTGTGATTTATCATCCAATCCCCTAAATGGAAATCTGTAAGTAGCGTCACTAAGGCGCATGATCACACCAGACATATGAACATCATTAGGTATTGAAAACCTAAGCGAACTGCATCCAAATCACCAGATTAGACACATCCCGTTAGGCAGCAAATCTGGGAGCTTTGATTTGACTAAAATTTAACATCAACCACAGATTTCTAGAAGCAACAAACCTCTTAGAACTCTGAAGCAGCTGCGTGATTCTTCTTTCACAGATGGCTGGTACAATTGAGCCTCCTGGAGCAGTCTGCTTTCAGAAAAGCTTTCTGGCCATTTATACACATGCCTTTTCCTTCTCTTTTTTGGAGGAAAAAAATACACATCAAGGATTTAAATTCTCTCATTATTACTGTATTAGTCAAAGATGACAAGCAAAGGCCCAAGTATTAGAAAGACTGAAGAGATAGTGGTAACTGAAAGCACAAAACTACCTTTCTGCATTTTTTAAAAGTAAAATGTTACGGTGCTGTCAACTTCAAAAAGAGCAATGTTTAGATCTTTGTATCTGCTGTAAAAAAACAACACTGGTCTATTTTAAAACACATTCTCGGTGAATAAAAGAAAGGTTTATTTTTTCCTGTCAGTTGATTCTACCAGAAAAACTTGAAGTACTTGCCAGTACAGGGCTTAAAATGTAAATTTTACATTTATTTTACAACCAAAAGTCCCCTGTGAGAGGGTGATTTTGCTAGTACTGCTGCAAAACAGTTTATGCAAGGAACTTAAACTGTTTTCAGAAATATGGATGAGCCTGCAGTTTGGCCCGGGGAAAAAATCGGTCTTAAATATCCTTACATCATTTACGTAGATATAAAATATAAATTTCAGCAATCTGAAAGCAAATCAGTTAATTAAGGGACCGCTCTCATTATTCATTTCCCAGTAAATTTAAGGTATATAGCCTACTACACAATTTAAAAATATTTAGGCAGCATTTTATGCCACTCTTGACTCAACATGTACATTCCAAGTCAAAACTGGAGATAGCAAAATCCACTTTCAACTATGCTTGTTAAGACTGCCACTTCAGTAAAAAAAAATTACCAACACTTAGCCCACCCCTGTTAAAATTTGTAACCAAAGTTTACGGTTTCTTACTCTAGTTCACCATCTGAACTAGATATTGGAAAGCAAAATAAACAGGCAAAAAAGTAGCACATTTTCTACTTTTAAAAGTAGGCAGTCCACATCTTCCCAACATCTCTACTTAGGCCCTTGTGTACAGAAGCTCATGCATAGTTTATACAATACTGAAAGATGAAGCAGTGTTTCTGGTTGCTGCCTAGAGAACCAGAAGTAATTTCCAGGCCACTGTTCTGCACACACTCCCTGCCTGTGCCACCTTTATGCTGAAGAACTATTGCAATATTTATTCCACTCATGCTTCACTCTCAGGTCATGCGGCCAGAGTGTCACACAGCTGCAAAAGCCACCTGCCACTGTTGTGTTGGCATTGTCTGTGGCACCTCCCCCAGCTCTCATCATTCTTCCTGAAAAGGATTTGAACTTCTTCCCTTTTCGGTCCCCCCCCCTTGGCTATGTAAAACAACAACAACAAAAAGTTTCTTCTCGCTGCCTTTAATTTTTTTTTTGCAACAATGCAAAGGGGAATCCCAGGTGGCTCTAGCTAATTACCCATGTGCTTTGGGAACCTAATACCACCTATTGTTAATGCAGTAGAGTCTTCAGCCACAAAGACACTTCATATGCTAATCAGAGGCAGGCTGATCCCTAGCTAATACCTCAGTCTGTTGAGGAGTACTGATCTTATGGAGGAGAGGGGGGGGGGAGACGATACAAAAATTTAAGTTGTGCAAGGAGACCAACAAGAAACTGAATTTTCCTTCCTCCTTCCGCTGCTTCTATCACTACTGCTGAAAATTAGTTTGAACATTAAAAGAAAACAGGAAGAAAAATAATAATTCTGTTTCAATCAACTTTAGAAAAAATTCAAGAATGATCCAGTCAAAACATTATCAGTCTTCCGATTCAGAGTATGCAGAGGCTGTCTGGTATGCCACAACAGAACAATTGAGCCTTAGACTGGAAGCCAGGGTTCATTCAGAGCGATGTCTATAAAGCTTGTTTTATATAAGCTAACCAGCTATGTTTTGTTGCTTTATGGTGTGCTCCTCACTTGCGCGATTTTTGCTTATGTGTGCAGGGACCCGGAACATAAACCCTGCGTAAAGGGGGGGGGGTGTATTTCCTCTACACAAGCAAAGATAAAAGTACACCATGTATGGAAACAACCTGTCTATACTGTCACCAAATGTTTATAGAAACCACAGAATGCTATGGCTTCCAATCATTAACATGTAGGGGAAAGATACCTTGCTAGTACTTCACAATCATGTACATTTTCCTTTCCTCCCCATACTTGTAAGGTGGTCCCTGCTTGTTTAGAGGCTTATCTAGTCCAGCTTCCTTTCCCTACAACAGGTGTTTTCAACCAGTGTGCTGTGGCACCCTGAGGTGTCTTGAATGATGGTCGGGGTGCCATGGGCAACACTAGCCTCTGTCCCTCTTTTCTTCCCTCTCTCCTCTTATGCCCTTTTGCATCACTGCCTCCCAAAGACTTGCACAGCTGTTTGTTGCAGCAGCCCTGGCTACAAGCTCCCCAGGCAAATAGTGCCTTTGGGGCTGGCCAGGGGGTGCTGGTTGCCAGCAGCTGAGGCAGCCTCGGAGTAAGCAAGTAAGTGGGTGAGGGAGCTAATGGGAGGCCAGGCAGGCATGCACTGTTCTCACCTTTCCTGTGCTTGCTGTGTGCAATGCCTGCCTGGGAGCTGAGTGCCCACTGCTGCCATTGCTGCTTCCCAAGGTAAGGTGCTGGCCTCGCATTCACGTTTCTCCAGTATCTGACAGGTCGCTAAAGCTGGGGGTATCCTCCTCCCAGGCCCCTGGGGGGGGGGGCAGTGCGAGAAGGCACCTCTCTTTGGGGTGGGTGGGGCAGCTCAGAGACCAGGAGTGGTGGCAGCGGCTGCCCAGAGGACTCCCAAGGGGAGGGAGAGGAGAGGAGACTGAGGGAACAATCAACGAGGAAGGGTGTTCAAAAAAGGGTGAGGGGCTGCCAGCTCTGCAGGCAAGGGATGACATAACTGGGCTCCTGAGTCCCACAGGGGTGCCGCAGGAAGAATGTAGTTGGCCAAGGGAGCTGTGGACTCAAAAAGGTTGGAAACCTCTGCCCAGGGCCGGCTCTAGGTAGAGTCCCGGTGGTGCGGGGTGCCAGGGCGCCGGGCTGGTAGGCAAGGTGCCGGAGCGGATCTCCGCCCATCAGCGCCAGGGCACGCGACCTGCTCGAAACTGCCCTGCCTCTGCCCCAGAAGAATTATCTAGAGGCCTCTAGTAAGCCTAGAGGCAAGACATGCAGGCCACAGCCCTCTCTCACAACTCCCTAGGAACTGGTACAGAGGCATCTGAACCAGAAAACAATAAACCGTTGTGACCACAGCATTATCCTTCATGAATGTTCAAAGCACTTTTAAAATAATCTAAGCTAGTTGTAGCCACCACATCAAATTCTGTAAGGTAACTACGGTTGGCATTCATCCATCTCAGGAGACAATGGAAGAGTGCACCTTTGGGAGTGAAGTCAAACCGTTGGAGAGTTACAGGGTCTGCTGTGGCTGTAGAGACTGATACAGGAGAGGCATGTTTTGTTGCAGCTAGGGCAAATGATGGTATCCAGTTATGCTGGTGCAGGTGTACCAAGGTGTCTCTTCCTTCTGCATTCCTCCTAGTGGTCCTTCCTCCTCTGGTTACTGTTGCGGATACAGAACCTGACTAATCATCTGCAGACACTGCCATCATCTTCAAGGGGATTCCCACATGGTGAAGTTAACGTTGCCAAACTTCATGTCACATTTGCAGACATCTTTGTAACACAGAGTTGGTCTGCCAACAGGCCTGGTGCCTGAAGCCAGCAACCCATAGAGCACGTCTTCCATTCTGTGTAAATGACCAAGCCAGCGTAGACGTCACTGAGACAGGAGTGCAAACATGCTAGGATTGGGGGCTTGGGAGAGCACATCTTCGTTTGAGACTGTGTCCTGTCATGTGATGCCCCAAATCTTCCTGACACAGTGCATTGGAAGGTTTATAGGCGTCACTCCTGGCAGGTGTAAGCTGCCCACATCTCAGTACCATAAAGCAATGTGCTCAACACACAAGCCTGGTAGACATTCATCTGGGTATTGATCATTAGCATCCCATTCTCCCATACCCTTTTGGAGAGACAAGCTGTTGCTGTAGCCGCCTTGCCAATACTACGCTTGTGCAACGCAGCGTAGATAAAATGAAATACATATTTTTGTATCTACTGAAACTCCTCCCCTGCCCTTTACTTTCATTGGAGGACCCCAAGTTCTAATGTTAAAAGGGGGAAAACCTTCTCCTTACTCACTTTTCACATCATGCATAATGCTATAATTCTTGATAATGTCCCCTTACTAGCCTTTCTTTCTAAACTGAACAACAACCTCCAAATCACAGGAGAGGTACTTCAGATGTGTGAACAGCGTGTTAGAATTTGTAGAACTAGAGAATATTCAGAGAAGGCTAAGATTTTAACATCTTACAATGTGATAACCAGAACTGTATGCCAACCATGGTCACATCTGTATAAAGCCATAAATTAGAATTTTATTTCTGAACGTTTTTTCTAACTTTCCTAAGCATAAAATTTACCACCCACACTACTTGCCACATATCAGTTCTCATTTTCATGCCATTCACCACAATCAATATATCTTTCCAGTTAACTCGTGAAAAATTGTGCTATCAGCAAGTTTGGCCATCTTCCTGTACTCCCTGAACCCCAGATCATTTAAAACAAATTAAAAGGCAATGGCCCCAATACGGAGGTTTGGGAAACCTCACTTCTTACTACACACTGTGAGACTTGTCCATTTTTCCTACTCCCTACTCTCTGCTTTCAATTCTTTAACAGTTACTAAACCATAAGAGGACCCCATCCTCTTATCCATAACTGCTAAGTTTATTCAGAAGCCTTTGCATGAAGGACTTTGCCAAAAGCTTTCTGAAAGTTCAAGGACTGTACAGTCTTTGCCCTGCATCACTCCTATCCACATGCTTGTTGACACTTTCAAAGAAAGGTTACTGAGAAGCTCTTACCTTTACTCATGTAAATAAGCATCAATCTGCAGGAAACAGGCATACAGAGTTTTAAAGAAAGGTTAAAAGAAGTCCAGTATTATGAATTTTCTATTTCAAAGGTGTGAACCTTTGTGAGCCATTTTGACCAACAAGCAGTATAGAAATGCTGTAACAATAACAGAATGCTCTGAAGAGGGAGGAGTGTGCGTGGAATAGGGCAGGTAGATTGCCAGATGAGTGCTCCTGAGCTATTCTACCCACACCAACCAGTACATGCATAAAACTTGATGATGAGGTTTACTGTCAATGTCACAAGCACTAAACAACAAACCACCCAGAGTACATTTATGCAACCTCATTCCTTATGACATTTAATCTTTAGAATTGCCTGATTTCTTTTAAGCATTTCCCAATATTTAAATTTTCTTGGTTTGCTGTGATAACAATCTCTGGTAAAATACTTTGCATTTTCACTGCAACAAAATATTGAGAAACGCAATTTCCTCTGGAGTTCTGTTGCTCTTGTGGACAATAACTGGATTACCTGCAATATATGAACAATTACACTTCAAACCTCCCTTTTCCAAAATAAAAGGATTGTGACCATTTCTTTCATTGGCTCTTCAGTCTGTAACAATTACTATACTTTCAGGTGATTGGGGGGGATCAGACTTGCAATACTGGGATATTCAAAAATTCAGATTTAAGAAACACTTATGCACAGAGCATAGGAATTCAGCTCTCGGATAAAGAATAGGGAAAACCTGTTATACAAAGTGGGCTTTGTTAACAGTTTCAAGTAATAAAAAGTTGATCATGTGGATGAAATTGGAGAATACAAAAATTTTAGATCTTGAGAGCTATAACTGCAGTTTTGGTTGGCACGCATATCTAAATTATGAAAAAGCTAAAATAAATAAAGAATTTGCTAACCATATATTAAGAGGGGCGTTAAATAAGGTATGGATTAAATATAAAAGGTATATCAAATTGAAAACGCCATGGTGGATCTCACCTATTGAGGCTCATGCAATTAAAAAATTAAATTCTGAGAGAAAATGGCCCACATATAGACAATTAGTATAAGAGCATGAAGAGGATTATAAATTAAAGACATATGAAGAATTAAAATGTTTCGGCATTAGTAATTGGCAGTATATACAATTGATTAGCATTTTTAGAGCAGATAAAAAAAATAGGGTTTGCAAAAGAAAATTCTAATTTTGAAAAGGAAGTGATTCAAAACAATAAAAAATTACTTTCTAGAACATATAATCTCATTTTGGGGTGGGATTAAATTGAAGAAGAAACAACTGAATCAATGATTAAATGGTCTAAAGATATCGGCCAAACAATTCAAATTAATCAATGGGAGAGATTGTGGAGTCAGGATATTAAATTCACGGCATCCTATAACATAAAAGAAAATTTTATTAAAATGTACCACAGGTGGTACCTAACACCAGTTAAGATGGCCAAAATTTATAAATTAAAAAACAATTTGTGCTGGAGATGCAGTGAGGAACCTGGCACATTTATACATATGTGGTGGACGTGCCAAGAAATAAAAAAGTTTTGGTCAATGATACATGAAGAATTAAAGAAAATCATGAAAAAATCAATAAAGAAAAAACCAGAGATGTACCTATTAGGATTATTAAATGAAGAGATTCCCAAAAAGAACAAGAAAGTGTGCTTATATGCGTGTACAGCAGCCAGGATTTTAATCGCTACATATTGGAAGACATCTAAAATACCTACAAAGGAGGAGTGGATTAGTAAATTCAGCGAGTACTTATTAATGGCCAAATTGACAGCAGCTTTGAGAAATCAGTCGAAACAAAAAGTAAGAAGCGAGTGGGAATGTTTTGATGAATACATTAAAAAATATTATGTAAGAGAGGATATGCTCTCATGCTTAGAATAAAAAGGTATGAAGTTTGATAAAAGATAAAAAGTGGAGATAAAGAAGATAGGGGGATAGGAAAATATATAAAAACAGAATGCATGCAAAGAACATATACAGAGGAATAAGTAATTAATTATACAATTAATTATATGTCCGCAGCACCAGAAATCGCTTCTGTGCCTGTCTGGAAGCCGAAAATCACATCTGGACATGCACAGAAGTGATTTCTGGAGCTGCACTGCCCATGTCCAAAATGTCCGCAGCGCCAGAAATCGCTTCTGCGGCTGCGCAGATGCGAATTCTGGTGCCGCTCAGCGAGTCCCCACGCCGCGCTTATTCTTCGCAGGGGGAAGGAGTTGGAGGGGCGGCTTTTTAAATGGAGACAGCTGTGTGCTGATGGCGAAGCTCAACTGAGCGGTGCCCAGCACAGGGGAAAGGAGAAGGAGGTGCGGTGCTGATTTCTGCAGCCATGGGAAAGGAGGAGGTGGACGAGCATACGGGAGGTGCCAACTCGCTCCAAGCCCGAGCCCAGCCGCTTGGCAGAGCCATGCTTCCCCGTCCCTGCAGGCGAGCCCACCCGCTGCCCTCCAGAGCGAAGACACAGAGGGCAGGTGAGGAAAAGGCAACGGGGGGGGGGGCGTACACTGGAATATACGGTAAATAATAATGGGGAAGTGAAGGGAAGAGAGATGATACCCTAAGATTAGGTATGAAGATAAGAATCCTAGGCTTCTCTTCAGATACAAGAGTGCATAAAATAAAATCATAAGTGCACAGTATTCTTAATCACTTTGACTAATATAATTCACAGGTAGTGTAATCAATCAAAATTTTAAGGTAATCAATGATTTACTAGACATTTTGAAATGGCAAACCTTCTTCCAAATTGAACAATAGGGCATGTTTTTAAGAAGCTGATGGACCAAGCATGACAGATTTAAACAAAATGTCTATAGCTTGCCAGGGGTTTGGGTGGGGGGAAGACTGAGAGAACACCCTCTGCCACCATTGACTTCCCAGTCTCACTTCAACAGCCCTTCTGCAGAACACAGCTGGCTCTAGGGAAAAGGGCCATCTTGAATACTCTCCCCACCCCCATCAGTAAGGGAAAGAGCAAACAGCAGAATGTACAGCAGCACAGGAGGATGGGTGAAGAAGGTCTATTTAAAGGAGGATGAAACTCTCTGCTTCAACCTACCATCTGCCCCCACCACGCCACCTGTGAAATTTCATGTGCTTTTGGGAAACATATAATAGCGTCTATACAAAGAAATATACATGCCTAGAATGTGACAGATAAAGAAATAATGAGACAAAGGGGAGGAAAGCATTTCTTCTCAATTATTTCTTACCAAAAATGATTAAAACAGATTCACTAACGCCTACTGCAGGCAAGTCATGTCGTCTGAATATCCAACAATAAATACAAACGAACACATGTGGAGGGGCTGCCCAAATAATAGCAATTTGTATCTGTATGTAATGCTGATGAATCAGTATGTAAGATAACACACAGAGAAATGGTTGGAAGCAGGTATGTATCCCCACTTCCCACAGTAAAAGTACTTTAGTGGAAGAAATCATTTTTTTCCTGTCAAATGTAGCCCTAAACCCCCAACTTTCTGGGCACATAGTTTTAGATACTTTTAAATCTTGACACAGACAAAAATTTGAAGGCTTGGTAGAAGACATTATTAAAAAACATGCCTTCAGAAATAAAGATCAGTCATTTCCCCTTATGCTTTGAATTTCAGAAGGTCCCCCCACCCCCCTTACTATGGCACAGAAGCTTTCACGGAGTCAAAAGACTTTTAAGAGGTACTGAGGGTAAAATTTAATGTTGTGCTTTTCCATCTGTGCGTACATTGCAGGTTGCCAGATGGAGCAATCCTCATTTCCCTCCATGCACTGTTCTGGGGATTCTCTTGACACACACACCTGAGGCAATTTGGGAAGGCACAGGAGTAGAAGAGAAGGGAAAGTCCATGTGCAGGACATCCACTGGCAGGGCTGGTTAGGTAAATCTCTCCCTAAATATTTTTAAGGGGCAGCAAAATACAGTGTGGTGTGGTAAACTGCAAATCTCAAAATAAAACTATCAGCAATCAGTTAAACCATCTCCAAACAACTTGACCATTCTTGAGGTATAGGCATGGCTTCACACACCATCCCTGCTATTCAGTATTGATGGACCTTCTGTTTTCTATTATATATTAACTATTTGTTTGAACCTACATCGTGTATTTTATGCATTGTGACTTGCTTGTATTTCTGTTGATTATAGTTTGGTAATTATTTACTGTATTGTACTTTCTAAATTTCTATTTAATTATTATTTACTGATATTATGAGAGTCTATTTTATTGTGTACTATTATATTCTAATGGATTGTTGAATACAAATTAATAATAATCATCATTATTATATTACTTTATTTGATATAAGTTGTTTATTTTAAAGCTATGTTTTATTATGTTTGTTTTTTAATTGGATCGGATTGTTATGTGACCTTTGGTGTATATTTTGTTGCTGTAAACCACCTTGTGTATAGCAATATGGAAAGGCGGTATACAAATTTAAAGTGAAATGAAATGAAACACATTCTAGCCACACAACGCCAATGTTACCCATGTGAATTTTTTTCATTATTTATGCAATTGGCTTCTAGAAACACAAATTTCAAAACATTAACACAGTATGGCAAAAACAATTATGAAGCAGAGTATTATTTATAAAGAGCCAGCAACTAAGGACTATACAAAGAGAGGCAGGCCCTTCCCACAATTATACAGACAAATAAGAACAAGAATTGTGACATCAGAAAGGAGTCAAAAGAGATACCGGGTTAGTAGGGAGGGTTGATTTAAAATGACAAGATGTTTGATTTAAATCACATTTCCACCAATGCTTCCTGTCTTTTCATATATTGTACAATGGTGGAAATCTGACCAGTAAATCATGTTAATTTACACTGTTTCTCACAATCTTATAGGAATACAGGAACCTGTACACTGGGAAATTCCATCTTTTCTTCTTTCTAGTGTTGTTCCTTTATTTTCCACTCTGCCTTGGTCCACACCCCCACCCTCAAAAACCAAAACAGCAAAACAAGAACGAAATATATACTTGACTGACAGGTAAAAGTACGATAGGGGCAAAGTAGAGTAGCTAATTTTCATCAGATCAAAATTAAATACCTATGGTTTGTAAATATTCATATTTGAGAAACTATCTGGAAGAGGCATTGATTCAGTTTAGAAATTAACCTTTGGGTTTTGATCAAGATTTAATATTAACCCAAGTGTTTAATTTGAGAAGCTTTGTATTTGAAAAAAGCTTTGGGGGGAAAATCTGATTTAAAATATAAAAACTATTTTTAAAAACCATTAAATTTATTCACCCTGTTGGGTAGGCCTGAAGAAAAGGAGCTTAACAACAAAGAAAGTGACATGGCTATCTGAAAATGCTTATCTTTGCCCCTTATTTATTGGGAAATAGATGAATAAACCTTAGACTGTATCTTCATCAATGAACCACCAGAATGAAGCAGATGTGTAGGTGTCAGCAAAAGTTGAAGTAATGAAAAATAAACAAAGGTGATATACTGTTAAAAAAAAGTAGAGTAAGAGGAGAAAGGCTGAAGAAAAGGAAGCTAGAAGAGAGAGAAGAATGTGACTAAAGTGAGAAACAGAAGAGCAAAGATAGAAGAAGTAGTTGAAGATAGAAAAAGACAACTACAACAGTTGGTCCTGTTTGCACATAACACTTAGCCAAATCATGGTTTAGTGGTTTGCTGCTCCATCGGGGCGAGGCGCAGGGCACCTTGTTGACGTCTAGCTCCAAGAAAGGAGGAGGAAAAATGAAGGGGTGGGAAGAAGCGGGAGGAGAGAGCCTGCAAGGAGGGAGGAGGAGGACTCTGTGCTGCTTGGCGGTGGCACATTAGCAGCATGGTCATGGACACCCCAGAGTAGGGGCCTTACTGGTGGGGTGGCTGAGGCCCCTCCGCACAAGCTGATTCAGTGTCTGGTGGGGTGCCCCCTCCTCAGACCAGCCCACTCCTGAACACAGTGAGTGGAGGTATCTCAGCCACTCTGTCTCCGATGGAAGGAGGGAGGGAAGGCATGAGCGCGTGCGGACGTACACCAGCCCACAGGTTCTGAGCGACAGTGAACCAGCCCCCCGCAGAAAAAGTTTGCTGACCCCTGATACATGCACTGAAGAAGCTGGGTTTTGCTCACCTATCCTGCTCTTAGATCATCCAGCTGTTTCCACTCTGAACTCAAATAGTCCCAAATGCATGAGTTTTGTTACTTTCTGAAAACTGGGGATATTTTTGTATTAATTGGGTTCCTGAAAAAATGTCAGGTGTGCCTTATTAGGTGGGGCATGCAATTGCAATCCCTTCCCCAACCACACAAAACCTTTAGATAGTTACAGTCACTTCTACATAGGGCACAAATGACTGACAGGCAGATCATCCATTATTTAAAAAGGGTCCAGAAGTAAAATTGTTTTATGCAAATCCTCTTTTCCTGGAAACTTCTAGTCATACCTGCCTTTCAAATTAGCCTTTCTTTAGGTCTAAAGTGAGCATACAAATGTTTAAAGGATAGAAATATGAAATAACCAAATTATATAATCAGTGAAGAAATGCAGAAATCTGAAGAATTCCATTTGAAGTCTGCCACAAGCTGAAGCAGAAAAAAGAGCCACATGTTACACTTTGCTAATGGTCTGCAGTTGTAAAGTTAAGCAGTAAGTTAAAGTAAAGTTAAAGTAAAGTTAACACTCTGATTTGGCTGCGTGATTTGTACCCGCACAACTCATTTGTACTGGAAACTGCAAGAGTTGAAACAGGATAAGCAAAACTCCAGAAGCTTTTTAGATTTTCTCCTATTAGGTCATTACATTTTCACACATTTGCTCCTTAGTATTTGTGTAAATAGAAATCAAGTCTCCTGCTTTGAAGACTACGAATGATGATTCTTAAGTATTTTAAGTGACAGGGGAGAGAACTGAAGTCAAAGTGCAGTCAAACTAATGGGGCAGGTCAGAAAACAATAGAAAATGGATATGCATTTAAACCTTGAAAAGGAAAAATATTATCCTGAAACATGGATACTGACCACAGTACTGTAGAATGGGCATGGAAATAGAAGACTCTTGCTTACCTATGGTGCAGTTTGTAGTTATTTTTCTCCGCTTGGGGTTGTGTCGAAGCAGCTCTAACTCTCGTTTGGTTGGCTCCCACGTTGAATACTTTTCTCCAATACCTGAGTAACAAAGAGAAATATATATGTACTTTGGAGGGTTGCTTGAAAAAGAGCTACAATGGTACATTGTAACGTAAACTGTACCATCCATTAAGCTGGATTCCCCATACATATTACCCCAACAGTAGGCTTGCTTTTCTCTATAGTTCAGAAAGGCAGCAATTGACCTTCACAATATGTTCCCATAAACATGTACTAAAAGCACACAAAGGCAGCTACTTGTGTAGAATTCCTACCCGTTTCCAAGTAACAGTTCTCTCTCTACTCTCCACCCGCAACAATGGGTGAAAAAACCTTCAATTAAAATCACAACAACAGATTGCCCTTCATATGGGAATTTGTTTCAAGCACCCACCATTCTCTTTGGGTTCACAGAGGTCATCCTGCCAGCACAACTACTCATTGAAGCTAAATACAAATGGGTTCAGAAACAGCCCCACTGTGTCCAGCTCTGTTCAATAAAATATGGCAAAAAAGCAACCCAACCCAACTTCTTTGACAAGCTACACACCTATGTTTAAGAGACATAACACAGAATCAGATATGTAAGAAGGGATATCAAATAGTTTATTTCGAAAGAAAGAAAGAAAGAAAGAAAGAAAGAAAGAAAGAAAGAAAGAAAGAAAGAAAGAAAGAAAGAAAGAAAACACATTTTGGGATGTACCGTATACAGAATATCAAGGAACACCTTGTATTTCCTTGAAACTGTCACTGCAGACTGGATCTCCAGAAATATATATGCCAGGACCCAAAGAACCATAAATTAAGTTATATGACCTGAAGGCAGCTTTAGACTCATCCTTCTCAAATAATAGTCCCCTATGGACGGTAAAGCAGCTTTGAAACAGAGACGTTTCAAAGGCCATTCTGGTGATCAGTATTCAAAGAGAAGTCAAAAAATTTAATCTGGCTAGCATGAACCCCTTGGGTGAGTCTAAGCAGCTCTTTGGGTTCCAGGCTTCAGTTAAACTACATGCTCCTGAAAAATATTTAGATGCACTGATTTTAATGTCTTAGGGCAGTTATCATCTCTCAACAGGAACAAAAAATGAATAAATACCACCCTTATCTCAAAGAGCTATAGCTGAAAATGTGTCATTCTAACAAAGCAACAATGCTTCTTGTGGGAGCCACAGTTTGAAGAGATTGTTCTTCAGAAAGGATGTTAGCAAAATGGACTAGATGCAGGAACCACATGCACAAATGCATGCACAAATGCATCTAGATTTTTAGTCTGAAGAAGTGTGCATGCACACGAAAGCTCATACCAAAATAAAAACTTAGTTGGTCTTTAAGGTGCTACTCTAGATTTTTAGTTTGAGATACTAAGGGACCAATAATGATCTAAGAAGCAACCCAACGGAGAAATGTGCAAGACTGGCTACTGTTAATCATAAAAGCATTTTGGTACTATTATGAAATGCACTATTGTAAAAATGAGGTTTAAAGCCAATTAAAGTTCATCTTGTTCTGTGTGGAATACATATTGCTCATAGTGGTAGTACAGAAAGCAATCAAGCAAATGCATTGTGCAAGACCAGGGTAAAACAGGTGGAAAGCATGTATAGCAGGCTTCCTCAAACTCAGCCCCCCAGATGTTTTTGGCCTACAACTCCCATGATCCCTAGCTAGCAGGACCAATGGTCAGGGATGTGGGAAATGTAGTCTCAAAACATCTGGAGGGAAGTTTGAGGAGGCCTGGTGTATAGTGTGCTGTGAGGTGTAATAGTTATTTGATATTCCAATATTTTTTTCATGGTGGTTTTTAATTTATTTATTTAACTTGTGCACCACATTGGGTGCCATTTTTATGGCAGAGAATATGGCCAAAAAGAACTCCACATAAGTGATCTTTCAATAAATGGAATGTTCCTCATGTGAAATTCAACAAAGCATACATCCCATCAACATCTTTTTCTCCTAGTGATTGAAGCGAGTAAGAAAAATAAATACGACCCACAAAAATAAAGGGAAAACTAATTTCCATGAAATATTGGGCTAAGTGGCTACAGTGTTTCAGTACATTATATAGTCTGCATTTGCAATGATGAATGAGGTACCATTACAAATACGTAACTACAACACAACTACTTAGCCAGATGCTTCTTGCTGGCATCTTCACTACAGCATTTAAAATTGTCCATCAGCACATATATTACAGAAGCTCATCTGCTCCCACAACCCAATGCTGCTTTAACTAATTGAAAACATTATAAATCTAATATTAAGTTATGCTACAGTTAGCATGAAGGAGTTAACCTGGTACAGCCTGTTAAAGAGGCTTCAGAACAAAAATGATAAACAAATATTCAGTATGTAAGGAAAGCATGTTTTAGGGCAAATCAAACAGAAATAGACATACACGTTTGTGTGGATTAGTGCCCAGCTACTTAACAGAAAAAATTGGCCAGCTCAGTAACAGAAAAGTAACCACACAGTTATATACATGGACAAATATTTAGAGCAAAACAGCTTGGGTTTCTAGGTTCTCTTTAGAAAATGAGTTTTGTTCAGTTTTAGAGTGCAAGCCAACTGTCATAGCGCCTTAGGTGGTCTCCTGTTTTTCTCAGGAAACACTTAAAACAAAGCAAGGTACCACTCAAATATGTAAGAATGCTGATGCCAATATTTTAGCAGATATACAACTGCTTTTTCAGCACATGGTCTGTTGTGACATAAAATTAGGTACATTAACATAATGACAACAGTAGTGACTAACCTAAAATCAGAATCACAGAAACTGACAGGCTGAAAATGATCAGAGAATACTGTAAGCTCAGTACTCTCCAATTGCCAGTGGCTGCTTTAGACAAGAGACTTTTAGTAGTGTTAACCACTGAAGCATTCAGGGATTGGTTCTACAAATTTACAGAATTTAAAAGGAATACACAGATAACTGTGTGTAGCTAAGGTTTTTCTTCTAAATGATAAAAACACCACACTTTGAACATAAAACTGTCATTTTACACCGTAAAATCAGAGTTGGAAGGGACCCAATCCAAACCCCTGCTCAGTGCAGGGTCTGCAATGCAGGATGAGTCTCTAGCATCCATGGCAAATGGCAATCCACTGAAGGACAGCCGTCATCCTCAAGGCAGTCTGTTTCACTGTTGAACAGCTCTTACTGCTTAATAGTAACAAAGCATTCACAGAGCTCTCTATGAGCATTCCAAACAGTTCCAATATATTACGAAAGCCAGTTCAGTATAGCACAGGGGTCCCCAGACTACAGCCCCCGGGCCGGATGCGGCCCAATTGGCCTCCCAATCCGGCCCGCGACGACCGCTGCCGCCCGCTGCCGCCGCCCGCTCTTACGGCGCAGCGGCGATCTTCAAAATCGGGGGGAAATTGCCAAAAATCCTTTGTGCGCATGCGTATGGGCTTCTCCCGACCCAGAAGAGGTCATTTCCGGTGCACTTCCGGGTCGGGGGAGGCCCATATGCATGCACACAAGCGATTTTCGGCGATTTTTTCCGACTGTGTGCGCATGCGCACGGGCGCGCGCTCCCCCGCCCTCCGGCCCGCTGCGCGTGCACTCCCCTACCCTCCGGCTCGCCGCGCGGTCGGCGCGGCGGGCACCGGCCCGGAGCCCGGTAAGTCTGGGGACCCCTGGTATAGCATATAAAGGGCAAGACTTGGATTGGAGAGACCTAGGTTCAAATCCCACCTAAGCAATGATGCCCACTGGGTCATCTTATGCCAATTGTGCTCTCACAGGGCTGTATCTGACAAAAGTTGTCTCATTAGGGCAAGCACTCCTGTGCAACAATATTTCCTCTCCCCACATGTCATCCCCAAATCTGCAAATGGATGGGTGTGGGTCCCAGAAGTGACTGGGGGGGGGCAGCATGGGGGTGGACAGGGAAAGGAGAGGGAGAGGAAGGCTCATCACACAGGCAGAAGTTTTTGCACTAACTGAATGCCTTTGTTGGATACAACCCACAGCCTAGCCTACTTCAGAAGGCTCTTTGAGGATAAAATGTGTCCCATTCTAAGGTTTGGGGAGAAAGGGTGGGATTTGAGGGTAATGATGTGTTTCCCTCTTTCATAATAAGTTGTTGGGCTTTTTAAAAAAAGGAATCATAGCTCAGTAGAACACATCCTTTGCATGTAGAATGTCCCTGGCTCAATCCTATTCTTGGTATCCCCAGTGAAAAGTATCAAGTTAAAAAGTTGAAAGACCTCATCCCAAGACCACTCGAGAGCTGCTGGGTTAGTTAGGCAAATAGTCTTATAGGCTATAAAAAGCTTCCTCTATAATTTATCATTACAACCCTTAAATTAGATGAGTATTATCCTCACACTGCAGGTAGGTGTTGAAGATGAGAGACAGCAGTTTAATGGAAGCCCTAGTCTTACACTGAAATGATTAGATCACACTCTTTACCACTACACTAACATTCTACATTCTCAAGTCCTTCAATTCTAATTCTTAAAATACTATTACCATCTTGCAGCCGCTAATATAAAAATACAGTATTTACTTGAATGAAAGATAACTTTTTTGGCCAAATTATGTTGCAAAATTTAGGGTGGGCACTAGATTTGATGGCACCAACAAATACTTTTTTGGCTTCAAGGTTTTGAAAACTGAGGTATGTATTAGATTTGATGGCGCATTAGATTCGCATAAATATGGTACACTGACCTGCTCTTCCCATACTAGGATAACCAACAATATACCTCAACATTTTCTCTTTCCTTTGCAGTATGTTTTTAAACACACACACAAAACCCTGGGGACTCATGAAGGATATCAGCTGAACTCTAAGTAATATTTACAACTATAAGTATGCCACACAACCATTAATGAGACTTGGCTGCATGTTTAGTATTGGGCTATCAATGCCAGACTACAAGTCACCAATTTATATTTTTTGTCCAGTGCTGCTGTTTTGCTCTTTCAATTTAATTACTTCTTGGGCCAAAGACAAGCAGATATTAACACATTTAACGGGTTACTTGATTACCATACACAGCACACAAGGTTTAGAAATACCTTCACAAGTATTTATTGTTGGGTATTCTTCTGCACTGTTACCTTAAAATGAATTTTGCATGAAACATTGTATGCTATGATTTTCTTGTTCTCAAATCCATCACTCTTCCCCCCCTTTCTCTGCCTGAACTACTTCAAAATATTAGTAGTCATTATTTTGAGAGATGAAGAACACTATCAGGCCTACAGCAATATTTATCACACAAGAGTAGGTGATATGGCTTTATTTTAAGAGCCATTTTCCTGAACCAATTAAATGGAGATTGACAAAGAGGTTCTTTTAAAAAAATGCTTCAATTTGGCCAGAACAATGTTTAGTTTTGCTTTCCTCTCAAAAAAATGAAGGGCATATTTTGGAGTAGGTCAACCATAGAAAGTTCATGCAAAGGTTTACCACCCTTTACCTCCTGATACACATTCTCTATAACAAGAAAGCAATCTATAAATGAAAAAGCGGCATTGTAAACCATGATTCTTGTCTTAAAATGGCAGATAATCGGCAAAGGGACGCTTGTTAGTGAAATGCGTCGCCAGGTCACACTTCTTACCTGTCATTGTACACTGGTAGTGAGAAACCATTGTTGGGGTGAAGGCTAAAAAAGAAAAAATTAGGGAAAGCAAACTGAATAACAAAACAAATGTGTGTACATATACTTGTGTGTAAATAGTTACAGATATACATACTATATGTATAAACAGAGTGTGTGCTTATAAACCTGGCACATTCTATGAGATAATCACACAGGGATAGAGGTGACACTTTGTAGGAAGGGAACATATTTCTTTTGTGCTATACTTAAAAGTAGATTTATTCTATTAACTTTGCACAATCACAAGAGAAGGGGTTATTTCATTGAAAGTAAATTTTAAAAGCGTAGGTTGGCTGAAATTTTATGAGGTGTGCATGTTAAGCAGTCTAGCCTCTGAAGATAAATTTATCTCTACATTTGTTGCTCCTACAACTTGCATTGGTACCCCGTTTCCCTATTATTGATTTCTACCTTTCGATGGGTGGGAGGGCCAGGTGTAACTAAGAATGAAAGTGAGCGTTCTTTCAGCAGATACTTAAATAAAATCAAACCTTGTAGCTTCCAAGCCTTCCGTTGTTCTTCTTTGGCAATTTGTTCCATATCTTTGTCGTATATGTAATCTTGACACATAAAGCAGTATATACCCCCATACAAAAGGTCTATGGCTGCAGAAACATAAGGGGGTTGGGAAGGGGGTTGGAGAGAGAAACACAAAAAATTAAAAAATTAAAAATGTAGGCATTGGCTTCCATAATAGCATCTACACACATATCCCCTGACCTTGAAAGGGGGAAGGAAGAACAAAAATACCAAGTGTTACTATGACACATGACACTTTTAACGCCAACAACCTTTTCTACAAACAAGTATTCTCAGACAAATAAGGAATGAACATTTAAAATATATTTCTCAGATTCTCCTGGTAGTTAAAATTATTCCTTGCCATGGACTCAGATTTGAACTCAACATGGACAACATGATAAAAATTCCTTCTCTTCAAATATAAATACAGGCAAATCTCTAATAAGGACTAAGATACAGAAAACAAACAGCTTGCAAATAAAAAAAAGGCAGTCCACTAGTGTTATAAAAGATGAAATAAGATGTTCAATTATAGAAAGCTGCATCAAAGCTAGGCTAGTGACAGAATTACTGTACTTCTTCTGCCTGAGAGATCAAAGTGGGCAAAAATCTATATCCCAAATACATATAACCAAAGCATTTTTTTCTAAGATGAACATCAGCACATTCCTCTCAATATTTTAAGGGTTCTCAATTTAGTAAATAAATCACAAATCACATCTATCTCCATTGACTGAAGTGTAAAAATCACTGATTCATTATTTTCCAGAGTTGCCATGGTGCAAAAACATGGATCCAAGCCACTTATCCATTAAATCTTATGTCACTTGTGTCAACAGATGTATTCCGCAATTTGCTGGTGGTTTTGCTGTTATCCTATGTAAAATTTAAGAGAATCCATGAGCACCCGTACCTTAGATCAATGTTTTTATGGTGCTGACAAGCACTACATCTGTGATTTTCACTGTACAGTCCATCACTGTTAGGGCTGGTGGTTTGGGGTGGGAAACTCATGTAAAATCAAGCAAATGCAAGAAGATCCATTTTAATTCTACTGGATACGATTTTCATCCAGACACTATGGAAAAGCAAATAATTTGTGCAAATGTGCTCTCTCTCTCTCTCTCTCAGTCTGGGGAGGGGTGTAGCAACCAGAGGAGTTGTTGCCCACTGTACTCTGTTCTAAATGTACTAAATATTCTAAATGTGCCCACATGTCCCCAGATATAAATAAAATATTTACAGCTAACAATGTAGGTGTACATTTCTGGAAGGATGCAGGATGAATAGTCCACCACCTAGAAAATGGTTCCCAAACTTTTTCGGCCACTGCTCCCCTTGGTTCCAATAAACTCATCCCCAGTGCTTCCTACCCCACCCTATAAAAAGCTTTATTCAAAATAGTGGTTTGCATGACCTACTAAGGAAGATTAACAACACAATTAAATTCAAAACAGTAACCACTGCACATTTGTTCAAAGTCTAATTTAAAATCTTTAATTTAATTAAATCAACAAAATTAATGAACTTGATACAGCGATACCAGCTTCTCCAAGTCTGGTAGTCATTTACACCTCCAGCACCCCCTGCCACACCATCTTAGTGCCCCCAGTTAGAGTACCTGGACACGAGAAGGAGTGACTAATGCATATCAGTTCAGCAGACTTAGTCTGTGACTCATCAATCTGTTGGTGTTCCTTGCTTGGTGTTACGTCTTGAATTGCTGAGTTTATTTGGAGCAAGGGAGATTTTTTTGTACTTGTATGTATCTATCTGCAAAAGCCTAAAAACTATGTCCAGAACTATTTTGCTGATCTTCTGTAACAGAAAACTATTTGGACCTTAAGCTGCTTCCTTGTGGTGAATGGTACTGGGGGCAACTTCCTCTGTGAATCATATCATTCTCAACAATATTTTGCTATCCCAATCTTCAAACAGCTCTTGAAGACATACACTTCTTTACTGTTCTTATATGAACTTCAAAACCTACAGGGCATTCTTACACAAAACAGATTCAATCTAATTAATCAGCTGGTTTTTATCTGCTAATACTTACTTCTTGCTGAAAATGGAGGTTCCAAAATTGCCCTCTAAAGATGCATTGAACTCCAAAAACAGAGTCAAATCAGTCTCCTCCCAATAAAAGACAACACAAGCTATTTACATTTTTTACAGATATTATATACACAAATTCATTAAGAAATTTCAGTTCAGACTGATATAAGACACATAAAAAAATTCTTGCATCAGTTTCACATCCTAATTTGGCTTAGATTGGTGCCACACTGACCCATAAAAGATGATAACCAGGATTTCAAACGTCCCATGGGTTCAGGTGGCTGCCAGTGTGTTCTGTCTCATTTTACAGATAAATGCCATATTTCTCAGCTGATAATTCAGTTGACATGGCTAAAAACAGATACTATACAGTGGTACCTCGGTCTACAAACAGCCCTGTTAACGAACTATTCGGTATACGAAATCTGCAAAACCAGAAGTAGGTGTTCTGGTTAGCGAACTTTCCCTCGGTCTACAAACAGAAGCCGAATGGTGGAAGGGCACCGGAGGAGGGAGGCCTCATTAGGGAAAGCACGCCTCGGTTTAAGAACGGCTTTGATTTAAGAACAGACTTCTGGCACAGAAGTTCATAAACAGGTACCACTGTATCTAATTCACACATGCCTCCTCCATCAGAAGAAACTAGGTTGACTTGAATGCAATGCCTGCATGTAACAAGAGCTAACTGAACCTCAAGATATAAGTCCAAGCTATTATAACCTCCTTTCTTCTCATCTTGTTTTGAAATAATGTGAACTATAAATATCCAATTTCAAATCTTCAGGTATAGAAGCCCTGAATTCTGAAGGACTTAATGTATGTGAAAGTTTAGAGCAGTATCTGAAAATATCTTAAATTAGATTTCCCAAAGCATGTTTTGAGAGAAGCTGTTCTTCCAACAAAGCCAATACACTGTGTTTCAAACGGTGGCCAGATACCTTTCATAAACTTTATCTTTAAAATAGACCATTGAAAGAAGTACCACTACATGCATTCCAAGTGTGCATTGCTGTTGCTTCTAAACATTATAATCATTATAAGCCTGACCAAAATAAGTTAGGGATATTATGTATCTTAAATCTTAAACTAACTAACTAACTAACTAACTCTACAAACTAAGGTTCCTATTCCTACCATTCTTGCTTATTATCAGTGTAGATTTAAAAAATAAAATGCCAATTTTAACTGTTGCATAGAATATGGTACTTGCTTATATAACAGTTACATACAAATTAACTGTTGCTATAGCAATAGGGTGGGTGGATGTTAGGAGCCTCATAAAGTGATATTTGAATGTTATATTTTAAAATAGTCAGATATTTTCAAGTGAATTATCATAGCCCTTTATATATATTATATACTACAACTTTATCATAAATCAAGGAAACCTCTGCAATTAGTTTAAATTTAAAAACAGAAGTCAATTATTACAAAGTCCTCCAGTATGTGATATGCAGTACAGGTATGTGGAGATTTGAAGAGAAATTGGATATTTATGAGACTCATTTTATTATAATCCTGCCTCATGAAGAATTTTCAAAACAAGTTGGAACAAAACAAGATGGAAAGGTGGAACAAAGGCTATTTTTTAGCTTGCAATTACTTTAACTTCTTCCACTAAGAGCTATTTAATACTCAATCTCTCTGAATTGACACAAACTTTTCAAGATTTTACCCAAGTACGTTTAGGGATTATGGGGCCAAAGCCTTCATCAATCCTTAGAAACCTTTTTCATTAGCAGTACTGTATATGCGACAAGACAGCTTTGCTAACAGATTCCCTGGAAGCAATCGGTGAGATGGCATCTCAAAATACCCTTTCCCGTCAAACGTTGAGGCTCATGATACACATTGCCAAGTCAATCACTAACAAACTGGACCTACACATTCCCTCTCATCTGCTCTCACACATAGCTGTACCTGCAGCTATTATCCCAGCCATTTATTAGCCAAGACTAGCAACATGAATTTCCTCATGCCTCAGCTCCTCTCTCAGAAATAACAGCCAATATTTTGGTTGGCTGCCCCACTTCTATAACAATGTGCAATGTAATGTCCAACTTTTTTTCCAAATAAGGGGTACGGGTCCAGATTTTCAAAATGAATATAGTGCCTCCTGCAAGACAGATTTCTGCAAGGCTTAGGTGTGAACATTCTCTAGACAATGTAATATAAGCTCCTGTGGTGAGATATATAGAAGCCAAGGACACAGCAGAAAAGACCCTGCACATTATGGGTGTGATCCCCAAACAAGCACATACTAGTTCTTTTCTACTTTATGTTCTTCTGTATATTTTGTTCTACTCTTTTACAAAAAGGGCAAGCATTTGAACTTCATCCTTCCCCCTAGGAACTGAGTTTTGTTTCTCCCTTATTGTAAGTACTCAATTATAGGATGGCCCCTGCAATGTTCTATATATGGAGTGTTTTTACTTTTAAAATGTTCAAAAACTTTGGCTCCACCCCCACCCCCAGCAAAAATCCTGGCTATGCCCTTGCTAGGATGTTTCATAGTTGGAAAGGGATTTGAACCTGGGTTTGCCACATCCAGTCACTGAACCACATTGGCTTTCCAACAGAGCTACTGTGGTAGGACATCTAACCATTTGGTGTCAAACACAGTCACAGAAGATGGTAGTACATATCTGAAATAGTAATGAAGTTTCATTGGGATTCAGGATTCTGCTGTTGAAAACTGCCTTAACTGTCTTGCATTCTGGCAAGTCACTGCACGTAAGGCCCGTTCCCATATTGCCACCCTCCAGACCTTTTGCGGGGAAGGCAACCAAGGAAGGGCCTCAGGTGACTCAGGGTTAGTTCATATTCGTGTCCATTTTCCTTTTTGCACAAAAAGTCCAAAAGGGGTTCCCAATTCAATGTCAGCAATCGTTTTTCTTTAATTAAAAGTATCAACTTTGCCGCCAACAATTTCAGAAACCATGCCTCCATATTAAATGGTAAATGTTTCCCTCTTGGCACATATAAGAGTCTCCCCACTGTGATCAAATGTTGAGATAATATTCCATAATTCTTTTGTATCCATTGGTTTGCACCCAGTTCTGTATCTTCAATTCCCATTTCCTGTTATATCTGCCATGCTTTCCCCATGGTATCTATTAATGATTGTTCCATTTGTGGTTCCATTTGTGTTCCTTCCATTCTTTTCCCAAATTTTAAATAGCTTCATCCTCTGGGATTACTCCAAGTTGTATGTGGAACTCTTTCTCTCTCTCAATTCCATCAATGTCAGATTATCCAGATCTTTCTTCATCCATAACTTCATTTTTGTTTTCCAGTATCTCAGCTTTATCAGTTAGCTTGCTGCATTCCCCCCCCCCCACATGCATAGTGGGTTCTTCGATTTCATCACTTGTCCCTTCTAGTTTTGCCATAGTTTCAGCTCTCAGTCCTACCAGTTCCTTGTCATCTAAAGCCTCTATGTCATATCTGAGTCCATTTTCCATTTCATTCAACTCTGGTTTAATTTCATTCCTTACTTCATTGACTGTTCTTCTAGTCTTATCAATTTTTTTTATCTATCCCCCCCTAAAGCCTATATTGTTTCATTGAGAGACATTGTTTGCTCTGTCATCATTTGCTTAAGAACATCCACCTCTTCCCCCCCCCTTCTGCCTTTTTTTTCTTATTCTGAATGGGGAGGCTATTTTCCTGCTTCACTGAAGTTATTAGGACTCCTGTCCCTTAATGGCCTCCATCACTTCTGCAGTATCACAAGCTTAATTCCATTCCCATGGATATAGTGTCAGTTGGCAAACTAACTTTCAATTTCTTAAACACACTTTCATCAAATAAAAAAAGAAAAAGAAAAATAATCCACTTAAAAGCTTCACAGAAATTCCCCTTGTCCATTTAAAACTTTCTCATTTCACACCATAAATCCAGCTTTTTGTTGCTTTTATCAATGCCATAAGCAGTAGCTTTCTTTCCTTTTCCTTCTTTATTACGGAAAGCAGTGAACTCACCAGGTGGCGATTTTCACTAACAGATGCAGGAACTCTTTTAGGCTGTAAGTTATCCTGTACCAAAGATGATTAAGAAAGTGAGGCATTTGCAGTCATAGTGCCCATAATAAGGCTGCAGGGTGGTTTGGGTAAGATGGTGGCTTCCAGGCACTGAACCCACAGGGCAGGAAAACAACCCTCCAACAATCTCTCTAAACTGCAAAGAGCAAATTTTCAAAGAAACAAGAGGGGCAATCCTTTTGTTTCAACTTCTTTCTGGAAGTGAAAGCTGACAGCAAAACCTGTATCAGGCTATCATCAAACATCATGCTGCTATCTCCCATCGGTAAGGAACCAACAAAAAACCTTCCGTCTGCCCGGGTTCCTCCCCCAGAAAAATGTATCTAACCATTCATAATCACCCCAGCAGTCGCTCCACTAAGAATGAATCAGAAACAGCAGCAACAATTCATCAGTCTGAACAGAAAGATTTAAAGCCATCCTGTGAAAGATGGCAAGTGAGTAAGTCCTACCAGGCACGCAGAGGGAAAGAGGTACAGTACATAAGAAACGTATACAGTATGTGACTGGTCGTCTGGGGTCAGACAGGGACCTGGAGAAAGGCATTCCTTTGTGATCAAGAGTCCACAGGTTAACAAATGGATGCCTAAAGTCCTTCAAATTCATTGAAGTCAGTGCACTTCTTTGGGGGGAGGGTCACCTACATCAGAACCAACTCTTTCCAAGTGAGCAATGTTGTTGTTGTTGTTGTTTAGTCGTTTAGTCGTGTCCGACTCTTCGTGACCCCATGGACCATAGCACGCCAGGCACTCCTGTCTTGCACTGCCTCCCGTAGTTTGGTCAAACTCATGTTCGTAGCTTCGAGAACACTGTCCAACCATCTTGTCCTCTGTCGTCCCCTTCTCCTAGTGCCCTCAATCTTTCCCAACATCAGGGTCTTTTCCTTTTTTTTTTTAAATACATTTTATTCCAATTTTCCAAATTCAACAAATTAACAAAACCAATCTTTTATACAAAATCTTATATTCACATCTTTTACCTTGCTCCGCCGAGCTATGACTTCCCCCCCTCCCTTCATGCGGGTTTCTTGTTAATTCCCTTTTTTGCAGTTCCTTTTTTAACATATTGGTCAATTCGTAAGGTTTATTTTAATCCTGCGAGAGTTTTTAATGATCTACAGTTTTTCTCCATATAGTCCACATATTTACTCCAGTCCTTTTGAAACCTTGTCTCCCCCTGGTCACGAATCTTGCATGTCAATCTAGCAAGTTCAGCATAGTCCATCATTTTTATCTGCCACTCCACAATTGTAGGTAATTCCTGTAATTTCCATTTTTGGGCTAACAAAGTCCTAGCCGCGGTTGTTGCATACATAAACAGTGTTTGATCTTCTTTTCTAATCTCTCCTCCTATTATTCCTAACAAAAATGCTTCTGGCTTTTTTGGAAAGGTATATCTAAACATCTTTTTCAATTCGTTATATAAACTTTCCCAAAATCTTTTAACTTTTTCGCATGTCCACCACATATGATAAAATTCACCATCTTTCTCTTTACATTTCCAGCAACTTTTATCACTCATTCTATACATTTTAGCTAATTTAACTGGAGTTAAATACCATCTGTACATCATCTTATATACATTTTCTTTCAAGGCAGTACATGCTGTAAATCTTAAAGTTTGATTCCATAATTTCAACCACGCATCATATTCGATATTATGCCCCAAATCTTTTGCCCATTTAATCATCACTTCTTTTGTCAACTCATCTTTTGTATACCACTCCAACAACAAATCATACATCTTTGCCAAAAGCTTTGTTTTGCCTTCTAGCACTTCTATTTGAAATTTGGATCTTTTATCCTCAAAACCTATTTTTCTATCTTCTTTAAGCACATCATTTATTTGATGGTATTCTATCCATCCTGTTAACACTCCTTTAATGTCCTCAAAAGGTTTTAAACTCCATCCTTTTTCAGTTTTCGTCAAGATTTCCTCATACGTGGCCCGCCTCTTCTCCATATTTACTTTCTTAACTGTTAATACCTCTGCTGGTGAGACCCACCAGGGTGTTTTAGTCTCTAACAGCCTTTTATTTCTTTCCCACACCTCGTACAGAGATCTTCTTATCACATGATTCGTAAACCCGGTATGTGATTTCTTTTTGTCATAACATAAATATGCATGCCATCCAAATCTATTGTTAAAACCTTCCAAATCTAACAAGTCCGTATTCTCTAGAGTTATCCATTCTTTTATCCAACAGATACAGGACGCTTCATAATAAAGTCTCAAGTCTGGCAGGGCGAATCCACCTCTTTCTTTCTTATCTACCAAAATCTTATATTTTATTCTAGGTTTTTTCCCCTGCCAGACAAATCTTGATAAAATCTTTTGCCACTCTTGGAATTGCCTCGTACCTTTAACCACAGGTATAGTTTGAAATAGGAATAACATCTTAGGTAATACATTCATCTTTATTGTTGCGATTCTTCCTAAGAATGACATTTTCATATTAGTCCATCTTTCCAGGTCTTTCTTTATTTCCTTCCATACTTGTTCGTAATTATCACTGTAAAGATTAATATTCTTTGCTGTCATCCATATTCCCAGATATTTTACCTTTTTAGCCACGTCGAGTCCATGTTTTAACTGTAATTCCTGTTTTTCTTCTTTCGTCATATTCATTGCCATAACCTTGGTTTTTTGTCTATTTAATTTGAATCCTGCCAATTGGCCAAATTTCTCCATTACTTCTATAGCTTCTGCAACACTTTCCTTTGGATTTTCCAATGTTAAAACTAAATCATCTGCGAAGGCTTTCACTTTAAATTGCTTTGCACCTATCTTAATACCTCTAATTGTAGATAGGTCTCTTAATCTGATCAATAATATTTCCAGGACCATGACATCAGGGTCTTTTCCAAGGATTCTTCTCTTCTCATGAGGTGGCCAAAGTCTTGGAGCCTCAGCTTCACGATCTGTCCTTCCAGGGAGCACTCAGGGCTGATTTCCTTAAGAATGGATAGGTTTGATCTTCTAGCAGTCCATGGGACTCTCAAGAGTCTCCTCCAGCACCATAATTCAAAAGCATCAATTCTTCGGCGATCAGCCTTCTTTATGGTCCAGCTCTCACTTCCATACATCACTACTGGGAAAACCATAGCTTTAACTATACGGACCTTTGTCGGCAAGGTGATGTCTCAATCACTGATGGATCAATGCCTTGTCGTGGCGAAGGGGCTTGAATAACTCAGAGAAGCTATGAGCTATGCCATGCAGGGCCACCCAAGATGGACAGGTCATAGTGGAGAGTTTTGACTAAACGTGATCCACCTGGAGAAGGAACTGGCAAGCCACTCCAGTATCCCTGCCAAGAAAACTCCATGGACAAAGACAACAGGCATATAAAAGTGAGCAATACAAACCTGATTAAAAGGTATTTGAAAAAGAAGATGTCTGCAGTGTCAATCTCCACAAAAAGAAACTGGAGGTGTTTAAAGATCACAATACTGCCTTGTCCATAATACTGATTGCTGCAGACTTTCAGTTCCTCTGGAAAATGTAACATAATACCATCACCCCAAAAAAGTTGAATAAATTTACGATTTCTGCTTTTCTCAGCCATAGGATCCAGATGCACCCAGAAACTCATTATTTGCTTATTTACAAATGTGTGTGTTAACCACACTGGAATACTGTATCCACTTTCATCTTCCCATACAATAAAATTGATCTAACTATGGTTCAGAAATTAAGCACAGATGCACAAATCACTGTATTTACAAAAACTACATGCATCTTGGCAGCAGCTCTTATATAGGTCTTGTGGCACTTTGCAGTCTATGTAGAGAAAGGGGAAGAGAAAGAAAACATGAACCTCCTGCATAATTTCATCCCAGTTGATTATTTTTAATGACTAATTCACACTGACTACATTCAAAGTAAAATACCCTGTTATTAGTTTTTGTTGTTTCTTATCCCATTTAGCCATTATAGGCAGTTCATAGGACAATTACTATCAAGCTGAAGCTAGCAGGAGCCAGTTCTATTGTTTCTAACTCTTGAGTTGAAAGCTATTCTAGGTCAGACTGTTTCTCAACCTAGCCCAGCAGTTCTCCAGGGTCTTAGGAGAGAAACCTTTCACACCACTTGCTATTCTGGAGATAGCAGGGACTGAATTAGAGATCTTCTGCATGCAAAGCATGAGGATTCCATACTCCCATTTTGATCCTAATTTATGATATTTTCTGCATAGTAAATTTGGTACACAGTAAATTCAGCTCAAGGAGCACTCCAGTTGTCCACCACCACTGAAGAAGTAGCAGGTGGCTGGAGTGGAGACCATCTTTTCAGTCCTATCAAACATACATTCCTTCCTGCTAAGGAATTAATATTGCAGTGTGGTCCTGCAGGCGAAGGGCTACAAAATGAGACTCACAAAGAAGATGACTGCCACAGGCTGGGGTCTCACTGTACAATACATAAGCCTATAATTACCTTGCCAGCAACTTTCTTTCTTTTTTCAACCAAGAGTCGTATTTTGAATGATCAAGGGCTTGGAGGTGGACTAGCTCGACCCACCAACCCACCTCCTACAAAGCATATGCACCAGCAAACGGCTCCAAGTTCTTTCTGCCCAGGAGGAACAGTAACAGATGCTTTGGCACAGGTCTTCCTTTATGCACCTCCATTCTGACTTATACACACAGGACAAATTTAGGTTGCTTTTAAAGGCCATAGAAATCAAGGTGTTAGAGAGTTCTAACTATATCTCCGTTTTGGAGAAAAGTTGTGAGATGCATAATACTGAATGAGAAGGGGAACTTGTCCTCAAGCTCAGGGGTTACACACTGGGGGTGGATTTCACCCCTAGTACATGCAAATACATCATTCTGTAGCATATATGTAGCTGCTTCTGCTAAAGCATCACAATTTGTTATCTGGAGCTTCAGGTTCTGCTCGTCTCCATGGAGACTGATGTAAGCTCAGCAAAGTCACTAAGTGCTTCAAAAATAATTTCAGTTCATTTTGAGATGTGTATGCATGTAACATATTTTTTGGTGGGTGATCAAATGGCATTCCAACGGTGCTGTTTCAGACACTGCTGTTAAGAATATTTTCATCTGACATTTCAGGGCTAGCACACATCAAAAGGGAGTTTCCCCAGTCGTAACCTTGGCCAGCAGGAATTTTTAGAATAAGTATTAAGACTTATATGCACTCTAAATTTAAGCATAAAAGATTTAAACCATATTACCACCATATAGATCCCAGGCAAATAATTGTAGCAATTAATTAGACCACACACTCTCACTCTCTCCCATTTTTCAAAAGGTTTTCTTAAAGCTAACGGCCAGTTCCCATTGGATAGCTTCATTTACCTCTAACAATCCTCTCCCCTCCCCACCAAAAAATGTTACAGGTATGTCACTCTTATTCCACTTGGTTGCAGATCTAAGCATCCCCACACTTTGCTGCTGTATGTTGGCACCACCAATTTGTCAAGCAACTAAATAATAATCATTAATATTTTTTTTTAAAGTATTTCTTCAAAAAAACCTGTAGGTGGCAAGGACCATCTTAAGAGGCACTCGCCCCTCACTCTCACACAGGGAGCCTTTTCCAAGATGTATGCCTGCTGTGACAGACAATATCTTTTTAAAAAGTATACTTCCTTTCTTCAAAACTTTTGTTAATGACATGTAAAATTATGCTAATTTAAAATGAACTTAAACTTAATCAAGTAAGATTTCTCTGATCATACAATAGCCTCAGTTTTCTCATACTGAAACCCACGTTACCCTCAGAGTACAGTATAGGTCAAGGTAGTGAGCCACTAGCCAATGGGCCTGCAAGATCCTATTTATGGTAACAGCAGCGCTGTAAAAATAATAATAATAAAATAATCATGAAGCAACAGTGGGAACCCCTTCCCCAAGCATTCACAAAACAGGTAGGTGCACTCTGGTCTGCCTGCTCCTAATTCCTGCAACTGAAAAAAACGCCTTAGCTGGTGAAAAGAAACACACACATAACTTTTAAGAATTCTGGCCCTCCTATTATGGTTTCATTGTGACAACTCCCATGCTATTTTCCAAGCCACTACAAGTTGACTGCATCTGAAATACAGTATATGAAGTTCCCGTATACTGGATCCGATCATGCTCTTTCTAGGCCAGTATGTAGAACATAAGAAGTTGCCTTATACAAAGGCAGAGCCTTAAGTCCATCTAGTTCAGTACTGGCTGGTAGCAGCTCTTCAGGGTTTCTGACAGGGCCTCTCCCAATCCTCCCTGGAGATGCCAGGGACTGAAGCTAGGGCCTTCTACATGCAAAGCAAATGCTCTATTGCTGAACTATGGTCCTTTCCCAATATTTTCCTGTATTCTCTAAGTGGCAGTAGCTCTTAGGGGTCTCAAGACAGAGGACTGCAACCAAACAACTGGTCCTGGCTAATTTGGATACTGTAATTTGTCCTTGAGAATATCACAGTTGGTGCCTGGATCACTAGGAGTTCCTTCAGTATCAAAAGTTTGAAAACTAATGTACTTTAGAAAGGATACGGCATGCATGCAAACATGCACAAAATGTGGGCAAAATGTCTGACTTTATGCATTGATAATTAAGTGAACAGGTAATTCAATCTTCATGGTTTCAGTTAAGCCTTTTCAAGATGTATAGTAAGAGTAAGAAGTACTATATATAATAGTTATTTAAATAATAGGGCATTTGCATAGACATTGATAAGATAATATGACATACTGTTTGCTGAATCCTACCAGGCTGAGCATCTGACAAGTCTGGGAAGGTGAGGCAGTAGATGGAAAGTTTTTAACTAACGAAGTAAATACATTACAATCAAAATTCATTTTTAAAAACACTCAAAAACACCTTCAAGGAGGTTGTCTATCCAAGTCACCATTATAAAGCTCATACATTAATGCAGGCCTAACTGGAAGTCCTGCTAGGTGAACTATGTTTCCTTCTTTATAAATAAAAGGGATTTAAGCATTTTAAAAATGAAGGTTTTCCAGGATAAACCACCAAAGACCATTTGATTTTAGGCAGGAAATTATAAAATTTAAAAGATATCAAGATCCAATGGAATTAAGTGTTTGACATTTTCTGTTAAAATCAAGAGATCAGCTTTGCAACTGTAACACTCAGGTATGCCAACATCTTACAAATGAGCTTTGCATCATAATAAAATGGAAAACATAAATACCACTCTCCTTTCCACTAACTAGAAAGCAGTTAGTTATGCACTGTGTGTGTGTGCTTGTGACTTATTTATTTTTAGCTACCTACTCTCAATTAATCAAGGCCATAATTATAGGGTAACTTCAGACTGTAAATTACCAGAAAAAAATGAGTGGGTTGTTGTTGTTGTTGTTGTTGTTGTTGTTGTTGTTGAGCATTCCCTAACCACACCCTCTGGAAATGACCGTCCAAGTAGGATTGGAACCACTGCAAAGTGGTGCTACCCACCCCTAGTTCTGACAGTCGCTCCAGCAGGATACCATGGACGAGGGTATCAAAAGCTGCTGAGAGGTCGAGAAGAATTAACAGGGACACGTTTCCCTTGTCTCTCTCTAGCCAGAGGTCATCATACAGGGCGACCAAAGCAGTTTCTGTGCCAAAACTGGGCCTAAAACCCCAATTGAAATGGTTCCAGAAACTCTGTTTCTTCCAAAAGCACCTGGATCTGGTCTACAACCACTCGCTGCATAACTTTGCTCAAGAAAGCGAGATTAGCAACTGGCTAGTTACCGGTAGTTAGTTAGGTTTTCCAAATCCAGGGAAGGTTTATCAAGGAGTGGTTTTACCACTGCCTCTTTTAAACAGGCAGGGGTCACCCCCTCTTGTAAAGAGGCATTGATCACCTCCCTGGTCCAGCTAGCTGTTCCCTCCCTGGTGGTTTTTATCAGCCAAGAGGGGCAAGGATCTACAGCACAAGTGGTCGCCCTGACCGATCCAAGCACCTTGTCCACATCCTCGAGCCTTATCAACTGAAACTCATCCAACACAACAGGACTAGACTGTACTCTGGGCACCCCATGAGATTCATCTGCTATAACAGCACGGTAAAGTTCTTGGTGGATGCAAGCGATTTTATCCTCAAAATGCATTGCAAACAAGTCACAGAGAGATACAGCTGGTTCTACCACCTCCTTTGGGCCAGCCTGTAAAAGGCTCCATACAACCCAGAAAAGCTCTGCCAGACAACATAATGAGGATGCAATGGAGGCAGCAAAGTATGCCTTTTTGCTGCCTTCACTGCCACTAGGTAGGCTCGATAATGAGCACTTAACAGAGTTCAGCTGCATTCATTCGGATCTTTCCTCCACTTGCATTCAAGCTGTCTCCCAGCTTGTTTCCTCGCCCTAAGCTCTGGATTTTACCAGGGGGCCCAATGGGCTCCATGAAGTGGGAGAGGGTGCTTAGGGGTGATTGTGTAAATAGCCCGAGCCATTCGGGTGTTCCAGAGGTTGGTCAGGGCTTCGAAAGAGGCACTAGTCATATCAGCCAGAAAAACCTCTATATGAAATATCCTCTATAACCAGAAGAGTCAAGTTGTCTGGGTTCTGAGCTAAATGTAGTATTTTCCACACTGTAAAAATCATTAGTAAACAAGCATTAGTAAACAAGCAATGCTATTGCAGGAGTCTAAAAAGATTGCTTACCTAAGTTGTGTCGCTTTGCCTTTGCGTGCTCGTGGATGTGTTTCTTTGTAAAACAGCCAAAGAAAACACAGTACAGGCAAGAATGAAGTCTGTTCAGATGGGCACCACACATATGACAGATGCACGACTTTGCCTGAAATACAAAGATGATATTCATTACAAATAGCAAATACTTTATTGTGTAAGTTCATCCACTCTCTGATTAGGTTTGTAAGTACTAACATATGTTTCTACTTTCCAGTATTAAAATGAGCCAGACTGATAGCTAGAACTGAATTCTCCATCCAAAAGGGATATGCAGGCAGCTATTATGCATGTTTTCCCACTAATGAAACACATTGACAAACCCATACATCTGTTGGTCCATCCCTATTTATTATGGCACAGATACAATCCAAAACGGTACCTATCAGAACAGCTAAAAAGGTAAAGGTAAAGGGTTGCGCGCTCATCTTGCTCTATAGGCCGAGGGAGCTGGTGTTTGTCCACAGACAATTTCTGGGTCACGTGGTCAGCATGAATAAGCCACTTCTGGCAAAGCAGAGCAGCGCACATAAACGTCGTTTACCTTCCCACCGGAGCGGTACCTATTTATCTACTTGCACTTTGACGTGCTTTCGAACTGCTAGGTTGGAAGGAGCAGGAACAAAACAACAGGAACTCACCCTATCGCGGGATTCGAACCGCCGACCTTCTGATCAGCAAGCCCTAGGCCTTGTGGTTTAGACCACAACACCACCTGCGTCCCTTATATCAGAACAGCTAGAGATTACTAGAAAGTGGTACAACATCCTGTTAACCTTCTGCTAGCCAGTCAGATGTCTTTAGTCAATTAAGATTTGCAAACTGCTAAAATGGATAGCTAAGCAGATAAAACTCATCAGAGGAATAACTTGCTTATTTGTTTATTTATGCAGCTAAGTTGCTGGAGAAATACTCTTTGATGCACTGAACTCTTATTATAAAGATGTAAGAAAAGACAGGAAAGACTTTTTTTGATAATATAAGGAGAGAGTTCCCACCACTGTGCAGTACCACAACACATTTTAGACTAGCAAAATGTCTCTTATATGTAAGATGGGGATGAAGGATGTATTCACGTGCATAACAAACATATATTACACACACAGTTTGCCACTGAAGACCTGGCCACCCGCTGTCAGGGATGTTGAATTGTTTTAACCCCCACTGCAACTCCATCCCCAAGTATCCTTTTTATTTTAGTCCATTCATGAATGATGACCATTCATTCCTACTGAGAAAAGAAAGGGGTACATACATAAAAAATCACTGCAGTGGAGGTTAGATATGCTTTCTGTTTCTTCTGATCCCAGCACTCGATTCAGGATTAATCTCCTCAGCTGTGTCAGTCTATTTACTTTGCCCCAGAGAAGTGTGAGAGTTCCAATCTGCATCTCTTTCCCCTGAGTTTTACCTTCTGGATACGTTAAAATATTGGGAACTGGGTTTTGTTTTGTTTGTACTTATTATTCTAAGTCTACCAAAAACCCTTTTGTCCTCATTCCATTTACCAAGATTTGTACAGAAGTCAGAAGGTACCAATTTAAAATTGCATGCTGGTCCAGACACACAGACTTTAGAAAATGGTTAGGTATTAAATTCAGGTAGGAGGCTAACCATTTAAGCACTCTGGGTTGTAGCCAACCAAGTTCTATTCAATGCAGGCTCATTTCAACTAATGGACCTAAGTTAGTAATGTCTGTTAATTCCAATGAGTCTACCCAGAGAAGAACTCAGCTGGATAAAACACTTTAAGTCCAACTTTGACTTAAACATCGCATCCAAGCTGAAAGGTGAAAACAGATCCACTTACAACAGCTCCCAGGGTGGGAGGCTGGGAGAAGAAAAGGAAGTGAGCTGGGAGAGTTCACCGCTTTCTGTGTGAGACCTACCTCTGAGAAAGCACTTTGCCTTTTCTTCCACCCAGTCTCTTTTTCATTTAGATTAATTTGTTTTTATTGTATTGCATTATGAAAAAGCTTCAATATTTTTCAAATGGAAAACCAATCCTCTTACAAACCCAAAACCACACATCTATTTTCTGGATTATTTTTAAACATAGATAAAATTCCAACACTTATTTACATAAAAGTTGCAAATTTCATAATGCATCAATACAAAGTTGTAATTCTTGGGTTCAAAGGGCTAAAATATGAGCAATCTCTCTGATGAAAGGCACTATGTCAACAACTCTTGACAATTTGGTTTCTAATTTGCTTGTACACAACACAATGAGGTAACAGAAAAGAAGCTACAGTACTTTCTTACAGGCACTCAAAATGACTAGCAGAAAGTGACATCATTTTGTTCCTGGCAGACTTCAAGAGTAAAAAAAAAACATGTGAGAAGCATAAGGACAGGAAAAGTTACTCCCAAAGAGGGTGGGCTAGGTAGGTACTGTATAGGCAGGAAGAAGTTGGGCTTATTCTAAAGAAATGTTACTAAGCTGAGATTTCTCAGTGGACAATAGACCATTTCCATATTGAGAATGCCCAAGAATTAGAATGCCCACTCACATTAGAATGTTTGAGAACATTCTATGACATCACAGCAGACTAGTCAATGGCAAGTAAGAGGCCAACATACTGGTAGAGAGACAATAGCCATTCTGACCTCACATATATAAAAAAGCAAACTCTCAAGCTTGCAAGCAAGTACTAAACAAATGTTGCTGTTGTTTTCGTTCAAATTTCTATACTGCCCCTCATCCGAGGATCACAATATATATGCAAAATAAAAACACAAAAATATATACCATTGTAACAAATATTTAACTGCCAAAATTATTCCGGGGGGAAGAGAGGGAAGGAATAACACCTAGTGAAGCAAGAACTCCTCTTCAGTCACTTGGCACTTATGGATATCACTTGAATGCTAGCCCCCCCCCCAATGTCAATATATGTGTTGACTTTGTCCCTGACTCAGCTACTCAGCATCCTTTCAAGAAGACCTAACACAGATGCAGAGATTGCATCCCCATGGAGGTAGTTCTTCAGTCAACCACTGACTGCAGCTACGGCAAGTAGGCAGCATATTCTCAGAAGCCCTTTCATGTGTGTTTTGTTACCGAACACCCAAAAGGGCATTAATCAAAGAAAAAGCTCTTCTGATACTAAATACTGCAAGACTTACAATGATTTATTACTAGAGAGACACTGAACTCAGTTGTATTCTGTAATCCTAAACAAGTTTAAGCTAGGAGTCCTACTGATAATAGTTTCTGGGTAAACAGGCTTAACAACTAGGTGTAGTTCTAATGATGCAATTCTTTTTTCAAATCATGACTTTTTCAAAAGCTCAAGAAAGTTTGGGAAAAGACAGAACAGGGCAACATCAAGGTGGCTTATGAATCATTAGCCGGGAGTGTTAAAAATATAGACGGCTGCTATTTATGACATTCAGCATTGCAACTCACAAAACTAAAAGTTTAAAGAAATTATGCGAGCCTGTAATATAGCACTTGGAACTGAGATACAGTGGTACCTCTACTTACGAATTTAATGCGTTCCGAATGCACATTTGTAAGTCGAAAAAAATTGCAAGTCGAATCCCATAGAAATGCATTGGGAGAAAAATTTCGTAAGTCAAAGCAACCCTATCTAAAAATAAGTAGAAAAAATCCTATCTAAACCGCATCCAAGATGGTGG